>NC_133826.1:4903750-5220000 GCF_047830755.1 Zonotrichia albicollis | reverse complement strand
AGCATGGAGGCATCCCTGTGGAGCCCATGGCTTTTCCTTTGGGCCATCCCTGTGAGCCCATGGCTTTTCCTTTGGGCCAGCTGTGCCCTCCCCTGCCTGCTGCTCCCCAGCACGCTGGGCTGGCTCCCACCTGCAGGGATGTTTTGCTTTCACAGCATGCTCAGCAAGCAGGGCCAGGAGCAGGGCACAGGCTGTCAGAGTTTTTCCCAAGCTGTGTTTGCTCAGGAAAGCTCTGCTGGAAGTGACTGCAGGCTTGGCCAGGGCAGGGAGGGCTCTGGCTGCCCTGGGAGCAGGGGGTGACCACGGGGACCTGGGGTCCCTCTGCTTGTCCTGGTCCTTGTGCCAAATTCCCCCCTCAGCTGTCAGCAGCCTTGTTCTTTGGGGGTGAACTAAGGGCTGAGCATAGTGAGGATGCTCCTCTGCCCATGGGACCCTCTTGAAAACCTCATGGATGCCAGGAAGCAGCTGACATGGTCACCCCATGGCACTTCAGCAAACCTGCCCATGTCTGTCCCCAGTACAAGTGCTCATCGTGCTCAGGGATGCTCCAGACAATGGGGTTGATGGATGTTGGGGTGCTCCAGTTAATGGGGCATTGGGATGCTCCAGTTGGATGCTGGGATGTTCGGATGTTCCAGAGGTGCTGGGATGTTCCAGGTGGGTGCTGGGATGCTCCAGGGGTGCTGGGATGTTGATGGCGTGCATCCACCTGGGATGTTGATGGTGTGCACTGCTGAGTTTCCCTCTCTCCCCTGGCAGCTCCTGGGACTCCAGCGCCATCCCCACTTATGAAGAAGCCCTGACCTGCAGACCAGCCCAGGCTGCCCCGGCCTTTGTGCAGCCGCCGGGGCGGAAGGAGGAGCCCACGCCGCCCCTGTACCGCTACCTGGAGGAGGAGGAGGAGGAGGAGGGCTGGCAGGGCGGGCGGCGGCGCAGCTCCTCGGACAGCGCCCTGTTCCGCCCCAGCCCGTCCTGGCTGGAGCCGGCACAGCCCCCGGAGCCGCAGGGAACGCCGCCCCCGAGCTACGAGAACATCATCGAGAGCAGCATCGAGAGCAGCATCAGGAACGGCATCGGGAACACCATCGGGAACGGCATCGGGAACAGCACCGTGCGGGGGCTTTGAACCCGCCTGCCCGGCCGGGACTCTGCCGGGGCTGCCCGGCCCCCCAGCTGTACACGGAGCCCCAAACTCCGGGATGGGGCACGGGAGGGTGGGCGAGCACTGGGGAGGCTCAGCCCGGCTCTCCCGCCTCTCTGGTGCTGGGAGATGTGTTCAGAGCATCGGGGGTAGCTGGCATGTTTGAAAGCTTTAGTATTTTTAATAAAAGCACTGCTGGTTTCAGAGGCTTTGCATTCCCTGCTCACCCTGGGGAGCTCCTGTCAGGCCTGCCCACTCAATAGTAATAAATGTGCAGCACACTGAGTAATCTGGGCAGAGAAAGCCCAGCTCTGTCTGCACCACTCACGTCCCTGTGAGTGCCCCTTCCAGCCCTGTCTCCATCCCTTCCACCTTGTTTCCCTGAATGCTGACTGCCCACGCCTCACTTGGTGCTGGCCATGCTCAGTGGGTCGTGCTGTGCTCAGAGCATCCCAGTGCACTTGGCATGTCAGCAGCCTCCTGGAGAAGCCATCCTGAGTGGCACAGCCCCCCTGCCCTGCTGTGCAGCCTTGCCCAGAGGAGAGCCCAGCTGTGGCAGGGCTGCTGCCAGCTCCTGCATCCCACCACAATTCAGCGCTGCCCTGGGCTCCCCGTGGCCCTGCAGAGTGGCTGAGGAGCCACAGCCACGTCTAACACGCTGTTTGTAATAGAATTATTTGTCATAAACCAGGTGTATCAAGGGAATAAATCAAGGGAATAAAACATTGTCTGGCTGTGGATGTGTGGTGGGAAGGAGACACCTTTTAACCACCAGCTCCAACCTAAGTGTACACAGGGCACAGGGACACTTTGTCTTTACTCTCCCTGGGTGGATCAACCTCACTGCATCCTTTTCTGGCTTTAGTTCCTCCTTCACAGCCCGGTGAGGCAGCCTTAGCACTCATCCAGAACAAGGCAGGGTCTGCCCCAAACCCCCCAGCCTCCAAAAAATCCCAGAGCTCTCCCTCTTTTCCTGTTTCAGCCCTTGAGAACACACTGGGCCCTGGCATCCCCCTCATCTGGGGCTGTGCCAGCTCTGATTTATGGCTGAGCCCAGCTCCAGTGCCCAGGGCTGGGAAAATCCCAGCAGCACCAGCTGATCTCCGGGTTCCCATCCCTGCTGCTGTGCTCCCCTGTGCCTTCCCAAGCTCTGGGGCTGGCAGGGAAGGTTATCCCTGTCCCCTCCCAAGGTGTTGGGGCTGCAGAGGTTATCCCTGTCCCTTCCCAATGTGTGGGGCTGGCAGGGAAGGTTATCCTTGTCCCCAAGGTGTGGGGCTGCAGGGAAGGTTATCCCTGTCCCTTCCCAAGGTGTGGGGCTGCAGGGAAGGTTATCCCTGTCCCTTCCCAAGGTGTTGGGGCTGCAGAGGTTATCCCTGTCCCTTCCCAAGGTGTGGGACTGCAGGGAAGGTTATCCCTGCCCCTTCCCAAGGTGTGGGGCTGGCTGAGGGTGCCTGCAGGGAAGGTTACCCGGCCACGTGCCGGGTGGCTCCACTGGAGTGTGAACGGCGGGGCAGTGTTTGCATTCATTACAAACCCATTAAAAACTGGCTGGCTCAGCCCTGGGCAGGACCAGCTCAACGTGCAGCTCCTGGCAGCCTCTGGAGAGAGAAACCACTCCTTGCCTGGCGCTGCAGGTGTGCTCAGCAGCCTCAGGTGGACACAGGCTTCCCAAAATCTCTCCCATGGCAGAGGAGAAGACCTTCCGCTATGGCTTCATCATCCTGGGCTTCTTCCTGGTGATGGTGGGCATGTTCATCATGAGCATGGAAAAGCCCCAGTACTACATCACCTTCTGTGTCCTGGGTGTGCTGCTGGTGGCCGTGGGCATCACATGGAGCATGTGCCAGTGTTACCCAAAGGTAGGATCCTTCCCAATGCTGCTGGGAACTTTGGGGAGATCAAGGACTGGGTTTGGGGGGCTTTGGCTGCTGTGGATGTGCAGCCTCAGTTTCCCCAGGGGAAGCCGCTGCAGCAAGCTGGAAGGGGAATGATTTTGGGAGGTTTGTGCCCTGCTGATGCCTGCAGGATGTGCCTCATCTCCTTCACCCCTGAGCCTGGGGCTTTGCTCTCAAACAGGCAGCAGGGAATAATCCCAAGGAAATAAACTTGTGCTCATCTCTCCCACACAGGCCTTCCCTGGGCTCTGGGGCTTGGCAGGCTCCCAGGGCTGCCAGGAAGGGGCTGTGCTGGCCGTGGAGGTCGGGGGGTTCCTCGGCTGACATTCTCCTTGGCAGAGGGCACAGCCGGCAGGAGTGCGGCCACGCGTCCCCGCCCCGGGAATGGCTCTGGCAGAAATGGGCTTTTTCCAGGAGAGGGCATCTGTAGGACTGATCTGGGACTGCTGCGTGGCCCATCAACAACCTGGCTGCCCTCCAGAGTGTGGGGGAGCCACCTCGGGACCCAGGACCAGCTGGGACCTCTGGGAGCAGCAGCCGTGTTCTGTGGGATTGGGTGGAGCAGAAACTCCCCTCAGAGCTGAGCTCAGCCCCAGCCAGGAGTGGCTTTGCCACCGTGCTGGAGGCTCAAGGGTGGGACACCCACACTGACGTCCTGTGTGGGCCTTGGGACTCCCTCTGGGCTTGGGGACACGTGTGAAAGGCACTGAGAGCAGGGCGGTGCTGGACTCATTCATTCCTTACTGATTGCCCACAAAAGTGCCATTTCCAAGGAAAACGTCCAAATATGGTGGGAAAACACCCCAAACCCAGCTGAAGGGACACTCTGGCCCTGTCCCCGCTCTGAGGGCCGGGGTCCCTGTGCTGCCCAGCACTGCCCCAGTCTCTGCCTCTCTTTTCCCCCAGATTACATTCGTCCCTGCGGACCTCGAGGCCGAGCGGTTCCTGGACCACAAAGCCACGGTGCTGCCCCACAAGGACACAGGGTGGGTCCCACAGCAGGGTGGTGTGTGCCCTGGGGGCAGCTCTGACACCGGGCACAGCTGCACCTGGTACAGCACAAAATGCCAGGCAGGGATCAGGCTGGGAGAGGCTGAGCCTGAGCGATGCTGGGGGATGCAGAGCATCCAGGGGTGTTCCTGCAGGCATCCCCTGGCTCTGGGCAGTGACATGGCCTTGGTGGCCTCTAAAGCCACTCCCTCAGCTGATGGAGCCCTGTGTGCATGTGCCTGAGCATCTCCCAGCCCCATGGGGTCCAGCTCTGCTCAGCACCCCGTTATCCCTCTGCCTGCAGTTTGGTTTTGCCCTGCCCCAGCCCAGAGGCCAGCAGCCCCTACGAGAAGAGCCTGCCCTCCTACGAGCAGGTCCAGAGGCAGGAGGGGAGCTCGGCCCCAGCCCCAGCCCGGGCACAGCCCCCCCGGCCCCGCAGCTGCTCCCAGCCATCCCTGCAGGCCACGGCAGAGATCCACAGGGAGCTGCACCACGGGGCTGGGGAGCCCCTCCAGGAGCTGCCGTCCCGCCGGGAAACAGCACCTGGCAGCTGGTAGGTGATGCCTGAGGGTTGGGGGGCACTGCTGGGATGTGGGGTGAAAAGGGGGGGATCAGATCCCCAGTGCTGGGAGAGGATGCAGAGGGGTTTGTGCTGCTGTCACAGCACTGAGCCTTGGCCCCACTGAGTGGTGGGGATGGAGTCTCAACCCACGAGGATTCTCTGCACCAAATTATTTCCCAGCAGGAAATTCAGATGGCTTTTGGTTGTAATTTGTATTTTGATATTTGTGTTTTCGCATTTTATTTTATTTTACTTTATTTTATTTTATATTTTATTTTTTATTTTATTATATTTTATTATTATATTTTATTATACTTTATTTTATTATTTTTATTTTATATTTTATTTTATATTTTATTTTATATTATTTTTTATTTTATTATTATATTTTATTATATTTTATTATATTTATTTTATTTTATTTTATTTTATTTTTTATATTTTATTTTATATTTTATTTTCTTTTTTATCAATATAAGCAGCGTCCCTCACAAGAACAACCCCCAAGTTCCTGGTCAGATTTTGATAGAAATGAGATGCAAAGCACATCACCCTCACACCAGATGCCACATATGATGCCCAAGCATTGGTCAGGGAGGTCCCAGAGGGCTTTGCAAATGATGGGGATGACTGTCCAGGGCAGAGGACTTGGGCACCTGCCAGAATGTAGCTGCAGATGGGATGGGTGCAGTGCTTTCCCATCCCAGCTACAGGTTCAGGAAATGTTAGCACAGCCATTATTTCACCTCCTGGGCAGCAGGGACCTGGCAGGCAGGTGTCCCCAAGAAAGCAGGGTAGGGACAAACACCCCAGGTCCCTCCAGCAGGGCGCTGGTGATGCTGGTCCAGCCGGGATGCTGCAGGGCAGCGCTCCGGGGGATGGCGGCTCCTGCCCAGCCGCGTTTGGTGTCCCCGCAGCCCCGCGCCGGGGGATGCTCCGCTGGCATCCCTGCTGGAGGAGATGGACACGCCGTCGCTGGAGGGCTCCGTGCCCGGCAGCCCCGCGCCGCAGAGCCGCAGCCTGCCCTGCTCCAGCCACCCCGGCCGCCCGGAGCGGGGAGAGCAGCCCCGAGCCCCCCGGAAAGGCGCCGGCAGGGAGGATGAGCTCTACTACGGGCTCCAGGAGGAGCCGGATGCTCTGCTCAAGGAGAGCGACGGCGTGTCCGAGCCCGAGAACTGATTTCCTGGGGAAAATGGCCACTCGGCATGGGCTCACCCCATGGACTCACTTGGAATGGCCACTTGGCATGGGCTCACCCCATGGACCCACTTGGAATGGCCATTTGGCATAGACTTACCCCATGGAGGGGATGCACAGGTCATACCCTGTAAAAAGGGGCTGTCCTCCAAAGTGCAGTGGCCCCAGGATCCTGCCTGTCCCTGTGCTGTGCTGCACCCCTTGTGCACACCCAGCCACTCAGGAGGCTGTCATTCCCCCCAGAGCCAAAGGGGAACACCCAGCTCCTGAATTCAACAGAATATGGGACAAAGCATCCTCACCAGACCCATTTGGGTGGGCACAGAGAAGCTGGGCTGGGCAGGATCTGGGCTAAGGGCTGTGCTTGGCAAGGGAAAGGATTGGCAGTGCTGTTTGAAATAGGATCAGGTTCAGGTGGGTAAAACCTGCTCAGGGCAGGTGGGTTTCATCAGGCAGAGATGTCCTCAAAGTCTTTTTCCCACTTACCCAAGCTCTGCTGAAATTAAAATTTGATCCAGAGTCTCCTACAGCAGGCAGACTTCATATCTCCAGGCTGGGAGAGGGGCAATGGAGGTGACAGATGGTGCTGTCCCCTGTCTCCTGCACAAGGACCAGCTTCCAGCACTCCTGGGGGCACAGGGGAGAGGACACAGCTGAGCCAAAACCCTGGTGATGGCCCTCGAGGTGGTGGCCTTGCCCACTCTGCTGGGTCAGTGCCATCAGCTGCAGGTGGCTTTGCAGGCTGGCATCCACCGTCCCCAAACCTCCTGTGAATAAAAAGTGTTTGTCCCAAAGCACGTGGGTGGATCTCAGCCTGTTTGTCACCACAACAAGGACAGCACAGGGGCTCTCCAAACCTGTCCCCAGCACACAGAGATGGCAGAGCTGCTGGGAACCACAACCTTTGGCTGCTCAGGACTGCAGGGTGAGGCTGAGCCTCCCCAGGGCAGCTGGGTCTGCATCAAAGCACCCAACAGCACAGGGGTGCTGTGAGAGTCCCTTGCTCTGTTTTGGGAAAGCTGGGCTGGGTCTCCCTGAGCCTGGCATGGTCCCAGGAGAATTGGGAGCACACATCTGCTGGCAGACACTTCAGCAAATCCCATAGAATCACAGAACTGAGCTGGAAGGGAGCTAAAAAACCCTGCAGCTCCAACCCCCCAGGTGGAAAAGTGGGGGAAAGCTGTCCCAGGGCACAGAGCCCTGCAGGGATGTTCTGTGCTTGGCTGGTGCAGGGCAGGGTGTGCAAGGAAAGGCTGTGCCTGAGGTGTCACACCCTGTGACACTCCTGCACCCTGGGCTCACCCTGGTGTCACCAAAGCAGCAGGGCAGGGAGCACCTGGGGTGTTTATGGCCAACAGGAGGGTGGGGAATGAAGGCGCAGTGTTGGCTAAACATTGGCACAGGGCTGTGAGCTGCTCTCCAGGGGAAGCATTGCCAGATGGATTGCATGGGCCCAGCTCCTGCCTGTCCTTCCCAGGCTGGGGGAGCATGGTGGTGGCTCTGGGAATGCTGTTTGGATGGAGCCACGTCTCACTGAGTTTCAGAGGGTGCTCAGGGCAGGATGTCACTGTGTCAGTGCTCCTGTGGAGTGTGGCAAACTGGTGAGACCCAGAAGCTTTTACCTATAGAAGCACAGAAGGTTTGGGCTGGGAAAGGACCTTAAAGATCATCGTGTTCCAATCCCCTGCCATGGGCAGGGACACCTTCCACCAGACCAGGTTGCTCCAAGG
The DNA here is from genome assembly GCF_047830755.1 of Zonotrichia albicollis. NCBI lineage: Eukaryota > Metazoa > Chordata > Aves > Passeriformes > Passerellidae > Zonotrichia > Zonotrichia albicollis. The sequence continues at coordinate 5,212,485 of NC_133826.1, read as the reverse complement.
CCTGTCCAACCTGGCCTTGAATGTGTCCAAGGATGGGACATCCACAGCTTCCCTGGGAAAACTGTGCCAGCATTTTACACAGTCCAAAGTGCCTCCTGGCTCTCCTGTAGTCTCTGTGTTGGAAAGGGCACTAAGGTCCCTCTGGAGCCTTCTCTTCTCCAGGCTGAGCACTTTCCCAGAATTTCCTCGCCAGAAGAGATTCCTGCCTCATGGCTTGGCACTCACTTTCACTTTTGGCAAAACAAATCTGTTTTTCAGAAGCATTTCTCCAGGCAGAGGCAGGGGAGGGGGCTGACACAGAGCCTGGATCCTGTCCCCACGGACCCCTTAGCGCATGGGAGTGCATCCCCCATCCCGGCACAGCATCCTTGAGCCCAAGGACTCGGCTCCCGCGCAGGCCCAGGTTAAACATTGTGCGAGCTGGGACATTCCTGCATGGCATTAAGCGGGGCCCGCAGCCCCGGGCCCGGCTCGGCCCGAGCGGGGGGAACCGCCCGCTGCCCACGCGTGTCACCCTGCGGGGATGGGGACAGAAGGACGGGAGTGGCTGGCGGTGCCACCCACGCGGGACGGGGACAGGCCCGAGGCTTGATGTCACACGGGGGAAAGTATTGTCAGCGCACCAGTGGTGTAGTGGTATCATGCAAGATTCCCATTCTTGCGACCCGGGTTCGATTCCCGGCTGGTGCAAGTCAGGCGGTGTCCTTCCAACGAATCTGAGTTTGTCGCATTGCGATGTTGGGATGATGTGAGTGGCAAAGTACTCCAGAAGCTGTGGAGAGCTTTGCTTTTAACGACGGGATGCTCCATCTCTCCCCGCGAAGGGACGGCAGCAGGGTTTTCAGAGCCCTTCACCTCTTGGAGGTCTTCCCTGATGCCCCCTCTGCTCTCTCCTTCCTTCTCATCTTTACACAGACGCACTAGCCGAAAGCTTCGCAGGGAGCTGGGAGTGAAACAGTGCTCTTCTGCACAATGTGCAAATTTTGGGCTATTTCTGAATAATTCTCAAATTTTTAAAAAATAACTGTGCTGCAGTTACCTCTTCCTGGAGTGTGAGAGCTGGGCCGGATCCCTTCCCAGGGTTCCAACATCTCCATGGGTTTTTCAGCACGTGGGGATGCACGTGGAACTGGGGGATTTCTGCCACCCCCTCCCTACTCTTCGGGCTCCTTCCATCCTTCCCTGGGACACAGATTGTCCCCTGAGTCACAGACTGCCCCCTGTGCAAAAGGGAAAGGCTGAGGGAGAGGGGGACTGTCCTCCTTGAGACAGGGTCCCCCCGTGCTCAGCTGTCTCAGAAGCCTCCTGAGGCCCCTGTGGTGGGTTTTGGGACTTTGCATCACCGAGGAAGCTGAGCCAAAAATCCGGAGTGAGGCCTGACCCCATGATCAGTGTCCTGAACTCTGACCCCTTCCAGTGTCAGCTCTGTGCAGCACGGGGGTGACAAGCTGGGTCTGGTGTCCCTACAGTCACCCAAACCAGAGTTCAGGCTCCCACTTGAGGTCTCATTTAAAAAAATCAACATTTCCCCTGCAAATTGTTCACATCCATATTAAACACACCCATCCATATAAACCGTGCACATCCTTGTAAAACATGCACTCCTCTATAAAGCATTAATGTCCATGCAAGCCATTAATTATAAAATTAATTTAAATTAATTATAATTATAAGTAACACATGTATAATTATAAACAACCCATAATTATAAAAGAGGCTCATCTATTTAAAACATTGTTGCGTGCAAACCACACACATCCATATAAAACATATATGTGCATACAAACCATACACATAATTATAACATGTACATCGTGTAAAACATATATTCATACAAACCATTCACATCCACATGAAACACACACATCTGTATAAAATGTGTGCATCCGTATAAACATTTAACCTCTAGCTTATAAATAACCAGCCAAAACCACAAATTCCTATTTCCCTGAAAAGCCGGGAGCAGGAATGGGGTTTGCCGGAGGTCGCTGGGGATGTGGGGCAGTGTGGGATGCCGATGCTGCGGGAGGGCAGAGGTGGGAAGCGGCGTGGGGACCCACGGAAATCACCGAAATCATCCCGCAAAAAGGGCATCTGTCATGTGTGACGACTCTGCAAAAAATGCCCAAACAGGATTAGCGGATTTCACGGGAAATTATTCGTGGAGTGAGGCAGTAGGAGGCACATTAAAGCTTTCAGCCCTTTCTCCAAGCAGTCCTTGAGCGGCTGCGCTTTGCTCGCCAGAGCCCCCAGCGATCCGCCGGGACTCGGGGTGAGCAGCGGCCCCATCCATCGCCCCCTCCCCACGGCCCCGTTAATGCTGAACCCGCCCGGCGCGCCCGATGGAGCCCGCGCCGTGATCCGCGCCCCCCGCGCTGAGCGCCGGCCAGACCAAGCCGCGGCCGCCGCTGAGCTCCCAGACCCGCGGGTGCGCTCCGGGATCCCAGATCCGCGGGAGCGCTCCGGACCCCAGATCCGCGGGTGCGCTCCGGGACTCGAGATCCGCGGGTGCGCTCCGGGATCTCAGATCCGCGGGTGCGCTCCGGGACCTGAGATCTGCGGGTGCGCTCCGGGACCTCGGCTCCTCTCCGGCCCCTCGGCCCCTCTCCAGCTCCCCGGCCCCTCTCCAGCCCTTCGACTGCGCTGCAGCTCCGCGGGTGCGCTCCGGCCCCTCGGCGGTCGCGCAGGGGGTCCCCGCCGGTGCCATCCCCGAGGGTCCCGGCGCTGCCCGAGGGGTGCGGGATGTCCCCGCGGGCGCTGGCCCTGCTGCTGGGGCTGGCGGAGCTGGGTCTGGCCCTGCGGGCGGCCGAGCAGGGCGAAGCCGCCGTCGGGGCCGCCCCTCCGGGACCCGCTGCTTTCCATCGCGCCGCCAAGGTGAGGAGCGCGGGGTGGGGGGACAGCCACGCTCCTGTGTGTGTGTCTGTGTGTGTGTCTGTGTGTCCCGAACCCCGTCCCGGTGTCCCCGCAGGCCTCGTGGCGGCTGCCCGGGCGCTACGTGGTGATGCTGCGGGCGGGCAGCGCGGCCGTGCTGCGGGGCACGGCCCGGCGGCTGCAGGCCCGAGCGGCTCGGCGGGGACACCGGGCCGAGCTGCTGCACATCTTCCACCTGCTGCCCGCCTTCCTGGTGAGGATGAGCAGCGACGTCCTGGACACGGTAGGACAGGGTGGTGGCAGGGGACAGCAGCTACGCTGGGCCCTGGTGGCAGTGGCAGCCCCAGCCTTGGGGGGAACAGGAGCTCTGTGTCCTCCCTGCAGGCGCTGAAGCTGCCGCACGTGAAGTACATTGAGGAGGATGCCTATGTCTTTGCCCAGAGCATTCCCTGGAACCTGGGCAGGATCCTGCGGCCACAGCCCAGCTCGGGTGCCTACAGTCTTCCCAGTAAGCGCTGGGGTGTGTGAGGGAGGCTTTGAGGAAGAATCAGGTCCCCTCTCCTTACCTTTAGGGATGGGAATATTGCTCTGCCCCATGGTGCTGCAGGTCTGAAGCTGCATTTTGGGAGCAGCCCAGGTGGTCTGTGCTGAAGGCTGATGATCACACACCCCTTGTGATGGTGGTTTCCTTTCTCCCCTGCTGCATCCCTGGCAGATAAAGGTGACCTGGCTGAGATTTACCTGCTGGACAGCAGCGTGCAGAGCAGCCACAGGGAGATCGAGGGCAGGGTGACTGTGACTGGCTTCGAGAGCATCCCCAAGGAGGATGGCACCCACCTCCACAGGCAGGTGAGTCCTGAGCTGCCACGTGCTGCATGCTGGCACCTTCCTGCATCCACCAAATCCTGGCTGAGCTTGTGAGGCTTTCCAGCACAAGGGAGACTCTTGGCCTGGACCAAAATGCTGGGCAGGATGGGCAACAGGAGCTGTGGTCCTGGGGGATATTGGGACCTTCAAGGTGGTGTGTTTGGAGATGTAGCTGATTCGGGCAGGGCTTCTTTCAAGGAAAGCGTTCTAGGGTAGCACGGGTAAGAGAGAATGGGGGGGACTCTGTGGGATCACAAACCGGCTCTGTTGCAATGGGCTGGGGCATGGAACTGCGGTGCCCGTGCCAGGCCGGCCAGTGTGACAGCCACGGGACACACGTGGCCGCGGTGCTGAGCGGGCGCGACGCCGGCGTGGCCAGGGGCGCCAACATCCGCAGCCTCCGGGTGCTGAACTGCCAGGGCAAGGGCACCGTCAGCGGCACGCTCATGGGTGAGTGACCCCGTGCCCCGAGGGGAGCAGGGTCCCTCGCGGAGCTCCCTGCCATGGTGTCCTGTCGCTCGCAGCCCTGGAGTCCATCGGGAGGGCGCTGGGGGCTCGGCCGCGGGTGGTGCTGCTGCCGCTGGCCGGGGCGCTGAGCCCCGCGCTGAACGCGGGCTGCCGGCGGCTGGCACGGGCCGGGGCGGTCATGGTGGCGGCTGCCGGCAACTACAGGGACGATGCGTGCCTCTACTCGCCTGCGTCCGAGCCGGAGGTACGGCTGTGGGGGACCCTGGGGCTTGGGTGCCCCCTCATCCCTGCAGGTCATCCCCCGGGTCACCGGGCTGGGGGTGCCACCCTGCCGTGCTCTCACTGCCAGGTCATCACGGTGGGTGCCACCGACAGCCAGGACCAGCCTGCCTCCATCGGCACCCTGGGCACCAACTTCGGCCGCTGCGTGGACCTGTTTGCCCCGGGGGACGACATCATCGGCGCCTCCAGCGAGTGCAGCACGTGTTTCACGGCGCGGAGCGGCACCTCGCAGGCGGCCGCGCATGTGGCAGGCGAGCTGTGCCCTGAGGGGAGGGAGGGCTGGTGCTGGCACAGGTCTCCGGGCATGCCCAGGCTGGGCTGGGGGCATCCTTGTGCTCCCTGATTTACGGGGTTGGTGTGTCTCCTTGGGGCGCTGCAGCTGCACAGTGCTCCCGATGGGCTGCGGAGATGCTCTGCCGTGTCTCTGGAGCCCTGCCGCCCACGGGAGCGCCGCGTGGGCGGCTCTGTCCCCTCTGGTTGTCACTCCTGGGCTCTTGCAGGCATCGCGGCCGTGCTGCTCAGCGCCGAGCCCCGGCTGGGCCGGGCCGAGCTCCGCCAGCGCCTCCTGCGCTTCTCCAGCAAGGGCGCCCTGGACGCGGCCTGGATCCCGCAGGAGCAGCGCCTGCAGACGCCCAACAGCGTGGCGGGGCTGCCCGCACGTCTGGCGGCAGGTGAGGGGCTCGCTGCCCTCTGGGTGCTCGCACAGGTCTGCCCTAAGCGGGAAAGAGGTGGAAGCACGGCAGGGAATGTCCCCTGAGCTGAGCCGGGCACGGCTGGGCCTGGCTGCTGGCAGGGATGGGCGAGATGGAGGCCTGGTCGGTGCCATGGGCGCTGGGTGACACTGTGGGTGACGCTGTGGGTGACACTGTGGGTGTGTGGGTGTCACTGTGACACGGAGGGTGGCATGCGGGTGTCCCCCACCGCTGACGCCCGGCCCCGTTGCAGAGGAGCAGCGCCTGCTGTGCCGCTCAGTGTGGTCGGCGCTCTCGAGTCTCTCCCGGCGCTCCAGGGCCGTGGCTCGCTGTGCCAGCGCCGAGGAGATGCTGAGCTGCTCCAGCTTCTCCCGCAGCGGCGGCCGGCTGGGGGAGCACATGGAGGTGAGCGGAGGAGAGCAGAGCAGAGCTGCTGCCCTGGAGGCCCGCTGGGCTCGGAGGGTGTCCCCGGCCCCTGAGGGCTGTCCCCGGCCCCGAGGTGACGCCGTGTGCCCCATGCACAGGACAAGCACGGGCAGAGGCAGTGTGTGGCCCACAGCCGGGGCCAGGGCGTTTATGCCGTCGCCAGGTGCTGCACGTGGCCCAGGGCTGGGTGCCGGATCAAGGCCGGGTCCCCGGGGGCCGAGGGTGCCCAGTGCTCCCCAGGAGAACACGTGCTGACCGGTAACACCCAACACACGGGGTCAGACCTTTGGCCCTGATGGACAAGGGTGTTTCTACCAGAAACGCTCTGGGATTTGGGGTAAAAGGGTGCATGTGCTGTGTGCATGAAGGGGGGGAATGTTCAGGGCTCTCTGGGGACATCCTTGGCACCACAGTGTATGCTGGGATGCTGCCATGGCTGCCCTGTTACCCACATCCCCTCTCCGCCGGGCAGGGTGCAGTTTCCACTCCCCATCCCTGGTGCTGGGTGCTGGGGGCAGGCCCGTGGAGGGGCTGGGGAGGGGGCCCAGCCGCTGTGCCAGCAGGACAGAGGGGGTGGCACACGCCCTGTGCTGCCCCAGGGCCAGCCTTGAGTGCCGGCTGGAGGAGCACACAGCCCTCGAACACGAGGACAAGGTAGGGATGGGCCATGCTCCTCTGCCCTGCTGTTGTGTCTGCATGTCCTTCTGCCACCCTGATGGCTTTTGGGTGTGGCTGTCCCAACCTCAGCCCTCAGTGCTGTCCCCAGCTGTGATGGGATGGGTGACATCAGCCACATCTCCCTGAGCTGTGGGGCCACTGGGGACGGGCAGGCCCTGTTCTGACCCATGGGTGGTGACGTCTGCTCCCCGTTAGGTGACAGTGTCCTGTGAGGATGGCTGGACGCTGACAGGCTGTAACACCCTGTCCCAGAGCTCCGTGGGAATTGAGGACAATTCCTGCGTGACCACTGCTGGCCCTGGTGGCATTTCGGCTGTGGCCATCTGCTGCCGGTGCCGGCAGTAGGGACACACCGAGCTGAGGGGAGGCTCCTGGGGCACAGCAGGGATGGAGGCCTTGCTGCACCCGTGTGTCCCTGGCTCGGTGCCTTTCCAGAACAATCCATGCTCCGACATGCAGCTGATGACCGGACTCGTCTGCCCCTCGCACACAGTGGGGTGAGGATCCAGGGCCAGCATCCAGGGTGGCTCTGCAAGAGCTCTCCAGGCATCCCCCATGCAGCTGGAGCCCTGTCCCATCACTGGAGTCATCCCAGAGTCCTTTCCCTGCCATGCACTGTTTCTTGCTATAACCACCTTGACAGAACAAGCTGTGCTGGTGTCACCCAACACAGGAAAAATCCACCACTTTTTAAAGAAAAAATGTTGTGAGGATCACTCCTTCCTTTCCTGCTTAGTTGCTCATTAGTTGTCAGCTAATGCTGCTTAGCACCTGGAAAAATCTTAGTTTAGCCATTTTGGGGCAGTTTTATAATTGCCTAATGGTATTCCTAGGAGATTTCTTTACTTTTGAGTCAAGTGTAAGGGCTTTAGTTTAAACAGCCTGCTTGGTTAATTAGATTTTTATCTGCATTGCTACAGTCAGCTACTGCTTCATTAGTGCTTTTTTTGTTGTTGAGTCAAAGTTAATGATCTGCTGGTGTTATGTGTTAACAGTTTCAGGTCTTCCCAAGACACATAGAACTGTAGAAAGCTGCAATTCCTTTAAAACAACCCCAGAATGAAGAAAAATCTTTCATAGCACCTTAGTTTTTACATTTGTACCTTAAATATTTACTTGGAGTTTTATAAAGGAGCATTTTATAAATGTTTTTTTAAAATAAAGTTCATAGACCTGTGCTCTTGTGGTCCTTTGTTTGACTTCACAGACATCTCCCTGGGGAATTGGTCTGGAAGAGGGAAGGGGGACCCATCCAGCAGAGATTCTGCTTTGTCAGTGGGATCCAGGGTGCTCCTGGATGGCAGCTGGCACCTTTGGAAGTTGGCACAGACACCTTGCCCACAGCTGGGCTGTGCTCTGGGACTGTGTTGTCCCCACACACACCAGACCAGGAGTTTGTTTTAACAACAGTGGTGCAGGGGAAACGGTTCCAGTTATGGAAACAAACATGGGCCAGCTTTGGGAATGTGCCCTTGAACTCGGGTTGCTGCTGTTCCTTCACTTGGGAAGGGCTGGAGCACCGGGAAGGAGACAAAGCTTGGCTCAGAGCAGGGAAAGGCTGAGAAGCACCAGCAGCCACCAAAGCTGGGTCTCACTTCTGTTTAGCAGCCTCCTGGTACTACAATATATAATTTTTGTGGTGTTATCTGAGGATAGATTTAAAAACCTCACAGTTTGATACCACAAGCTCCAGGTTAACCTGTCATTTGGGTGTTTTTCCCCATCCAAAAGCCCCCTGCAGCTCTGTTACTCCGGCTTTAATTGGCAAGAGAAGACAAACCCAGCACAAAACACCACTTTGAAAGGTTGAAACTAATTCTTACTTGTTAACTAAAGCTGGCAAAAGCCCAACCCTAATCTAAACATGTAATTATATAACATGGACATAATTACAGCCCATAATTCCATTCAGCTGGAACCTGAATTCTGCACAAAGAGGCAGAAAAGAAAAAGGGATGTCATCCTGAGAGCTCCTGGACAGCTCTGACACCGAGGGTGATTTCTCAGCAGGCTCCTTGGCTGTCACCTCTCAAAACACACACCAGGATTTCAGCTCTGCTGCCTGCCCTGCCAGAGGGGAGGATCCAGCACAAGGTGAGAGCATGCTCCACGCCTGATAAGCCAGACAGAGCTCAGCTCAGAGCTCCCCAGCTCAGCTCAAGCCTTCATAAGCCTGGTGGAAGGAAACAATATTAAAAGATTAGCCCTTGCTTTGTGCCTTGTACGTGAGTAGGTGGAAAAGCCTCTCAGTCAGGAGAGCAGGGTTGATGCCAGGGGTGCTGATCCCAGTCCTGGCAGCACTTGGCAATGCCCAGCCCATGCTGCCAGGACCAACAGGGGAGAGCAGAGGCTGGAAAAGTGGGAGTTCTTGTCCTTGGAGCAGGGGACAAAGGCAGAGTGGGGATGGCAGCCCCGGCTGCAGCTCCTGGCTCCCAAACAAGTGAGTGATGGAACACCAGCTGTGTGTGCACCCCTCTGGCCCTCACCCCTGTGGGAGGCAGGATGAATTCACACCCAGCTCGCCCACAAATCTCAGATCTGACACACAAAATCCGCTCTAATCCGCCCCTGTGAGCGTGGCCAGGGTAAATCACTCTGCTGAGGGCAGGAGAGGCTGCAGAGGTGCAGATGTGACAGAGCCCCAGCACATGCTGTGGCATAAGGAAATACAGCAGGGCAGCCCCAGGGCCACACAGCTGCTTCCACTGACTCTGGACTGGAGCCAGAGCAGCGCTCAGGGCACCCTTGAGGAGCTCAGCATCTGCAGGGCTGGCCCACGGAGGTTCAGGGTAAGAGGATCAACAAGAAAAGAGTATAACAGGGTGCGCACAGTCTAAAGATTACACTAGTTTTCTGTGAAAGGAATAACTTTATTCCATTGACCAGGAATCCCAAGACTGTTCATCAAGACTGCCTATTTTTCCAGTGCCAAACGTCTATGCATTAATTGGACAATATCTCCCCGAGCGCTCACAGGCAGGCTGTGGCTGCTCCTCACTGAACATTTTGTAAGCTGTATAAAAACATTTTCATCCAAAAAGATTGGCAGTAAAAATTACAACATATAAATGCATCACAATTTACACAAAAACTAGTTTGGTTTTTTTTTTCTTTTTTTTTTGTCGAACTCTATTTTCCAAAAAATAATCTTCAGCAGGTTCAAATGACAGCAGCTGGAAACAAAAATAAGTGACCAAGTATCATCTTATTGCAAATTATAACCACTGACTTTGTACAAGCGTGAGCAGAAGGGTGAAAAAGTTTGTATTGGTTTCAGGCAGACAGTGGTGATGAGCCATCCTGATGCAATTCCCACCAAGGCTTCCCTGGGCCTGCGGCTAGCGAGAATGTTGTTTCCATAGGAAATAACAGGAACCTGAAGTGACAAGTGGTGCCAACCCATGGGAACATGACCAGCTTCTCCCATCACAGCTGTCTACTGACTCCTTGGGAAGATTCATGGCCCATTACCAAAGCATTTGGGGGTGGGGGAAGGAGGGAAGGAAGGGGGGGGTGTCTGTAAGAAATGATTAGTTCGAAATTAATTTAAAACGCATCACATTTAAAACGTCCCAGCACATCATCAGAAACATTTACAAAATGCTAACTCTGCCCTGTGTCTGTGAAGACACTGTGGTGCCCCCCTGCACTCCATCCTACCCCACAATAAGTTACAAAGCTGTATAGCTGACATCACATGCCGTGGTTCCTTCCAACAGTGAAATGACTGGTTACTTTCAATATTAGTGCACAACAGTGAAAAGCTGTCTGCTGCTCCGTGTTTTGGCAGCAGCCTGTGAAAAGAAACAAAAAAAAAAAAGGCACTTTTTGGCTGGTTGTGCCTTTAACTTGGCAAATTTGTCTATTCTGGAGGTACCCAGGCACTCCTTAAGATGTCCCCCGTTTCTGTGCATGTTTGTTTATATAATTTTTTCAAAGTAAGGCAGAATCCATAAATAAAGGCAAAAAGCAGTGCAGAAAATGTGACAAACACAAAATGTACAAAAGATGAAGTTAGTTGGCACAAAAGAAGCTTGAATCCAGAGCCAGAAATCACTGAACTGCACTTGACATAGAAAACAAAACTGTGCTCAAATCATCCCAACTGGTTTCCAGTTATTTGTGAGCAAATTAAAAGAGCTGTGATATTTTAAACGTTGCCTGGTCAAGTGAAAATGCAAACAAAGCCAATTCTTTCTTTCCCCGTGTTAAAATTGCTCTAAAATCTGCACAACAGTGTTCCCAGCTCACTCAAGGAATTATTCATCATATACAACCAATACCAACTTTCTCAGTTATTTCAAAGCATAAGCAAGTGATTGCAGATCCATGACTGAGACTACATTTTATTCAATATGTCTCCAAAGGTTAAAAAAATGTAATGAGTAAAACTGCAACAGCATTCCTTCTTAAAGTGCTTTTTTTCTTTTAAACTACTCATTAACTTTTTCTTTTTTTTTCCTTTTTAATTCACCAGCATCCTTGAATAATAAATGCTTGCATACCTAGAGAACAAAGCTTTTCTTTTACTGCCCTTCCCAGCTGTCTGAAGGGTTTTTGGAAGGGAAAGATGACTCATTCCAGAGCTCCTTTACCAACTCATTCCATAAGGAATTGCTCTTCTTACAGAGCAATCCTGCTGATCTTTCTCATCAAGAGCTTTACAAATTAGCAGGGAGACATATTAAATACAGAAGTCCTTATGTAAACCCATTCTTTAACTAATATTTTACAATGAAATGTAAGTCATCACACATCTTTACAGAAATTTGAATATTCCTATTCAATATTATCAGAAAGATTAAAAATTTGCCCTCCATACATAAGGGCAGTCTGTTTCTTTTTTTTTTCCTGTATAAAAACCAAAAGAATTTTTTTTTTGCAGCATCACAGAAAAGCAACAGTTTTACATTCACTCATTTAATGTTCACATAAAAATTCAACCACTAGCGTTTGTGTATCTGATAAAATCTTCTTGACAAACTTGGTTTCGGTGTTTTTTGGACTGTCACAAGCTACTGCAGGTGAGGATGCAGTTTTCTAGAGCATTTGTTGATCTGAAGCCTTTGTGGCTAAAAAAATGCTTTTATCTTGCAGGGAAACAACCTCCTCCAGCATCTCCTCTGGTCCTGTGAAGCCACTGCTCCCCCAGACTCCCAATGGCATCAGCAACACGACTCCAGTTCCAGCAGGGACCAGGCATTGAATGTTTGAGCTGGTTCTTGTGTTCACAGGGGTCTCCTCTAAGGGTCAACGTCATCAAGGTCACTTTTAGGCTCCCCAATCATCATAGGAGACTCTGAGCCCTTTCAAACAGGGGACAGGGAGAGAAGGTCACAGTCACTTTTGTAAATGCACAGCTGTTCACAGTATGGTCAGTGATGGCTCTGACCTGACCCCAAGGGAGCAGCTGCCCCACAGAGGCACACACCAGGATGTAAGGGGGTAAATCTGCCCTCATTTTACCTGCTGCAGGTGCCTCTCTCCATTCTCATTGGCAGGGCTGCTTTCTGACCCATTGCTGCTTCCAGACTGATCCTTCTCATTCAGCAGGGCTGTGGCATAGGCCAGAGTGTCCTGAGTTGCAAACAGTCCAAGAGAGTGTCAGGAGGCATGGTGATCATTTCACATTTTTTAACATTTTTATTGTTTTATTATTATTGTTTTAAAACAATAATAGCTGCTGTAGTGAGACAGCCAAGTCACCACAGCCAAGTGGTGAAACAGCTGAGTTACCACTAATGAGCTCATTAGTGAGTATTCACTAATATCAGTCAGGGGTTAATTTTCTCCAGGAACAACCACAGGGGCTGAGCTTCTAAAGGAAAACCAGTCTGAAGTGCACTGAAATATCACAGAATCATTAAGGCTGGAAAAGATCTTAAGATCATCAAGTCCAACTGCCAAACCAGCACCACCACCGTGCTCATCAATAAACCATGGCCTTAAGTGCTGTATCCACATATTTTCTGAACATTTCCAGGGATGGTGACTAAAGCTGCCAAACCCAAAGATGCTTCCAAGAAAAGAAGTGAGCAAGTTTGACATCCTCTGCCAGGATGACACATACCTGTGCTGAAATAGTGCGCTGGAAGGTTTTTGCAGTGGATGTTTCATTGGACACGTTACTCTGAGGAGCCCAGTAATGTTCAGACATCTGCACAAAAAGCCAAGAAAGCCATAAAATTTGTCATTTGATTTTTACTTGTGTAAAGCCTCAACCACATGTGATAGTGGGTGAACTAAGACTGGAAAAAGCTTCCTGAATCCTCTAGCAGTGAGCTGGAGATCTGGGGCACAGACACTTTAAATGCAGCCACACAAAGGTTGCTGTCCCTCAGCTGCAAACCAGCACCCAACTTCTGCTGAGCTCCAAGTTTCCAAAGTGTCCTTGGGTACTTATGAAAGATATGTTGGCCAAACTATGTTGAGTTTTGAGGGAAGAACAAACACTACACGTGTGGGAGGAAAAGCTCTATCAGTCGGCAGCTGTGCTTTGTGCAAAGCTGTGATGATTCTGTAAGGAATCCAATCATTTAAACATTCTCCTGCATCAACATACAGGCAATGGAAAACTGCTTTTTTGAAAAAGCTGAAGCCTCCCAACACGAATACAGTGGCACTGAAAGCTTCCCACATAGCAAAGAATAATCACTGCAGCCATTCACACTTGGTTTTATTCACTGTAAATGCATTTATGCCTGAAATATGTGGGGGGCTACTGAAATTTTGGCATGGCATCAGATTAGCTGCATCCAAGTAGTCCTTGTAAAAAATGAGGTATTTTGTCTTTAGAGCCATCTCAGAGAGCCATGCAGAGGATGGAGACTATGCATCCATGATCATTGTTGTAAATGAGTGACAATTTCCCTGTTACAGCCAAATTACCTTTTTCTGTAGCCACTGCACAGCCCAACTCCAGTGGTGTGAATTCTCCTTGAAGTAATCTTTTGCAGTAGGGCACCTTGGGAATTGAAATTATATTCATTAGTCAGAAACAGGGCATTCTGGACAACACTAAAAAAATTACAAAAAAAATACAAAGACTTTTCTCTCTTTGCACTGCTGCCCTCTGTGTGCACTGTTATCACTGCAAACTGACTTAAACTGTACAGCCCTGTTGATAACTGAATTAGCAAAAGCAATAATTTCAGTAAAATATACTCAAATCAGTCTACCCCACAGGTTCATGTATTTCAGAATTATGCTTTATTGGGACATATGCCAAGTTCTAAACAAAGAGAATTTAGGACTCATAACATTTCAAAAACCTGGAATAGCTTCCCTATGTTTATCTGGTGTTAATGTCAAACTCCTGCTGTGCAGAATGGCCTTTTTCTTTATAAACACCAATTACCATTTGTTACCTGAGATATCCCTTCAGGGACCAACCAGTAAAGATTTCACTTCACACTGGCACTTGTACTACCAAGACCTTGCACAGTAACAAAGGCTAAAAAACTGATCAAAACCAGGAGTAGTAGGTTTGACAACAGTCACAGAGGGAGCTAAGGCAGGGATGAGGTTAAAGCCTGAGACCTTCACTACTCACTTCTGAGCCAGGGTAACCAGGAACTTGACACACTGGTAGCAACGGCTGCTGTCCACGTGGTTGCTGTGGTGCATCAAGGCTGTGGGGAGAAACACATGGATTAGAAACCACAACCCAGATTTCCATCCACCAGCCAGTCTGGGGGCAAAGATGAAGCTAAAATTTTAAGTTAGGCAATAGATTTTGTTTCTACAGATGTGAGCATAAGTATTTGTGTTAAACACACTGCTCTAAGTGCTGGTAGTCTTGAATCTTCCACAACTCTACTGGATTAAAAATAGAACTGCTGCATTTTCACTTTGATCTTTCAAATGCAGTACCTGAATTTTAAACAGCCCTAATGCAGTTATTCTTCCCCTATAATCCATTCTCTGTTAGATAATCACTATGGTTACATTTGTCTGAAGGAAAAAAAAATATTTGTCTGAAACCCCCATAAATGAACCAGATCACCAGCTTCCACCTGGATCAAAGTTTGCAAAGCCAGAGGAATGTTTAAAGCTTCTCCACATAAACAAGCATAGCAGAATTCAACAGCCATGAAACTGTTCCATGGGAGACTCAGGCAAAACCCCAGGCCATTCTTACCAGCAAGTTTTCTCTACCGTGAATTCCCACCTCTTGAACAAAATTCTCTGACTGACGAGAAGCACAAAGATTTCCACAGAGCTGCCCCAATCAGATTTGCAACTCAAAAGTTGCTCTGTCCATAGCAGTCAGCAAAGAACACTGTAGTGAAACCTCCAAAGCTGGCAAAAATTGTTTGGGAATTGCAAATTGCCAGTTTTAATACTGTTGAAGCAGAGCAGATGATAAAAATTACAGCAGTGCTGTACTACAAATTATGCACAAACATCCTATTAAGGAGCACCAAAACCTATTATGTGCTGATTTCCCTTTCCTGGATTAAAACCAGTCAGTGTGAGGGATCCTGTTCAATGCTGTTGTGAGGAAACTTCAAGGTAAAACTAAAAGTTTCACTCCCAAACCTCAGGGCAGTTCTCAAAGCCTTCAACATGAAAATCCAATTGAACACTTGCACTTCTCCTCTGCAGAGGAAAAAAGGTCATGTATTGCTCAAGTTACAGCACAGAATTGGTCCAACTGGGACCAATTTATCCAGAAATTAAAATAATCACTTAGCTATTCTCTTACACTGCTGCATATTTCCTTCTCTGCCATCAACCACACAAGAAAACTACTAAACAGGGGAGCACTGATGAGAGAAATGAAGAACAAAGCTAAATACTCTTTCTCCCTAAATCAGAATCCAAAATAACTGAAGGTGAAAGCCACAATCTGAAGCAGCTCCTCACCCAAACAGCCATGAAAGAGCTGCTCCAGCTGCACTAACCCATCAGAGGGGCTGTCTGTGTAACCCCACAGTTCATTTACACACCAAAGCTGCTTCTCCTGATGCACATGAAATAAGTTATTTCTTTATATATCTTATTGCTTCTGAGTTTTTTCTCTTTGAATGCTTCAGTAACCTCACTTCAGTAAAGTTTTGTATCTAATGGAGAGA
Source organism: Zonotrichia albicollis (assembly GCF_047830755.1). Classification (NCBI taxonomy): domain Eukaryota; kingdom Metazoa; phylum Chordata; class Aves; order Passeriformes; family Passerellidae; genus Zonotrichia; species Zonotrichia albicollis. The sequence continues at coordinate 5,197,124 of NC_133826.1, read as the reverse complement.
AAACACTTTGTATGAGCGGCAACAGGTGGGAGCCACCTGTCCCAATGTGGGGCTCTGCTGCAGTCAGCAGGGCAAGCATCCTGCTGGGTGAACCAGGTTCTCTTTATGGTAATCAGGATGCTGACAAAACAAAAGACTGGCAGCTTCTTTAGATATGCAGGAAATAAAAATTAATGTTAAGGTTACAGGATTCAAACAGTTCCTCTATTATGGTAATCAAATAGAGGTAATCAAATATGGTAATCAATCCTCCCCATTACACACCTGATCTGATCTGCCCCTTATTTTATTAAGTTAGCTCTCTTTCCTGTTCAATTCCTTTCTAGTTTGCTTCACTGTAACATTCCAATAGTTATTCTGGATTTTCTTTGAGCATTTTTGGAGTGATTAAATTGGGGCTAAATAAAATATGTCAAGTTTTTTCCCCTGAGAAGTACAACAGTTTAGGAGGATTAGGAGCCAGGAGATGGAGTGAACCTCTACCACCATGAGGGTCAGTAGGAGACAGGAGTGTTCACCCACTGGCTTACTTGCCTATTAATCCATTTTCAGTTTCAAAGGCAAATTTGATGCGCTCTACTTGCAATGGGTCTTCAATAACCTGTTAGGAAAGAAAAATATCAACTTAGGTAAGTTGTGTGTGATTCTGTATCTATGGAATGTTTTACCCACCCCCACATGCAAAACAAGTAGGACTCAAGTTTCATGTGTCACTGGATTTTCAAGACAGAAATTTAGGAAGTAATAAAACTTCAGACTGAAGGATTAAAATATGTGTGGATGTTGAAATAACCAATGCAGTCCCAACTTTTTTCATTACACATCAATACAAAAATCTGTCCTGTACAAGTTCTACCCTTCACCTACCAGGATCTCATGGAGTAACTGGAATATGTTTTTCAGCTCATGAGGAGGAGCAGTTTCCAGTTGAGTCTGCATGTAAGAAAAAGTTACTTAGATAGCAAAATAAGCTGGTTAAGCAAAGAATTTCAAGACAGCTTTACAGATTTTTGAAAACTTATAAATTTAAACAATAAAGGCCTAAGAAAACCTAAACCCCAACACCCCCTCCAAATCCAGCAAAGTGGATTGGTCTGTGGTGATGGCACAAGACACAGGATGACCAAAGGCTGGGAGAAACACCCATGGGACAGATTTGTGCTGGCTTTGTGTGTACCTTGATGAAGTGCAGCACAGTGAAGGAGAAGTGCTCGTTGCAGAAGCAGCAGTACACCACCATCTCCATGAGCACCGACAGCGACCCCGTCAGCTCCCGCAGCGCGTGCATCACCTGTGGGCACAGCACTCCCTTCACACACAGCTGCCTCCCAGAAAACAAGGCTGGAACATGGTGTTTGCCCTCCCCAGGAAGGATGCAGCTCTTTTCCCCAGTGCCTGCATGGCCCAGGAGGCTGAACCCTTGCCCTCAAATCACTCCTTCAGTTCCTGATTCTCACCGCCAAGGGTTGAGCATCATCCATTGAGTCAGACCAACTCAAGGTAGAACCTGAATTTGATATGGTAAAAAGCTGCAAAGGCCCTTGCAAAATGTGCATAAAACCAGTCTGTGCATAAAACCAGGCCCCAAAGCTTAGGGATACACTAGAATATGAAGAGGACAAGAAACTAAAGGTGCTTTCTTGTTTAGGCCTAAAACAGCCACTGGTGTTGGATATTCAGTGTTTTGCATGAAAGGATTTGTCAAAGGAATACATCATGTAAGTTTTTAGGTTCAAGCAGGGCAGAATTTAGAGCAGATACCTCCATTAAGTAGGGTTTTCCCTCAGACAGGAATAGCAAGGCTTCCACTTCTTCATGGAGTGCCAGAAGTGGCCCTGAAGCGGTGATGCTGAGAGGTGGACGCTGCTTAAAGAGACCAGGAGCTATAACAGCAAATACAAAAACAATCCACTCATAGATTAGTTTGTTCTAACACACCTTGAAGACACTGCTGCTCATTTGGCACCATGAAATCCCTCATGACACTCATCTCAACTAGTTTATAGCTCGTGTGCTACCACTCCAAGTAACAAATCTCTTGCACCCTGAAGTGTTACTTATTTTAGTGACAGCAGACAAAAGAACTGCAGGAAGGTCAAAGCAAAATGTCCACAGACTATCAGTAGTTTGAGCTTTAGTTTTACTCCCAATCCCTCTTGCACATTCATCATATCCAGAATATTTATAATTCTCCTGTTACCTTCTGATTTTTGACTGCTTTCAACCTCAGACAGAAATTAAGTTATTCTTTTAAAAGACAACATCAAATTCCTCCTTCAGGAAACAGAAAATTTTAACTTATTCCTTTATTATCTTTATTTGGATGTTTCTGCTTCTCATAACAGGTAAGTAAGAGAGTGTTTAGTTGTTTGTTATTCAGTAGCTTAGTCTAAATACTCCCCTTTAGATTAGCAAAAGACAGCACAAGTCTAAACAAAAGCCTGTGAGTCTGTTCAGCCAACAACAGAGCTCAATTCACTCACATGAGGAAATACCTGTTAGGCACACGGGAACGGAAGAAGGTACAAAACTGTTAGCATCAAGATTTCCATCCCCTCAAAATACTGTTTAACACTTAATACATTTACAGCAAAATCAGAAGTAATCAAACTTGTATTAACCATTTCTGCCTTAAATTCAAAATCACTGTATTTTCCTCACTAATATTAAGTTACTCCAAATCAATGCCAAGGCACCAAAAGACAAAACCACAATTCTTACCAACATTTCTTTGTGAGGAGACATCAGAGTGCAAGACAAGCAGTGCTACAGTGTTGTGAAGATATCCAAACTCACGGGCCTGTGCTGAACTCCACCTGCGGTTCTGCTTGAGTCAAAGACACATTTAATTACCTTTGGTTTATTTAATCCACTTTGTTAAGCCAAAATAATGTTCTTACAGTCCACTACCATTTTCTAATACTTTGGAGTGGGTAAAAATTTTATTATTATCAAAAACATCATGCTCACTTCTGCCAAAACAGTTATTTCCAGGCTAACTACACAGAGGTGGGCTCACACTTGGCACGAGGTTTGCAGAATAATTGAAGGATTTGTCTATTCTATCATACGAAAAGTATTTATTCATAATTTAAGCATCATAAAAAACGTGGGGATGGCCTGTACCTGATTGCTCTGCCGGTTGGGGCCAAGGAGAAAGTTGACCATGTGCCTCAGGGCAGAGTGCCTGAGGAGAAGACTGCTAGCCCTTATTCCCTGCTGTGAAGACAGAACCCACATATTACCTTCCTGTGCAGGTGAAGAATTAGTGCTCAAGAGAACAAAAGTAAAATGCACAGGCTAAAACCTGCATTTCACACTCTGAAATCCCCAAAATATCCCAACACAGATCAATAAGATAAAGTCCTAAAGAGTCTCATTGTACACAGCATATTACACAAACCAGAGCAGAATCAGCAGATGCACAATAAATATCTTACAAGAAATAAAGAAGGCAAAAAGAATAGAGAAATAGAAATAGTAAATTCAGTCCGTTATTCTGCTCTCCATGGAATAAAAATCCTGAATACTTGATTTTTTAATATATATACATATATATTTTTTTTTTTAAAGAACAACTCTATACAACCCTTCAAAACAGACAACCAAAATTCATATGCTGGAAATGACATCTTCCACTGGTATACTTTTGTGATTTTAGCCTACTCCATTATTCAAAGCCATTTATTTAAAAAACAAAACAAAATAAACCCAATTACTCCTAATAAAAGTTTTGAGTTTCACTCTACTGCAAATCCTTCTGTGAATAAGGATCACTAGCTGCTTTATTAATGTCTTCTTAAAGTTAAATAGCCATGAGAAAAAAAATGTTTTCTTACCTTCTGTACAAAGTTATTGAATAGCAAAAAGTACTGAGCACAGTTTTTACAGTTTTCAGGTACATCTTTATCCAGTAGAGCAAGTAGCACCTCCAGTAACTGATGTAGAGTTTTTAACTGTGAAAAGAAAAATATTTTGAATGTAAAGAGCTGTCTACTGCTTAAAAACCCAAAGTGTTTCAAACAGCACCTGGGCAGTAAGAGATGAGCATTAACCTAGGAATTAAGAGGGAGGATGAGCTCACAGAGCTCTGCCTGCAAACAGAGCAAGAGCCACCAGGGAGAGCCAAGGCAGGGGATGTCTGGAGAGGGGGTGGCACCCACTGACCTTCTCCTGATAAAGCAAGGCACTGTCGAGGGTTTTTTCAAGGATTGTGGCCACAGCAACTCGCACCTCCCTCACGCTGCATTCCAGGAGGAAAGTCCTGGAAGAGAAAAGGTGAAGCTGCAAAGAGAGCTGGAATCAACATGTACACACAGTTGCTGTGATTAACTGTGGTGTTTAGTGTTTGTTATTTTAACAGTCCAGATACATTTTGTACTGTACTTCTGTGGGTAAGCTTTAACTTACATTCACACACTCCTGCTTGTAGTAATATTCCTATTAATATATTTATTCATTTAAATAAAAAAAGCTCTGAAAGGTCTCATAGGATGCTGTCTTTCAATCCAAATGAAAAGATAACATGTTCTTTACACTGACACACTTCTTTGAGCATGTCAGATCTCCAATAATTTGTTTTCAAAGCACCTATTAGCTGATCCTTAGCTTGGCAAGAGGAAAATCTTTCCAGTTCATCTGTGATCCTTGTCAGGTAAGTATTTAACTTACCTTACCCCCAACACATTTCACCCTGTTCTCCTTTCTCACCACTTGCAGAGCTGACCACACAAACTTAAGCACATTTCAAATCCCTTCACTGAATTCATCATCTCATCCTCCTCCATGCACACTGCACTATCTAATTTGATTTTCAACATTCTCAGAAAGCTGCACAGAGAAAATACTAGAAACAAAACTCCAAGTGATTATCTGAAGTGTCTGTTTGAAGAATGTGCACAGTCAACGCTTAGGGAATACATCAGTAGAGGCCAGATCATGTTATGAGGAACATTTATCCACACATGAGACACAAAACACCTCAGACAGAGTCACCAGGACTTACTTCACAAGCTCCCGGCCCTCTGGCCCAACAAAATACTCCACCAACCACTGACAAGCATCAATGCTTTTGGAGAGCAGAGCATCTATGGTGGCAATCCATTCTTCTGTATCAGCCCTTCAAGAAAACAGGGACAATTGTCAGTAATCCAGCAGGGAAAAACACTTCCCCAGAATTAAACCATGTTTCTTGTTTGCCTTACCTGAGTTTCTTCTTGGTTCGGAGATAGGTTTGGAAGAGGAATTGGACTGCCAGCTGTAAGCTCACCTTTGCCATGCAGGGATAATAGGGATGCTTTACCTTAGTCTGAAAGAAATATCAAATTATTCCAGAGCAAAAGGATGCTTGCAGCACACATGCTGTCTCTTAAGCACATCAACATGTTCTATTCAAGTTATTTACTTTACTTGGAAAAAACAAGCCACAGCATTTTTCTGTGCTAAGTCAGTCTCCAGTGCTGACTTTGCTACTTAATAAATATGCTAAAAGAGGAGCAAACTTGCTGTAAGGCCAACCAGATCTGTGGATTTCAAAAATTTAATAAATGTTGTTTGTTTAGGACTCCATTTAGAAAAACTTAATTAAGAAACTATTACCAATTAAACTCTAACAACTTTGAAGTAATTAACACCAACTTTTGGACCTTCCATATGGAAAGGGATTTTCTGTCCCTCTAGAGGCTCAGTTTGCATCATTACAAAAGGTATGGATTATTAAATAAATTTTACTGGGGCAAAATGATGTTTCTCCCAGTACTAGAAAAGGAGGCTGGAGTTTGCTTTTGAGGCAGATGTTATCATCAGCATCCAAAATTACTGGAGGCAAGGAATAGCTTGTCTGGAAAAGCAAAATCATGTCAACTCTTCTCTTCCAGTTTTCCTGGTTTGACCCAAATAGCTTTTGTGGCCAACTTACCCAAAATAATTTGAACACTCTAAGATTAAAATCCAGGTACTTACAGCATTCAGGGAAGCTAATGACAGAACAAAACTGAAGTAGTCACTACTGTATACATCTCTGTTCTTCATAAATTTCAAGTTTTCATCTCTCACCATCTGTAAAAGTAAAAGAAGGCAAAAAAATTAAAAATGTTGTCAAAATACACTTCTCTAACTAAAGCTTCATCTTTTATGTAAATGTGTGGTATTTAAAAATCAGTGTCAAACTTATTCTGTTTCCTTTTGAATCACAACTTCAGCAAAGGGAAAATACATACAGGAGATTTAGAAGATCTGGTATAAAACCAGTGATTTTCTTTCAAAGATATTACAAAACAGCAGATGAGGGACTTAATCATTTGCCATTAAGGGAAAAAAGGAAGAAATTGCAGATAAGTTCTATTTTTTTGCTTGTTTTTAATAAACAAGCCAAAAGAACACCCCTCAAACCAGAAAGGCTTGCACAACAAATTTAGATGCAGAGAGCAAGGAGTCCTGGTGTAATTACAAGCTGCAGCCACAATAAGGTATTTAAATGCCAAGCCCTTCTTTTATCAAATGAGATTTTGGTGAAAGACTCTCAATAAATTTGAGCCAAGCTCTGTTCATTGTAGTAACACAATCCCAGATACAAGAATGCCCAAAGTGGCTGTTAATGCCCTGAAACAGCCCATGTGGAGGGCCAGACTCATCCTGCAGGGTTTATTTTCCCTGTGTGTGTGATGCAGGCTCTCCTCACTGCTCCTCCTCTTTCTACACTCTTGTGAACTCAAGAACCTGAGGATCACTGTAATTTGCCATCTTCTCCACTGCTCCTCGAGTGTACTCCACATGAAGCACCTTCTCTGCTGTGTCTCTCCCTGCCTGCATGCTGACTGCTGCCAGATCTCATGTTTGATTAATCTGCCTGCAGTTTCTTCAAAGCAAAGAACTGATGGGCCTTTTTCTTGAGACAGTACAGTGAAACTTATTTTAAGTGTCACTAAAGAGCTTGTTAGTAACTTTATGTCAGAATCCAGAGCAGCTTTTTAGTTTTCCTACAAGGGAATTACTTCAAGGTAACCTTTAAAAGTTACCACGTTTCTCTCACTATGTGCTCAAATTTTATGTGAGCAGAGTTTAGTTGTCACTTTCAGTGTCCTCTACCTGATAAATCCTCACAGGCATTTTCTCTACAAAGAGCCCCTTTTTTTCCCCTTTTCGAACCAGCTTGGTCAAGATGGACAGACGGTCACTGTTGGGCCTGTGGGGTCGAGGTGATGACTGAGGTGAAATTTCTGGTGAAGACGGAGCAGACCTGAAATATAAACAAGCTGAAGGTGAATAAAGAAATCCTACAACAAATCTACAGTTTAGGTATAAAATACCACTGCAGCCAGAGTGATCTTACGGCAGTTTTGAAGACAGCCTGAATATTTCTTGAGGCTGTCAGTGAGCTTGAACTTGATGCAATAATGGTAATAAACAAGCAGCTTAAAAACCAACCCAAAACAACAGCAATACATTGCTTTGCTGGACAGTAATTACTCAATTCTTAGTTGTGCAGAGATGTCGGAACTCTGACAGCTGAAAACTTTGAGCTTTCTGAATTTAAGGTCGCCAACCCTCAAGTAAACACCTCATTTGACCTGAGACCTTGGAAAAGGCTTCAAAAATTGAGTGATAGCACAAAACACGGTGTGTAGTTTGGATAGTATTGTGTGATCTCACAGGGTGAAAAAAACTTAGATTTGGGATTTTAGTATATGGTGATATATGGGAGCCAAGATTGTGAATTTTGGGTGTGGGTCAGTTGTCTTTTTTGCCCCTTCTTCTTCTTCACAAATCTGGGTGGTTTTCTCTAACCGGGTGAAAGATGTCCACGTTGAGGGTTTTGGGTGATCATAACTGGGTTAGAAGCATAAATAATATAAATGTCAACAGTTTATTACATAATTGAGACTTAAATAGCCTTGATTAGACACCATTTTATCTCACTTTCTCGACTTAGAAAGAGCTCACATCTTGTGAGTTTGTAATAGATAAGGATAATAAACTTCAGAGTGAGACTTCAAACACAACATCTCCTGAGTTTTATTGGCCCTGACCTTGGAGCCTGATATTCCAACAGAGAGAGGTCTAGATATCAGTATGAGAGAAACCTTTCTGGATACAAGGGGCACTTACAAGGAGAGGTCCTCAGCTTCCTGCCTCACAACACTGACTCTGCTTTTCTTTGGCAGCACAGGGGAGTTCTGGTCGGACACTCTCTGGTAGAACAGCATGTAGGCATTCCAGTAGCGCCGGCGCACGTCGGGGTAGGGATTTGCTGTGGGGAAAAAAGGCAGCCCATGAAGGCCCTTGAAGGTTTGGTACCTTTCCCATTCCTGTATGGAAGTAAAACTGGGGGTACAAGTAATGAGAACTGCAGCAGGATAAATTTGTCAGATAAAAACATCAGTGATTAAAAGTGTCTGAATTATGAAACAGGCGAATATTGGAAATGTGCTTGGAATAAATTCCTTACAGCATTGAAAAGTTCAACAATATGATTCCACAAAGTGTTCCATGAAGTCATTCTCACTAGCCTAAAATAAGGGCTTGTTTATGTTTGGTTGGGGCTTTTTTTAACAGATTTTAACAAGGTGCCATTGTGTTTTTCAGTCTCTACTATTAAGTCTACAAAGTGCTGAATCACAGTGAATATGGCTTAATTCATATTAGGCAATATACAAGCTGTTCTGTCCTTCAGTAAAGGGAAGGCTTTAGGGAAAAAATGGTTCAGAAGGAGTATTGGTCCAAGTAACTCAAAGTACCTATAACGGACTAAGCTCTACTGCTACTAAAATCAGTACGAAATTGAAGCTACTGTAAATCAGTCTGTATTTCTGCTTACATTGATCATAGACTTTTGGTCTATACTCTCCACCAAAACATTCATATTCCAGGGTTTCATCAGTCAAATCAAATTCTTCAACAACGGTGTCATTAAATTTATACCACTTTCCTTTTCCACATCCTCTGTGATCAAAACAGAACAGAAACACAACAGAAACAAAGTTAGTTGATTGTCTCAGTAAAAAAACAAACCACCCTGAACAGCTTAGAAGTGACAAGCCTGAACTCACATTTGTTTTGACAGTAAGAAGAAAGCTTAGTTCAACTGATGTCAAAGTTGCATTTTAAAAAATAACCTTGATTAGAACTATGAGAAGCACATCACCTGCAAGTCAGTGTCACAGGGAGCCCTCAAACTGCAATACAAGGTACATAAGAATTAATGAGAATTTTACTCTGTGATGTCCCATGTCACTGTGTGATTGCCTCATGACAGGTGCTGAGAAAGGGAAGAGTGGTTCCAGAAGAGCTCTGGATGGCTCCATGCACCTTCCCAGAACAAGAAGCCTGTAGATAGCTCTGAAACCTCCCCCACGAACCTTCTTGCCCGTTACCTCCTGTCCTTGATGAAGGAGTAGTAGTGCCCTGCATGAGCCTGGCCACTGTGGACAATCACACCAACGAGCTCGTAGTTCTCTGTAGGGGCAACTTTCTTCCTTGGGGAGCCTCCTCCTCCCTGCTCTGTGCTCCTGCCATTTTCCCCCACTTCTGAGGACGAGTCCTGACGAGCCATCCCTGACACAGTGTAAGGTTCCATGTTCAGCATCCAGGGAAACTGTTTGAAGAGGTACTTCGGATTAATCAAGACATTGCAGCGTGTATTGCTTTGTGTAATTTTATGAGAATGATATCAATACTTCCCACATTGGGAACACCAAAGGAAAATATGGAACTTCAACTTCTTATGCTTCTTACACAGATGTTAAATAATAACCTCTCTTTAAGGAGGTTTTTTGCCTTGCTTTCCGAAAGGACTTGCAAAGAATGTTGCAAACAAGGAAAGCTCTAAGGAAAAACACTTCTTTTCTGTAGCACTACCATGTTATAAAATCCCTGCATCAAAATGTGAGGAGAAGAAGGAAAAAATGAATAGGAAGAATGAGAGTCCACTACACAAAGCAGCTGGGGAAGGCAACATAAAGCAAAGTTTTCTTACCCTTATTTGTTCATCGTATTTAATAGAACGGCCGCTCTCCCAGTCAAAGCCAAACCTCATCAGGTGAATCACCAGCAGGCTGGGCAAAACCTTAATGCAGGTGCGCTTCACTGTAGTTCTCTTGAAAAGAAACAAGAATATCACCTCTATCTGACATCCCAGGCCATCTGCAGCACCCTTGTAGAGAGCCACAGTGAAAATCCAGCCATGGGGAGTCATAGGTGTCCATAGAAGCCAGGGTATCTATAGGGATATGTATCCATACTGGGATACATCTCAATTCATTACACAAAACTTTACCATCCTGCCATCCCTCTAAACTTTCAGTTTATTTTAAACTTTTAGAGGCACTGAACCTTTGTCTTCAATGCAGCAAGAGCGAGCAACACCTAAGCATGGTTTCCATGACTATGTAAAGCTTAGAAAACATCAAACTGCACATGAATCTTCTTTCACAAAACTCAAGAATCAATACCTTTTCTTTGCACTTTTCACAGTAGTATGCATTGCTTCCTTCCAGAACTTCTCCTCTAACAAACTGATCCAGTGATATTTCCAGGCTTTGACATGAAGTCACACCAAGGTTGAGAGCCATGAAGGCTTCCTCACGCTCATACCTAAATTCAAGAAGAAAAATAGATTAGGATTTACCCAGCTGGCAGGAACAAGACAGATGTTTAGGAAAGAATGTTGCATTTGCCCCACAGCTATCAAAGCTGTGATGCTCACAGGGGCATTTCTCTACTTTCACATACATATTTTAATAGTTCTGGGAACACATAACTTGGTAACTGATGCACTGAATGTGTCATTACCTGTGAGGGCAGTCCTTGCAGATCTTCTGATCAGAGAAGATTCCTTGAAAAGTATTCTTAAATATTTGGTCTCTTCCTATTTTCTGTTGGAGATGTAAAGTTAGACATCAGTGGGATATATTGCAGGGTGGAAGACCAAGAAATCAGTAGGAATTTTAAACTCCTAAATACTGTGCAGATTGTAACATAAGCTAAATGGCTCTCTGCCTCTTTTCTGGAGATCAAAGCAAATAGAGAAAAAAGGTACCAAGGATATGCATATGAAACAGAAAAGAAATTGCTGAGGTTTTTACCTTGAGGTACTCATCCATTTGATCTATAAGACTGGTGAAGAACTCATAAGCATCCTGTTGCTCTCTAACATAAAGTTCCTTATTCCACATCTTGAAAATCTATATAAAATATAAATATATGTTAAAAGGTGGTTGTTTCATATATATATATATATCACTAAGAAAAGCATTTTTATATAAATTTATTTTAACATGTTTTGGTTTTTTTGAATTACAGCGTACTTTATAAATTCTGCAATTGAAAAAGGCTGAATAAATGATTACTTTTTAAGTAGAAAAGCTAGACTCTAAACAAAAAGGATGCAATACCTTCCAAAAGTTCTCAGGTACATAATACTGTAGCTTGCTTTCCATCAAATGACCAAAAAGAGATTGAACTTGATAGAACACATTGTCATCAGGATTGTCAGTATCATCATCAATGGAAAGCAAGGCCTGCAAGGAAACAAATAACCTTATTAAATTGGTTTTTGGAAAAATCATTACTATAAGCTGTCATGGCCCACAGCCCTACAACTTAACATTTATGTATTTATTGTGCATATTTATACACACACAGTTGACTTTTCATTTTACAACTTATTTACAAATGGTGCTAAGATGAAGTGGTTCAAGTGAAAGTAATTCCAAAAAGAGGATTCTATTGGATGCTGAACTAATTACCTCTGGGAGACCAGGCTGCATGTACAGCTGCTGGAAAACAGCATTCATGTAACAAGTAGCACCACCATTCTTCAGTCCCACAAATCCAGAAATGGAGCGACTGTCCACAGGTGGAAGGTACTGGAATGACAAATACATTTTTTGTGCCAAAAACTTATAAAAAATATGAGACTCCAACAACATTCTATAGCTTTTTCTATAACCACCTTTGTATTGTAGAATCACAGAATGGTTTGAGTTGGAAGGGACCTTAATCCAGCTCCACCCCTGCCATGGCAGGGACACCTTCCACTACCCCAGGTTGCTCCAAACCCCATCCAGCCTGGCCTTGGACACTTCCAGGGATGGGGCAGCCACAGCTTCTCTGGGCAACCTGTGCCAGGGCCTCACCACCCTCACAGGGAAGAGTTTTTTCCTGATATGTAACCTAAAACGACCCTCTTTCAGTTTAAAACCACTCTCCCTTGTCTGTGAGCTGCTAAGAACAATTTAATGGAGAACCAGGAATATAAATTCTGAAATCTGCAAGATCGCTGTATTCAGTCATTTAAATATTTAACACGTTGCACAACACTGTTGAAAATGGCCTAAATTGTAATAAAAAATAAAATTTGTGATATTTAGGAAATACTTCTTTCTTACTCAGATAATAATAAAGACACACTGAAGTATCTGCTTCTGAGGAAGATCAAATGTATCTGCATTTCCCCTTAGCTGCATTGTGGCACTTTAAACTGAAGACCATGGGAAACCTCATGAAACAAGCAACAAAGAGAACCATGCCCAGCACTCCAAACCATGCTAATACAAATAAAAAAAAAGTTTCTTGCTTACATCAAACTCCTTGTTGAGTGCAGGGTCACACTGGTGGTGCATGGAAAGCAGCTCCTTTGTAATAAGCTGGAGATTGGAGGGTGAGCTATCAGCCAGCATTACCAGCACCTCATAAGCAGCTAATCTGCTGTCTGCTGTGCTGCACCTGCAAAGAAAACCACAGCTGAGAGATACTGGCTAGATGACTCAATTATTTCTAATTCCAGAAAGCTGTATTACTCAGAACAGGCAACAATTAATGTTCTAAAGAACACTTTGAGTGATTAAACACTCCTGAGGGACTGCAGAGTGCTCTTTTTTTTTTTTTTTTTTCTTTCTTGGGGTAGGAGAATGGGGAAGAATCCAATGAGAAGAGTGGCAAAAGGAATATTCCTTTAAACAAGCCTCCTTTACTGACATGGATACACTTGCTAACATTCAGTAGAAGGAAAAGGAAGTGCTCTAAAAGACAGAATTAGTTGCATGTCTGAGGACAAACAGAACAGACTCTCTCCATCATGTAACACTGATGGAGACAAAATGACTTTTTTACAGGGAGGGAAACTTGGGAAGAACTAGACCAGACAACATCCTTGCTACAACAGATGAGCTTAGACTTGAGCTAGACCAAAACCCTCCCAGCTCAGCTCTTTTCAGCAGTCATTCAGCACAGCAGCCCTTTCTTCTGAAGGCCAAAGTCTTTATTTACACTAGGCAAAAAAAAAGAGCCTGCTTGGGATGAACTGCAGTGGAGCAAAGCTGGACCAAACACTAAGGTGGATCAAGTCCCATTCATTTCAGGGGTTGTTAAATGCTCCACTGGAACCTTCTTGTGGGTTTGTGGAAAGGCAGTGAGGATATGCCTGATCTAACATCAACTACTCAGTGCAACACAAACAATCCAGCTGCATTAGCTCAGAAATCCACATGAGCTAATTTACACCCACCCCTTCAGATATTGTATGGCCATAAAAGCTGTGACAGGAAGGAGAAAGCCCACTCTTTTTTCTCCAATTGATCTATTCTGGGCTCTATCAGCTTTCCCAGGTGCAAGGAGACTTGCTTGGTGTTAGCTTTTTTACAAAATAGGTAGGGAGAAGGGAAAAAGAAAGAACTGGAACTTTAGAGATTCTCTTTTACAAGGAGCTTGGGAAGTTAATTTCCTGCTCATGCTCCAATTTAGCCAACTTCCCAAGCAGTAACAAGCTAAAGGAATATTCTTTGGACTCATGAAATCAGCACTCAGTTGTGCCTGAAGTTCATCATTGATCTAACAAAGCACAGACTTTGAAGTACAGAAATGCAAGGATATTGGATCACACAAAAATGTATAAAATGCTATTTGGGCATTTATGTAGAAAGTGTAGAAAACTGGAGAAATGCTCCACTACTGGTATTAAATCCTAGTATCTGTAGGGTTTAATACTGACATTTGCATTCATGACACTGAAGGCAAAATTCAACATTAAAAAAAAAAAAGAGTTTTTACTTTGGATGGAAGTCTTGCTGACTGATTGCAGCACTGCCTGCTGGGGAATGGCTGTTCAGAATAATCCTGGATGCTCGGAATAGGAAATCATCCAACAATGGCTTAATCAAAGAGGAACCTGAAACACAGCAATCTACTGTTAAACACTTACATTATCATTGCAAATGCCAAAAAGGTGTTTGATAACAACAAAACCACTTCATAGCACCACATCAACAAATGTTTTATCAAATATTAAAGGTACTACTAAACCCAGTCCTTATAGCTCTGTCTCACCTACTGATGTCTTCAGATGACTGTGCAGTCATGTGTTAATGCAGAATTCCCAGCAGTCTAGTCAATTTAAAGGGGAATACTCACCAACCATTTCCTTCTCTGCCCCACAGAGTGAGAGGAGAGTCTTGATGAGCCTCAAGTGTCCTGCTAGCAGGATGTTGTCAGCCTCACTGGTCTCACACTCCGCCGTGCGGTTGGGCTCAAAATTGTCCAGCCAAGTGATCTCATCTTCTAACATGGCAGCTGGGCTGATCTTCAGCTGCTCCATCTCTGATGCTGCAAGGAAAATAAAAAAAGGAACACAGTAAAAAATAGCAGCTTTGGAAATGTAAAATATAAACACAAAGAATTTCAAACAGTTTGGTAACAGTCTAGTTTTGCCCTCATGTGTATCAAGTAAACCTTCCACCAGGGAGCTCAGTTCACTTTCCAGAAGGAATGAGTTGCCCTACAGCTACCCAATACCAAGAACAGACCATGCCAGGCAGCACACTGGTAGGTCCCTCTGAGCTCAAGGTGTAGTAACCCCCTTCTGCAGGCAAGTCCAAATCTTTTCTACAGCTTGGAGGCTGCCATCAGAATGAAGGAATCAGGTGTCTGCACATACTTACATGTCAGGTCATCCAGTAATTGACATCTCAGGTCAAAATATTCTGTACACTGGGACAAAAGTCTGAAACAGATATAAATAGAAGAAAGGTTTACTTAAAATCATGAACTTTTCTCTAACCAGCTGTTTTTAAAGTCTGTGTGCTCTGTCCCTCTAACCCAAAGCAGCATAACCATGTAGGTGTGCTTCTGCATGCTGCAGCTTAAAAAAAATTCCTTCCCAACAGCTACTTCTGAATGTTAGGAATGATATTGAATCTTCATTTCTTCCCTCACCTCATGGCAATTCTAGTTAGTTATCAGTTGACAATAAAACAACAACATGTTTTAACTCAGTTACTCCTCTAGAAATTGCAGGATATTTACCTCCAACACTCGCCAAATGCAATCCCTTTTTCCTCAGAGCTTCCACAGTGCCGCTCATTTCAAAATGTGTCAGATTTTCTTCCTCCATAAACACACATGTGACTTACCTCTGGTTGATTCCTCTCATGATGCTGGTTGGTGACCAGAGAGGCAGCTGTGCTCCAAGAACAACGCTCAGGAGGAACTGGTTTGGCTTTTGCACATCTGGGTGAGCTGATGTGTCTGTCTGGCTCAGGGTGTACAGCTGGTCACAGGCAACGCGACGAATCTGCAATGGGGTCATTGTCATTGTCAGCAGTTACTCAAGGGCTGCAAAAATCCCCCACACTCCTGTTAAGTTAGAAATCTAACAGAAAAAATGGGCATTGCAATGGTGCAAACCAGGTATGAGCTCTGCACCCATCAGCCAGGGTTTCTAGGAATGTAACAAACCCTGTTCATCCCTGAGTGAAAACCTCTGAGAAATACAAATGATAAATACAGATAAAGGGTGACATGCAATGACTTCATGCAAAATAAATAGATGACACATGATGAAATGAGGTAAGCATAAAAGTCTATAGATTTTAGAATATCCCAGATAATCTTATATCAAAAAGAATGAGTTTTAGGAGGGTTCCGACACTTGGAATAAATTTTCAAAAGTTCAGAAGTATCCATCAAATTTTACTCAAAGTTACTTGAAACTTTAGGGAAGGTACTAGTTTTACAGAATTTGTGTCACTAAAATGAGACATTTTCTTTAGACTAGTCACAGCACAGTCCTGTGCATCTCATGGATGAAACAAGCCTAGAAAATGTAATACTACACCATTTTCTATCAAACCATCACCAGATACTGGAATTACCAACAATTATACAAAGGTTATTTATTCAAATACTAATCTGTGGGAATACTTGCAATAAACAATTTTATGTTCAGACTATATGAAATTATCAAAACATACACATTTCAGAAGGAGCATTTAGAGGAAGACTCTCACCTCAGCACTTGGTGATCCAAGCAGAATATCAATGATGAAATCAGCAACACAAGGCAAATTGTAAAAAGATCCTAGAACAGAAGAGTACCAGGCCATCTTATTAAAAATAATATTTTAAAATAAGTCAGTTACAGACTTGCATTAAAATACCACAGGACCTAGAGGACATCAATACTGAAAAGCAGTAAAGGCTATTTCCTGATTTCCTTCCCTCACCAGAGGCTGTCACCATGATAAAACAGCATTTTCCTTGCCTTCCTGCACCACCAGTGTTTACACTTCCTGTACACAAAGACTCAAGTACTAAACAGGAGCTATGCAAACAGCAGCACTTACAGAATTACAGACTTCAAAAGCAGTGCAAATATTTATACTCTGGCAGTAAGTCAGCTTTCCCAAAACATTTTACTGAAGCATAGCACTACTTGCCTTATTTCAGTACTGGAAAAAAAATCCCTGAAATTTCTAATGAAATGTTGTATTTTTGCTTGAGCTGTCTCAGCTAACAAAGCTACAAGTTTCGCATTATCTTTTTTCTTTTTGACTGTATCCAAAAGCCTCCTCCCACCTGGCTTATACTCCAAATAGTGAATAATCCAATTTTTTTCCATACCTAGCTGCTGACTACGTAGCTGAAGGCAGGTTACTAAGAGAGACAGGGCTTCCCCAGCAATGAGAGCATCTTTGGTGGACACAGACTGCTGCCTCACACAGATCCCAGCGTGCAGCGCCGTGGGCTCCCCTTCGCTTCCTGAACTGCAGTTGCTTCCTGCATTAAAAAACAAAGAACAAGTGCTGTAATTTATTAAATTTTACTCAGATGTTTTCAGCTTTTGGTCAGTTCTCTGCAATTTAAAAACTTCTCTGAATGCCTGATGAATGTACATAAATTTACTCAGATTTTTTTGTAATTTAGTTGTATAATGTCCTGAGCTGGGGGAGACCCAAGAGGATGAACATCCAATGAATTCAGCTTCAAAGTGCTCAGTTAAAATTAAATGAAATGCTTTTAGACTGGTTTAGGGACACAGTTAACCCACCTGAGCTGCTAAGTCTGTTTCTAATCCCAGCAGGGAAGAGAGTGTTGCTCTCTTTGATGGGCTGACTACTTCCCACGAGGTCCAGGCGTCCTGCAGCAGCAGCCCACGAGAGGCGCATGAAACAAGCCACTGTGGAGGTGAAATCATTCACCTCCATGGTCTGCAGGAACAAGAAACAGCAGTCACTTCTGTGATATTCAACAACCCTTGTTAATTACAGGGATGAGAGGAATGTATCTTCTAGATTGTGCCAAATTGACATTTACATTTGTTTTCCACTTTCTTCTCTATACAGGTTCAAGGGTTCAAGAGTCTCTTTGTTCCCAATGAGAGATTGGTATTGCTATCTTAGGAGAAGTAATTAATGTTTTAATTCCCCATGAGGATAGATACCCTTGCCACCTATCTGGAGGCAGTCATGCTCATTTCAATTGTTCAATCCGTTTGGGAAGCACTGCCCAACAACCTAAAACAGCATACTTGTCACATTGACTATGAAGTTTCTTTCAACTGGACTCAATGGGTTTTCAAACAACATTTTTTAAGGTACTGAAAATAAAAAAAAAAATCCTTTTTCTCCACAGTACCATCAAGCAAATTTAATTTTTAATGAGTTATTTGGAAAAAGCTTGTCCAACTCTTTCTAATTCAAAGTATCATGGATACTTTGAATACAAGCCACAAGTTCACGCAGGAACCTTCTCCTTTCAATTCAGAGAATTAACAAGAGTAAGATCTTCAGAGTTAAGTGTGACTGAAGACAAATCACAAGTAAGACTTCTGTGTACATCTATTTCTTGTAAGCACTTTTCTGGTACTGCTTCCCTTTGTAGTGCCAAAATAAGTTATGAAAATATGTTAAAATTCAGATCAAGATTGGAAGAGACAAGATTTTCAGGGACTTTTAAATGGAGCCAGGGCAAAAACCTGCATAAAAGACTGATTAAAAATCTCAGAGTTATTATGTCATTGGAGATGACACTGCTACATCAGAACCATCCAACACTTCCTTACTTGTATGGCAACTCTTGCAGCTGGGATGATTTCTTCTACCCTGATGGAGGATCTGTCAGACACGGAGAGCTGGCGGTAGGAGGACTTCTCAGGAGTGCCACAGATGGACATCTGCCTGCTGGCCTGCCTGCTCACGTTGCGGAAGGGCCGTGAGGACAGAGCTTCCACCCCATCCTTGATGAAATCCTCATCCAGCAGGGTGGGCATTGTCTGCCCAACCAGCAAGAACCTGCATGCACAGAATAAAAACATCATGGGCATTGTCTGCCCAAGCACCCAGAACCTGCATCCACAGAGAAAAACATGGGCATTGTCTGCCCAAGCAGCAAGAACCTGCATTCACACAGTAAAAACATCAGCCTTGTATTTGAATGCTTGCAGAGTGAATGGAACAGAACCCGAAGTGCCAATAAGCTTAAATATTAAAAGCTGCATGCTAAAAGCCAAGAAAGCAGCACTTTCTCTAATGAGAAGCAGTTACATACCTTGCAAGCTGCAGGCAGATGGAATAGACTCCTTGTCTTGTTTCATAGTCCACCTCTGATGGGATGGAATCTCTCTGCATCACATTCACCACCAAACTTAAAAACAAATCGATAAGACAGACTCCATTTGGAAATGTTTCAATTAATTTGTCTCTATCTTTCCTTCCTCCTATCCACTCAGCTGAGTTCCAGTTCAAACTGACTTCTTTGGAGGCCAACATCCTCATTTTCTCCTTTTATATCTACAGATGGAAGCTTTCTGCTCCTGTTGGAAAATGCTTCAAGATCTCTCGGGCAGAGGAGTGTCATGGATATAATTACTAAGAGCAAAGTATACTTGATAAATCTCACACAATCAGTATTGTCAGGTCTTCCAAACCACTCACACTGTGCCTCAACTCTTAAATGAAGAGTCTGAATTTTCAAGACTAATTACAAATTCAATTTGGTTCCTACTGCATGACCTATACTGTGACTGCTGAAAATGTCCACTGGTGTCCACACAGAAGAGAGCAACGTGTGCACTTGCAAATTTGAATTGAAATACTTAAATGTCACAAACTATCCAAGTATCAACTACTTCAGTACAAGCTACATTCCACAAGCTTATTTGTGCCTAACTTCATTTTGAGATTTAACAACATGTACTCTCTTAAATATGACAGCTACTGGACAGTGGTGAAACAGCCTTGGGTGGATTTTTTTCTCAGAAAAAGAAGCTGACAGGTATATTAGTCTGCTACAGTGTGGAAATAGGAAACCACACACAACTGCTACCTAAATGAAGTGCTACAAATTGAGTCAAGGTTTTGAAATCTAACCTCAAACCTCCTGCTCTGAGGAAGTTTTCACAGAAAGACTTGGCACAGTTTCTTGCCATTTCATCATCTGCAGTTGGCATCAGCTTGGAGCTCAGCACCTACAATAAAATAAATAAGCAGATGTAAACTACCACCCCTCTTAGTGTTCTTTACCTGTTGAAGTTTGAAAGTGTAACAGAAAAAAAATCCACTACTAATGAAGCAATTATTAATACACTTACAGAAAACTGTAGTCAGTGAGAAATCTCATATACTCAATAAATCTCAAATATTTAGAATAATCGTGGCACCTACAGATGTTTATTCTGAATCAAAGCATTCTATTGTCACTGCAGTTTATATGTTAAGGGAACAGATTAAGTACATGGAATGTCATATTTTGGTTCATTTGGTGCTTCTTAGGAACCCAAATTCTTCTTGGATTTTCTGGATTTTCAATTCACAGTATCCCATAAAACATCGTACAAATGGCTTACTTAATAGTCACACCTTCTGAAATATAATTGTACCACTATTATTCTGGTGTTTCTTGTTAAAATATGGCTCAGGTAATTCTAGAGGCCTTATGAACATCACCTCTCTATCATCACTCCTGTTTTAAATCAGCATGACATTTCAAAGTGCAAATACACTCAGAAACATGGCCAGAAGGAAGTCTGTGGTCTCTGTGGGTCAGTTCTTATTTATAATCTTCTTATAATCTGTTTCACTTTACATTAAAAAAACCCAACACCCAAACAAACCAAGCCACCAAAAAACCCCCCACAGAAACCCCAAAACCATCAACCAAAGAAACCCTGTGCCCTCCCAAAATCCCAGAAAAACCCCA
Organism: Zonotrichia albicollis; assembly: GCF_047830755.1. Lineage (NCBI taxonomy): Eukaryota > Metazoa > Chordata > Aves > Passeriformes > Passerellidae > Zonotrichia > Zonotrichia albicollis. Next base: position 5,176,655 of record NC_133826.1, on the reverse strand, counting down.
CAGATATTATTCACTTTCTTGAGAAGTCTCCTTGGCATGTACAGCCAAAAATGCTGCAAACAAAATACATCTCCTTCCAGGTTTCCAGATCAGAAGAATGTTTTACAGAGTTCCAGGCATGAAATCTTATCACGCCCTGGACATCTGCAACATTCAATTTTCATCTCTTTCATATGTTCTGCAAATTTCCTGTGCACATTTTTTTCAGAAAGCAGTTCAGACTGGTTCCCATCTTTTCACCAGATCACCAGCTGAGGGGATAAAAAAGCACAATATTCCTTTTCCTGAGAAAAACCATCTTCTATTTGGCTTGACTGGTGTTGAGGAACAAGTCCACTCACATAATCTCCACATCTAATCCAATTTATTACTTCTCATCCCTTGCCAGAAAAGCAAGAAATTTATTGCTTGCTTTCATTATTTTCTCTGGCACAGAAGCAGCAGATAACTGTCCCATCCTACTGCTATATAACCTGTCAGCTCAACAAGACACCCTAAACCATTTGCTTTGAGTTGTAGAACTTGTCAACATATTTCAAAGACATAATCAAGTATCTTTCACTCCAGCTGTACAGAAAAGGGGGAATCCTAAGGCAGGAGTGTGATGACAGTGTAGGAAGATGAAGAGCTAACATTAGACTGTGGAAACCTAAAGAGAAGCAACCATAAGAAAATTCCTACAGCAATCTTGACACACACCATGAAGGAAAGAATAATTTTGTCTAATGTTCTGCAAGCAGTTGGCAATTGCTCCTCCAACCTCAAGTTGTTCAAATCACATTTATCATGAGCTCTTATAAACAGTGGGACCTGCAAGTAGAACTGTCCAGCTTTTAGTGTGCAGGTTACTGTGTCCTACAAACAACACCAGCCGAACTCCTGTAATCCTTAAAATCCACACTCTGAACTGTAGGGAAGAATCTTTACAGGGCCCTATCCAAGATTTTGGCTAAAGAATGTAGGAGAATGCTTAGGAGTAAAAGATTTCTATGTATTCCACTCTACCTGTGCAGTCAAAACAGGCCAGAGGCCTCTTGGCAAAAGCACTGCACGTTTGGATAGTGAAAATTCTTCCCAGTTCAATGCTTTGGAAAAACTCTCCTCCTTAGATAAAAAATGGGAGACTTACACAGCACAGAAGTTTTTGACAAATTTAATCAAGCAAAACCAATCCAACTTAAAATAGCTCCCATTAATTTCTAAAGGCCAACTTTTTTTAAATATATATTTTTTATATATACACACACTATAAATTGCATATTCAGAAATCTAGAGATTCAAGCAGGAATCTCATCCAATTCAATAAGAATTTGATGTTTCTTTGCTCCTCTCCACTTCTTCCCCCTTGTAAATCACACAAAGGGCCTGGTTTCTCAGTAAAGTCTCTGAAAGAAAATTTTCTGTCCCTTTTATTCTGTGTAAAAATTACCACATGTATAAAAGCAGACTATGTCACAATATTTGCATTTTTCATAATGACCCCATCACAGTGGACTCCTGCTCAAAACACGTAGAAATACTTAACTCCTACTGCTCAGAAACACAGAAAACAGTAAATTTGTTTTCTTACCTCTAAATTGTAGAGCACTCTGAACGTGGACATGCCTGGAGCAAAAGATCTGAAAAGACTTTCTAGTATTGAACTGGCACTGGGCTGATGTTGGTGTTTTGAAGACAAGGATGGGGATTTTGAGGACTGAGAACTGGATTCTGAAAGCAGTGTTTTCTAGGAGGAAAAAGCCACAGAAGAAATATTTTGAGACTCCTTTGTTTTGCTGTAATTGGGAATCCATTTCCTACAACCCCTGTAATGACCCCCTCACCTCTGTCTGCTTGGAAGTAAGTCAATAATAAGCATTGACTTAACATGACTATTATTTTGCTGTAGTTTCAAACCCTCTCTGTACAATAATCTGACGGGGAATTTAAGGAAGCTGATAGTAAAATCCTCTTTGTGTAGCTCACCATGATCAATTATTAAATCCATACCTTCCTTCCCAGGGAATCCAGCTGATCAAGAGCCTCCTGAATAGCTGGGTCAGTGGGAATCAGGAGCAGAAGTTTCCTCACTCGCAGCGTTATCCTGAGAAGAAATCCCAAGTTACAGGCACAAAACAAGGGCTCAGCCACACTGGCCTGGTGCCTACACACAGTGGAATATTCAAAGTGGGCACTGAGAGCAGTTCTTTAATATTTAGTAACCATTAATCTGCTTACCTTGGCTCCTCCAGGTTGGCAAGCTGGTAAAGCATATCAAACACATTGCACACGAGAGCCATGACGACTCCAGGGAGGGATTTCTCCTGAGAATTGAGCAGAAGTACAAAGGTCTTTTTCTCCCTTCTCTGTTACATGTAAATTTAACAAAGCTCTTCACTGAAGCAAATGGCCCAGATGCCAACCTGACCCACAAAAATCCCAGCTACTTTCTAGGCTGAGACAATATTTAGATAATTTCATTTCCCTTTTAACAGTCTGTTTTTGAAGTCAGCTGTTATGAAAAGCAAAATACAAAGCAGATCAAGAGTGCTCTGAACATGCCAGTTGATGCTTCTTAGTTTACTTTACTTTCACTTTTACTGCAGCTTTTTAGTAGTGAAAATGTGGAAATCTCTACCCTCAACAAACACAATCTCAAAATTAAACCAGATGGGTCCTATTTGTTTAAAAGTCCCTGCAGAGATGAATAAAACACCAAGCAGGCTAGCATAGGTGACAGAGTACAGATTATAAAATCCAACCTGCATGCTCAAGGCAGTTGTGTACTTAGATAATTTGTTTCAATTGAAGTTTGAAAGCAAAACCAGATTACTAAAGATTGGAAGATGTTACTGGAGCTTCTACTCTCTCCCCCATCTATCCCTGCTTCAGGAAAAATCTGAGGGAAGGCTTCAGGTCATATTGTACCTGTTCCATTGCATAGGAAGAACTAAATACACTGCTGCTGTTGCTGGAGCTGGTTGAGGAATCTGCAGAGCTCCCTGATGGAGTCCCACTTCCTGATGTTTTTACTGTAAGGATTTGTTCATCAGAGAAGCCCAGCTGATGCAGTAGTTTCTGATCTTTGTTTACTGTTAGCTGCAAGAAAGTATTTCTTTAGTTCTGGAAAAAATACTCAATTTCATCAAGAATGGGAATTCTTTGTGGTTAACATACCAGGCTGTCATTGGCAAATATCTGTATATTTTCCACAGGTGAATTCAACATCTTTGCTATCTTCCACCTGACACTTCCTACAGTTTCATTGCTATGAGCCTGTGAAATTAAACAACACTGGTTCAGTAAGTGTGCTCGAGCAGTAAATGCCAAGAAAAATTAAAATCTTCTGAAAGAGTCTTCCTGCATAGGGTGGTAAAAGTATTTTTTGTAAGAGTGTCAGGATAGGACAGCACAGAAATGCTCCAACACCCACAGTGAGCAAAAAACCTCATTTTTCCCATCCTGGAATTTAATTATCAAAATACATTTAGTCCACAGACACTTCCATGTACATATTTTTAACATTTTCAAGAAGAGTTTTCAAGCTGACTGGAATCTTTATAACCACGTTACTCTATTCAGTCCAGGCATAAAACCCACCAAGAGTGGCTACATAACCAACAGTCCATGGCACACACAGGCTGGGCACACCTACCTCTATGGTGAAGGTATCTTTGGTAGACTCATATGTAACATTAAGGGTTAAAAGATGTCCATGGAAAGAGGCACCATGAGGTAGAATAGTTCTGGGAACAGAGTAAAGGTCCTGCAGGAAGAGAAGGATGACAGTAAACATCACTCTTGAAAACAAAGCCATTTCTGTGATGGTGGGTAACTAGGATTGCATGTTTAAATAATTTTACTGGTTTTTAACAAAATTGGAAGTTGTGTTCTTAGCCTTGCCTTATAGGAAATGAAACATCTTACCTCTATTGTTATCACATAACGCTCTGCCAACAGCAGCAGCCTCTCAATTATGACAAGTTTAGTTGACCTAAAGATAAACATTGAAAACAAGAGTAACTTGTCTTGCAGATTCATTTCCAACGCCCATGGGTAACTACCCTGAATTGTCTGGTTTTAAAGACACCTCCTTAAACTTGGAGTTAATTCAGCAGAAATGAACTAGGAAAAGAAGCTCATGTTGTACTGCTTGAGATGTTGCCAGCTCAAGAGGAAGATTCAAGTTTCTAAAGGTCCCACCCTATGCTCCTATATTTAAGTTACACATATTCAGGTATAACTAAATTAAGCTTGAGGTTGAAAAAACAACCTTTTCTCTCCTAATTTAAGAGGAACCACACCCACTGCCTCAGAAATATTACATGATTAATAGGCTGGTAATAACCTGCGGGGCTTTTGTTTTGTGTTGGTTGGTTTTGATTTTGGCGGGCTGGAGGCAGGGTGGTTTTTTGGTTTTGACCTGTTGTTTTGGGAGTTTTTAATGTCTATTTGGCTTTGGTTTTTGTTTTTAAACATAGTTTTTTCAAAATTCTCTGGAACTCCTATTGCATAGCAATTGGAATATTCAGTTGAGGAACCATCAGAATTTACAACTACCAACTACCGAGAATTTTAATTAGCACTTAAAATCTTGTGGGAAGCAGCTGGAAGCAAATGTCTATTTTGTTCTTTATTCCTTGAGAGGCTGGCCTACCTGTAAGGAGACTGAACTGATGTTGCCACAGTAGGCATGGCAGTTGCTGTGAGCATTTTTGTAGCTCTGGTGACAGCGTGTGTTAATGTTGGACCGCCGAGCGCAGAGCTGGCTGCCTGCAACACAGAGCAGAGCAAGAGACAAGTCAGGATGGCCTGGAAAGCTCAGAGGACAAAAAATATTTGTGGAAAGAATATTTTTCTTTAAATGGAATTATCATATCTTTATTCTAAGATATAGAACGAAAAGAATGTAGGCACTAGAATAATTAAAATTTGTCCTTTACCTCTAATCGTGTGTAGCAATCAGCAATGAATTTCTTGTGCAGTGAAACTGAATCCTAAAGATAAAATGTACAAATTAATTAGAACTTACACTAAAATCATGGGAGCTACTCATAAACTGACAGAACCCAACAAATCACACAGCTGAACACGCAGAGTATCAAGACTTTATGAATGTCAAAGGACGTTTATGTACAAATATATGCCTACCTTTTTCAATCTGGGAGTTAGATTAATATAGCTGTAATTTATTATCAGTTGAATAGCTTCATTGGCAATTTCTTCATCGGGTGACTCCATTGCAATCTTCCAAATGAAATCCATTCCTATTAATTCCAGTTTTTCTACGCTCTACACAAGGAAGAACAACAGTAAAACACGACTGGATTTCTTACAAAAGAACCACAGGGACAAAAGTGTTGTAAAAGCATATTTTGATTAAAACTTCAAGATTTTCTTTTCCAACATGCTGCCAAACTTTGGTACTGCGCAAAGTTAAACCAACTGCTGCACATTTGTGTATTTATACAAGGAAAAAAAATTGTTTACTGATAGATAAACAAGTTCCAAAGAACAATCTCAGTCAAGCCAACTGAAAAATTAAAAAATTTAAAAGCATGGAGAAATTTAATCTAGAATGGAATTAGTTTCAAAAAAGTCAACATGGTAACTAACCACATAATAAACCACCACAAAACCTGCTATGATACTTGGCAAAAAAATCCTGCATTTGAAGTAAGCTCTCTGTGATAAAGATCTAAAATGCCTACAGAAAACTCCTTAACATATAACCATTAATTTAACAAAAACACTGAAGGCTCAGAGTAAAAAATTACAGTAGGTTAGAATTTAAACATGATAAGTCTAACTCCCATGCAAAGAAGAAAAATAAAAAATAATTTTAAAAAAGACTTTCACTGCTAGGAACAGGAAAAAAATTACAGACTAGAACCCATGATTATTTTCAAAAAATAGTTCACCCTTCCTCCTGCAAAGTTTTACAAGCTACAAACCAGCTTTCAATTGCTGAACTGTCACGATTTTAGCTTCAGAATTTAACAATGTTAATGCTACAAGGACATTCTGGTCCTTACTATAAACATGACCATGTCAAACAGCTGCTACCTAATCCTTGTCTCTCCTCCCTGTCCCTAAGAGGACACAGGAACAAACTTGCCAGAGCAAACTCACCAGCTGAGTTCCTTGCCTCTTCAGCCGATGGTCACACAAGTTCACATTTTCAAAGAATGTTTTAAATAAACTAAAACCTGAAAATGAAAAAAGGTGCAGATTTTTTATGCTGGTCAGGCTTAGTTTCTTTGTTTAAAAAGCAAAGTTATCAAATACAGGAGATGAACTTTTCCATCTAAAAGCTCAAAATGATAGAGCCCTTTATTACACTGATTTGTAGATCTGCTTAGATGGTTGATTTGAAGGCTTAGGAAGCAAATTTCTGGTATATATTTCAACTCCAAATCTGTTCACCAAATCCATTTTCTTACCATTCATAGTAATTTCATATGATTCCAGTTTAAGAATTTTCTCTTTGAAGAGCTGTTGCTGCACATCACTCTCCAGATCATGCTGCCCTTTTGTAAACCACTCAAAGCACATCTGTGAATGAAAGGCAGACATAATTTTTACCCCATTGTCACATCAAATATTTTAGTTTTATACAGCAAACTATGTCAGATACCACAGTAACTCATCTTGCAGAAGTTCTATCTACAGAAGAGGTTCAAAATTCTCATCTCATGGTAACCTCACATGTTATAGAGGCTTCTGTAGCCTACACAAAGCATAAAATGCATGACTAGTATGTGTTTGCTACTCACACTCCACATGTCTCAACAAACACACATGCTGCTCATGATCCATTAAAATTCCTTCTGCAACCACAGAAACCAACTTTTCAAGTTTTTCTTACCTCTCGGTCCAACTCACAAACATCCTGGCCAGTTACAAGGCATTCCCAGATCTCCCTGGCACGATTCCAGCCCAAATAAAGGGTGGCTTCTTGCAGAAAAAATGCCAAAAATTTTAGATGTGCCTCCAAATACTGAGAAAGAGGAAACAAAAACTCAAGCTTAAGACTTTTTTCTCTGAAACAAGTACTCTGAACATTCTATTTTTTTTTTGCAAATTTAGCTGTCAAACAAGAGCACACTTTGAAAAGCCTAGAAACAGAAACTGTTTGTGAGATTTATTTCTATTTTAAACATACTTTGTGGCTTTGATTCTAAAAGCAAACACTGAAGTCTCCTTGGATTTGCTCTTACTTTGCTGGTGGTGGTGATATTATTTGACACTAAATCAAAACTAGTGTGGAAAAATAATTATCAAAGGATTAGCAAAAAATTGCTATTTTTGTGGGTGGCTTCTATGTGGTAATTAGCAAATCTGTTGCAGGTATTAAAAGCTTCACAACACATTCAAGGGTATCACCTCTACCAGCAACTGAAGCTGGTGAAGAAGCTGGAAGCTGCACAGGCTTGGCAACAACAGATCCTAGGATGGGGAGATCTACTTTTCACCAGGTAGAAATTTTGCTAAGGAATTTTGTAATTTTGTGTCATGTTTACAGAACTTTATTCTATATAATAACAAGGGTACAACAAGCCTTCATATAAAAGTAGTAGAACTACAAATAAAAACTAGATTAATTCTTCACTAGTGAATTTCAAAAATGAAATAAGAAGGTAAAGAAATGCGGTACCTCCCGGTAGGTGTATCGGCCATCCACCAGTGTTGCTCCCACCAGCCCTCCTGGGCCTGCCACAGATGCAGCCAAACGGTGACAGGATATCAAGCTTCCTGTCACCAACTTCACTATTTCAAAGTTTTTCTTTAAATCTTGAATAATGCTCTTGGCAATAAAAGAAAAGAGAGGAAAGATGGTTTTAAAGCGAAGGTTAAACAGGGATGTGTGTACAGCAATTTGCTCTTCTACAGACACACATCTCTTACCAGAAGGAGTCATGTACCCCCACTCAGAGTCAGCTGTTCCCCCTCCAAGCACCCAACCTCCCTAATGTTGGTGTTTTCAGCTTGTGCTGAAACACAAGTGCTGCAAATTGCAAAGTCCCACATATCCACACAGCCACTCTACAGCACACATGATTGCTGGTAGTTTAGTCTGTTTTTTCCAAGAGTCAATGTCAATTCAATTACAAAGCGGTTGGTCTAAACATTAGCCATTGTTCATTTCTTAACACCTGTTAATTATTCTACAAAAAGCTGAGAATAAAACGAATTAGTCCTGACACAGCAAACAGATTTATACATGCACAAACACACACTCACAAAGGGACAGCACAGCACCTCTACTCCAACAGTTTGTTTATGCTACATCACTGAACTACTTTTAAAATTGTTTATTAGCTAATTTATTTTTTTTTTCTAAATTCAAACTTCCATGTTTGGCTGAGCTACACAGACACAACAAAAGTTTCAACAATCTTGCCAGCATATAGCCTTACCTTGTCTTGTTTTTGGTAAGTTTGCTTAATAAACGACCGCGTGATTTCGTGGAGCTGACGCAGGGCTGGCACCACCCACACAAACTGGGGATTATTGTGCTGGGACGACTGGCAGCAGGAAAGGTAAAAACAATTACACATCTGCTACGTGCTCAACAACAGATTAACCTTTCTCTCAGACTCCTGGAAGCCTAATGATATCTGTTAAGGTTGCTGTTTCAAAAGAACAGCTACCACCTCTGCTGGCTTCAGATACTTGTTCCTCCTCTCTTTTCAAACACACTCAAAGTGCCTTTCTTCACTTTCTACAAGAAGTCCCTTGATAAACACATATGCCATTTTGCTATCCCTATTATTAAGCCCAAAGTGCCAGCTCCTTGCTAGAGATCATGCAAATTAAGTAACCAAAAAGAGCTCAGTTGCACCAGGGAGAGATGATAACCACCACCTTCCTCAATTATGGGAGATTAAACAGGTCTAAAAGGGCATAAAAGGGCAAATCCAGCCAAATGGTGTCACTGCTAAAGGAAGAGCAATAGAAGAAAGCATTTCAAATACTACTGAGGCTTAAGAGACAAGAAATTTCTGATTGGTGCTGCAAGCAGCTCCCTGATAGGAAGCAAAGGATACTTAAGCTGTATTTTGAAAGAGATCCTACAAAGAATAACCCTCCTACCTCATTTTTAGAACTGCTCATCACTTTTCTGGGAGGCTTCATTTTCTGTAAAGTTTGACCACACAGACCAGCACTGAGGTTGCTTGTTCAGAGAAGTGATGTCTGGTTTAAACACTGACAACACCCAAATACCACCTACATACTCAGAGAGGCTGAAGGAACCTAACCATAACAGAGCTCTCCACTGAAGGCTCCCTCACAAATTTGAGAAAGCTGCCTTGACATTATGTTCCCTCCCAGTTTATCACTTCGTTTCCCTAATAAAGGGAAATAAGAACACCCTGTATTTTAGAAGTCTGCTGTATGCTTACCCCAATCCCTTCTAGTTTACAATCACAGCTTTTGTTAATGTTTCCCACTGCAGCACCTATGTAAAAGCCCTTGCCAGAATATAATTAAAAGGAGTAAGATTAAGAAAGCATAAGAGAAGATCCAAAAGAAAAAAAAAAGTACAACTTTCAGATATTGAGAACCCAAGATTTGAAATTCATATTCATGAACACACACAGAAGTGTGATCAATATCAAGAACCAACATACTATACCTCCTAAACATCTAAAATCCCCTACAGATGCTGCAACACAGACAAAACCTAATTTATCATTAAAGAAATGAACATTAAAGTACAAGCCTTTTCCTTTATTTACAGCATACTTCAAGCTGAAAAAAGAAGACAAGAGCATTCCTGCAGGCCTGAAGAAAAACTGCCTGCTATGTGAACAGTGCAGGAGAGAATATATGCAGTCTTTTAAGCCATGCACATCTCTGCTGCTGCCAGGAAACAGCACAGGCAGCTTTGGGAATGGCTTCTTTATGTTACAGGAAAAGAGTTAAGTATTTAACTAAAATACAAAACTACTACAATTGAAATATTGATTTGTATTTTGAGACTTAATGGTCATGCCAGAACACATGCTTTACTCAAAATAAACTAATCTAGGCTTTCACATGAAAGGGACAGTTAAAATACTGACATACCTTTACAGTGGTTCCATTTGCAAATTCTAACCTTGGGCCCATCCTGGTAGTTTCCCATAAACTGATCACTCCTTGTGCTGAAAATTTGCTTAAAACAAAGGCAAGAGACTTACTATGAGTCTCATGATCAACAAAGTGGCTCACACAAAGCCTACCCCTCTCGAGGACTCCCCAAGGTAAGAACTTACAGATGGGACACACAATTTGTGCATCTTGAAAGAAAAGGGCAACATCGAGGCTAGATAAGATTTCATTTTGGAAAAGATAAAATAATAAACCAACCCTCTTGATATCCTCTATGCATTTGATGATGTAGCTCCTTTTGATTGCCTCTTTCACTGCATAAGCATCACTGAGGATTGTCAGGTGTTCCTCCAAGGCCTGCTGGATAAGACTACACGGCAACGTTGGAAGATGAGCCAGCTCCCAAAGTACCTCCAGAACCTGCAGGAAGAAGGGCCAGGATAGTCAGGACCTAGGGAGTACAGATGCTACTCTACATTTAACAAATCAAAGGAAAACCATCCCCTTGCCTTGCCAGTGGTTGTTTCCACTCGCGCTTCTCGACCGATGCGCCCAATGAGGCTCAGCAACTTCTGCCTCACTCGGTCACTCTCTGTCTCCCAGCTCTGCACAGCAGAGAAATCAATGTTAGAGCATCTTATCAGGTGTTACATCTCAAGTGTACACAAAAATACAATCCACAATTGCTTTACTGCAGGAAAATCAAAATACAAACAAGTATGTTTCCACTGTAAGTATTTCCTTATTTCTGTTGCTGGGAGTTACAGCACTAATTTGCTCAACTCTTTTTTAAATACCATTAGGGATTAAATATAATAATAAAATCTCACTTTAAGTCCCTTAGGACTGGCTATCTAATGTGCTTAAAATCCAAGTCAATTAGCAAAACAGTAGCAGATAAGGTTTCTGGGTTAACATAAAAGTTAAGTGTTTTTTAATAGCAAATGTTACATTTATATAGAAAATACAAATGTATTCAAGGTATCTGCCTTTCAGTAGGCTGGATGCACAAGCACATCTCATCAATTCTCTTTCTAAGGAATTTAAATTCATGTGAAAACTTACCTTTTGGATTAGAACAAATAAATGATTGAGCTGGTCAGAGCTAAACTTCACAGCAGCTGCAGCAATAATGGTGTGTATGTTCTCAATCACAGTGGAAGATTGTCCCGACTGAAAAGGAAGAGAACACAAGGTAGGTGTTCAACCCAAACAAACCAGAGAAAAACCTTCATGTAAGCATTATCCTAGCATTATTCACACTAATGAGTGAGAATAGCAGCTTTTGACATGGTGGAAACACAAGTTCAGAGTAAACTGTCTGTGCTCCTCACTTCCCTGGCTGAGAAGTCTTTGGAATTATTTCTAAAGCAGGAAACTACAAGTCTGCCATCATTACAGCAGCTTTAAGCTGCTGCAGTGGCAGCAGTACAAACATCACCTTTTCTATTGCTTGGTGAGGTTCACGTGTGAGGTGTTGAATCTTTGAAACTCTTCCAGGCTTTACTCAAAAATGAGCAATACAAAATCTCCTCCCACACGCATGGGAGCACCATGGTAACAACAGCCAGAGAGGGGGAGGAAGTATTGCTTTTTATTAAAGAATAAAAGTGAGGGAGCTAGAATCACATTTCAACTTTGCTAAGCACTAAAGGCTTGCTACCATGCCACACAAACTGCAGACCTGACAGTGTTCAATGAGTTTAGTCTAAAATATCAACATTTGCACAGAGAAGAAAACCATTTCCTGCAGTGGAAGATAAGTTTCTTGTCAAAGTTTCCATGTGTCACTTACATAAACACTCAAACCACCTTCCCCACACAGAAATAAATTGAATATCCTTAAAGTGAAGGCCAAAAGATGACCTGTCAGTCAATTATATGTCTGTACAGGAAGGTAAATGAGAATGGAACCCACTCTCTTTAAAGTCACACTCTGACTTTAAATCCATACCTCCAGCCACAAACATTAATATCTTAGTTTGGTCTAGACAAATATTCCTGTCACCTGTTTCAGGCTGACAACCTCTTTATGCCAAGTCAAATACTTCTGCAGTTCCTTAACACTTGTTGCAAAGAACTGAACTTCATCACAGGATTCAGCAGCTGTGATACAAGAAATTTCCAGAATAATAGATTTTACATGGTAAAGGAAGAAGTAGAAGGAAATCTTTGCATTAATTATACTGCTAAAATCTCAACAGCTCCACATTGCAATAGAGATGTGTAGATAATTTTTAAAAATTCCTTAATTTGAATGTTTGTTTATAAGGTAGTCTAAAAGCACCTGCCTAGCCTTGACTCCTTACCTGAATTTTCCATATTTTAGTGAGCTCATCTAAAGATAATTTGCTGCCCAGCAGTTCAATAATTCCCTTTATACGATCACAGTATTGTGCTTGGTCTATATTACCTGTGAAACAAAGAAAGGCAACTCAATAAATGCATTTCAAACAATATTAAATACATTAATTTTATAGAAAAGAACTAATTATTTTAGAAGAGAGAACAAAGCTATCTTCATTTGGAAGGTCTTTACTGTTACAGATAAGTCTCAGTACAAAGAAAAAGAACAAGGCTGTTTCCATTTTTATTTTGTTTTGCTTCATACATCTGATAGTACTCCTACAGAATGTTACTACTTGAGGAGAAAAACACCTCTTTTCTGTCTTTTTTAGAGACTAACCATAGAAAAACTTTGAGTAAAAAACCCCAAGTACAGCAGAAGACATCTGCACAGATGGCAAACAGAGGACAAGATGATAGTTACACAATTTGCAGGATTTTACTTTATTTTGGAGACAACAAAACCCTTGAATTCTGGTTAATAATGCTCATTAAAGTGTATTGAAAGGGAGAGATGAGATTTTAAAATTTAAGTAATTTAAAGCATGTACCAAAAGGCTTTGGGAGAGTTTTTACCTTCCAGAGCAATTGACAGGACCGAATTCTCCACGAGCCAATTCAGCAGTCGGTCTGTGTCTATTGCATTCTTCACTGACTTGGACACAGTGCTGTCTTCTATTAATTTTGTTACCTAAAAAATGCGAAATGTAAGATTTTAACAAAAAATTCCCACCTGCATCACACACAGAGAGAATGAAATCTATTCAAAAAGGCTCATGATGAAGCTTAAGTGTGAATCCTGCAATATTTTGAGTACAGAAGGTGTTTGGGATTTTTTGGGTTGTTTTTTGCATGGTGTTGGCTTTTTAACTTTTCATTTTTGTTTTTTAATGAGTTGTTTAAAGGCAAATTCCTAACCAGAAACACCATGTCATCAGTCTCTGATGCAGCAGGATCTTATTCTCAGTCTGACACAGAAAAGCTGGCCTGTGCTGCCAGGTATCTTTCTACAGATATGCCAGAAGTAGGTTATCTCAGGCTTCTGCTTGTTACACTCAAATCAGTGTCCTACTTTTTATCCAATACTGAACTGATACAGGCTCCTCACTTGAGGGAGAAAAAGCACATTTCTGCTAAAATCTTCAAAAGCTGCACTTTTATAAATCCACCATGGATACACAGCATTTATGATTAAGAACCAAACAGCAATGAGGTTTAACATCTCAATATTCTCATAAACAGAGAAGGAAAAAAAGCAGCAAAGATGGACTCTGAAATGCTACAGTGTCCACATACAACTGTAATAAAAAATACAATATAAATACTACAATTATGTAGTGCAATGACATGATATGAGTGGACTGAAACATCAACATAGGTTGTAAGTCCCATTTGGTTTCTTTTCTGTTTCCTCTCAGTGAAAGAAGAAAAATGGGATATATTTCAGGATGCTCAGCATTACCCCAGAGTGAATATTCAATGAATAGCATAGACCACTGCTTATAAATAAATCTAAAATTGCATTTCTTACAATAGTTCACTTCTCAAACTGTGTCTAACTGGGAAGCCTTGCAGTGGCTACTAATGCTATAAACAACTCCTGTTACATTAACTTGTTTTGGTGTTTATTTTGAACCAAGCTTTTGCTAAGGCAACACAACTTGCAAGGAGATATTGCACCATCTCTACTTAAGGCTGTGGTTTCAGTGACTTATTAACAACTCATCCTACCCAAACCCGTGCTCATGTGCACACACAGAGCCAGACAAAAAGCCAACCTACCTCTTTGAGGGAATTCATTTTTGCACTGAAGTGGGGGGATTTCAACATGCGCAGCAGAATGTCCAGCCGCAAGTCATCGACCGCCGTGACCAGGTCAGGCTGGAAGCGCATACACAGCAGTTTGATCCCAGACAGGAGCTCAGGGATACTCACCAGCCTCTGTTTGAAACAAAACAACAAAAAAGGAACAAACAGAGCCATTGGTATTTTTGCTACTCTGCTATGGATGTCAGTAACTCGCAAAGAGTAAGTTTAGTGACCAAACAGACTGGTTAATCAAAACACAGTACCTGCTACATATGAAAGTATTGCTTGTACAGTAGAAATTTTAAGATAATTAAACCTCTTGTTAAAGGTTTAGATTTGGTAAATTGCTCTCCTTTGGTCCAACAATCTATGAATACTTTCTTGTTTAAAATTAACTATTTATAACTAAGTAAAAAGCCAACACAATTTAATGGAACTGAATGTCAAATTCAGGGTAATGCAGGAAGTAGCCACAAGTTACAGACACTTTACTACCAAATTCTCAGAAGCAAACAGCTATTGCAACAGTAATATGAATTTAACAGACTGCAAGTCCGTAAATATCTTTGAGTCAGAGAAGCTGCTGCACAAGGGGACCAACAAAACCAAAAATTTGATAGCAACAGCAGAAAAATATTTAAGAAAGGGTCATAAACCAGATATTTGCTGAAAAGGGTATTGAATAGAATTGGATAAATGCATTTTCACTATGTCATTCAGTCAGAATTCAGAACAAGCTGTATTCCTGCCAGTGAGAAGAAAGCTATTGTTCTAATTTACACTGACAGCATTTCCAAGACACGCAGGAAGTTCTTCCTAAATATTTAATATGTAAAACATTACCTTGTCTTTCAAGTCCTTCTCTTCTACATTCTGTACATATTTAATCATTTTATGAATGACTGGATCCAGCATGGGCTAAAGAACGTGAGAAAAGGCACGACAATCATTTTAATGCTTCCTGAAATCAATTGCATTACTTGAAAGACGTGACTGCAGCAAAAGGAAATACTTAGCTGAAAGCTCACCACTGCCTTAGAGATAAAGCAACACCTACAACAAAGATAAAGCTATCCTGGTAGCTGTGTCCAGGAAAATAAAAAGCAATTAGAGTAAGAACCCATTTCAGACCCCTGTAATGCAGGTCTGCAAATACAGATAGACCAATTGACCTGTAAAAACACATCAGATATTAGCTGCATGTGCCTCTCTTACTCCCAGGGGTTTCTAAACTACATCCTCTTCAAATAAAGTCTTTCAGTCACTTAAGTCAACAGTTTTTGGTGGTGAGGGCAGGAGTGAAGCCTGGAGTACACTTGCACATACAAAGAGATCCTGGTGAATTTTTTTCCTGTACCACAATTTTTGCAGTGTAAACTCTCCTATCCATGTCCTTCATCTCAGCCAGAGAGTTAAACTGAAAGCAAAGTTCATCCTTCAGGCTGGATTCTTTCCCCACATGGCTTCTACTGCTTACTAATAGCAGTGGTAAAGCCCCTCACTGCTGCAGATGTAGATACATGACTACAGATAATTGCTTGGAAAATGAATCTGAACATTGTCTGAGCCCTTTACTCATCACCTCAGCGTGCTCAAAATGCTTCTTGTACTTTCTGCAACATGAGGTTTGAAGGCTTTTCAAATTAGTCACCAGTTTCACACCAACACAGTTGGAAATTAATTTTCAGTCCTCTTACAAGTCATAACAAAGACATTTTACCTGTACTACAGAAGAGTTAAGATACTCTGCACAAACTCCGAATGGTTGAACTAATGCAGAGATTGCCTGAAAAAAAGACAGCAAGTATTTAGCTGCATATTTAAGGAATCTTTTCATAGTAATATAGATTAAAAGGCAAATAAAGGTGAACAAGTATAATTTATATTATGTATTTCCAGTCACTTGCTATGATTGTTTTTGGTGTGCAAGTCCTTTACAACAACACATGGTTTCAGAAAGATTTACTCTATGGCACGCAGTAGAGTATGTGCTATGTATTATATATGGCATACAGTATGTGTTACATATTTTTGTCTGAAATAAAAAATGCCTTCCCAGTTTTCTCTAATCTTGGTCCTCTCATCACTCTGTTCAGTGTTCTCTGACAGATCCTGTTTCAGTCACAGAAATAAACAGACGGAAAGGAACATATCACATTTTGCTTGCTCTCTACAGCAATCAAAAGTGTGAATGCAAAATTTAAGGTTAAAGCCATATGGCAAATTTCTTTCCCAAAGCAATACGTGGGAGAAAGCTTTTGTAAATGTGTCATATACATGTCAAGATCTCTTCAATGCGTGATTTTAAAGTGGTATCTATCGTCAAGAAATTAAATGTATAAAAGCATTTGTTTGCCAATAAATAAGACCAAAATCAGTTTCTTTTCACACTGGATCAAGAATTGTGGAACTGAGTGTGCAGCAATGCAATCCAAGGCCCAGATTAATGACGCTGACCCAGATATTTCCTTCCTAAACAGGCAATTATTAATCATTAAACAAAGTCAAGTCAAAGTTTCTATTACAGAACTGGCATGTATATCAAGATTTTCCTTATTCTTCTGTCAAGCTGACATATGAATCTATCTCAATACAAAGCAGAAAATATCAATACCCCAAGAAAAGAAGTTGAATTCCCTCCAAGTGGCATGTCACTGGAAGCAGACTGATTTTATACTGGGGGACAAGGTTCCAGATGACATAGTTTTCCTTTAGCCTCCTCATTCTCCAAAGCTTGAAAGAATTGGAAGTCTCCTGAATATAGGTTAGGAAGCTAAAACTAACCAAGTTAGTTTATAAATAGCTTAGCTCCATTGAACCAGTCAGTTTTAAGACACTGCTCTTGAAAAGTTGTTTAGGATTAGACACTGTCTGTCTTCCTAAGGATTTTTTCCTTAACAGTGATTTCTATAATAAATGACAGAAGTCAATTTGCTTTCAGCTAAATGCAGCTATGGGTGCAGTAAACAGAAAACCAGGGACATACTGGTGAGCATACAACAAAAGTACTTTGATTGATGTCTAACCAGAAGGCTGAATGCTAGCAGCAAGGTACACTAATTTCTCCTCTCCTCTGTGAAGTCTTAATTGCTCTTCAGTCAGAATTCTTATGTACAACCTCACCTGACCTCCAGCCTGACAGCACTTCTCCAGGGCTCTGTGGGAGTGCTGCTCTGGTACCAAAGAAAAGGTAAAAGCACTGCCAAAAGGGACACTGCTGGTTCTACATGAAAGGGAAAATGGAAAGGGAGAAGTCTCATGACAGAAGATGGACTTACCCCAAGTTCAATATCTTCAGAATTGAGTTTGGACTGAATTGCCGAAAATCCACCCAACTCCGCAAACTGAAATAAAATAATCAGTGTTACACAGTGAATTACAGTATTTTATCTTTTAAATAAGAGATTATAGAAAATATTCCACTGACAGTTCCTGAGATGCCAACAAGCGTCCTTTACCATGGAACATCCTATCCAAACAAAGCTTTATATTTTCATGGGAATGCAGGGACACACTGGGGAATGCAATGCAACTATTCATGATACCAGGGTAAGTATCAAGCTAGAAACTCTGTCCTGAGTAAAAATGGACAGAGGGAAGAAAGGTAGACCACACAGAGCAATAGCTGACTGGACTGGCAGTTTTGCCTTGGGGAACCTTTGACTGCAGCCTCAGCTGGGCTCTCAAATTCCTCTAGTCATAGATACCACATTGGGGTAAAAGTGCTCAGGGGAGAAGGCAGCAACTCAACAAGCTACATTTTACAAGGCAGGATTAAAATATCACCCTATTTTTTTTTGTGGTTGTCAGAAAAGTGATGAGTGAAAAAACAAGGGGAAGGTGAGGAGGGAGAAGAAATTACCCCTGAAGACCAATGAATTCAAGTGACAAACAACAATTCTGGTTTACATTTACCTACCCTGTTTACCAGATCCACCAGCCACCCGTGAGGCTCCTTGAACAATAAGAATAGGAACAAATTAGCAGCTGCAACATCAATGCTCAACATTTGTCTTCTGAAACAGACATTTGGACACACGTTCAGCACATCAACCCACGCCTCAAATGGATGCACTATTACACAAATAAAGCAGTGTTTGTAACAGCTCCTGTATTAAGTGTAGCTGGAGCTCTGGTTGGTTCTCATGAGCATCATCCTGTTTTGGACTCTGCCTGACATCACTGCCCATGTGCTGTGGCAACAGATCACATTGTGGCTGCTGACTCACAAGCAACTGTATTTATAGCACTGTAGCAGTGTGGAACATTACTTCCCCAAAGCAGCAGATGTAGAATTTTCTTTCTACGGCCACAAACTTGTTTCCTGAAGGGGAAATCAACTCCATGATGCTGTTTTGTCCCACCCATCTGGAAAAACTGTAACAAGATAGTGCAAACCTCAAAAACTGCCTCCTTGCCAGTGTGTTTGAGTTGAAGATATTTTATCCTTGGCTGTCAGAAAAGCCTGAATTCTCTACTAGAACTAGACACTTGGAGTTATCCTGGTCATTTCACACTCAACAACCAAACAGATGTCAGTCCTTAAATACACAGACCCACCCGTTGTGTGCTTCATGTCTAAAGCAAAACACAGATTGTTGTGCTACTTTAGACATGAAAGTTCACCCATTTCTAAATGCAGCCTCTAACAGAGAATTGGAACAACTTGAGAGCACAAATTAATGTCTACAGACAAACACACACTCCACATCTATTTGCAGTAATTCGTGGTGACATATTTAAACTTTGTCTTACAAATACCTACTAAACAATTAATCTTATCTGAGACAAAGACATCCACCCTAAAATTAGTTTTTAGGGCATGGCCATGCTTACCTTCTGAAAAGTGGATATGGGTGAGACAGCATGCATGTTGCCCTCCCCAAAGACTTCTGCCCAGTTTCTCTGGCACACCTTCATTCTGTTCTTGAAATGATATTCATTGTCGGGATTGAATGCCTTCAAAGAAAAGCCCATGGCAATGAACAGGTGCCTTATGCCACTTTCAAACTTATCTTGATAATTGTTTTAGCTGAGCATTCTCCTGGCTTACAGTTAAAGATCTAGCAAAAAATAAAGCTGGAGACAAGCCCCCTGCTCCCACCTCTCAGTTCTCAACATATAAAGCATTTTGAAACCTTTATATATCCAATAACCCCATGAGCCAGAGGTCCATAAAACAGAGAACTGAACTCAAAGCATCAGTTTTAAAAAACAAAGAGCAAAATGACAAAAAAGTGATATATTTTTTTTTAAACTGCTGGTTTTCAGAAGTTTTGAACAGCACCCACTCCTTTGAATTGCATACTGGATGTAAAATACCTGCAGCAAACAATGGCTGCAGATTTTAAGACAATGAATTACAACTTAAACAGCTGGAAAAAACATCAGCTGCATAAAAACAAAATGCCAAATACCCAGATATTAAAACTGTATCAGAGGGTCAAATACCATTGTAAGCACACCAAGCAGGCCCACGGGGATGGGATCTTGTTTTACTCTCTCTGCAACCAGGTCCACCAGCAGCATGAGCATGTTGTAGATTCCTTCATGGATTTCGGTTCCCCACTTGTGAACAGCACTGGACGTCAACAGCTAACAAGGAAAAAAAAGGCAGTTTTTAAAAATTTGGAGCACAATCAAAAACAAGGACAAATTTATCAACTCCTGTGACTCTTTTTTCAGAATAAATGTTTCCTTGGAATGCACTCATCACTATCTGGTGTGTTTTTCAGATGTTCTTTCTGCACTAATGGCTTAAGAGTTAACTCAATTTGTAATTTTGCAGAAGAGCACCTTAAATCACAGATTATGACAGAAAATAAAATCTATCTAAGCATTTTCCATTTGCATGCACTAGGAGAGATTGTAACCTTTGCAAAGAACAACCACTATGAAATGAATCTGTCTGCAGATTGAACACACAACTATTAAATCTTGAAACAGGCAGCCATAAAGCTGCACTGATTCAGCTGAGGTAACCATTTACCAATTCGCACTTTTTGAGCAGCTTCTATTGGAAAACAAAGCACATGCAGCAGGAGAAAGAAGTATTTAATGCTGCTCCCACCTACTGAAACATGTTCTTTAAATCTGGTTTCATGGTTGTTTATAAAGGACACCTGGCTGCCATCTGCAAATTAATTTAATTTCTGCTGTGTCTGAATAAAAGCAGATAAAATTAATACCTTAAATACAATCACTTTTTGTAACATTAATAGAGTTTCTTGTAAATATTTCAGCAAATTGTAATTCAGCACATCCTGAACTTAGATTTCTACAGATTATCCTTTTGGAGGAACAATCTACATTGTTTATTTCATATGCAAAAAACATCAAGTGATGTTAAACTACTGTATGTAAGATTAGCACTCTGATAATAGTATGGAAAAAGAACTTTTCCCTTAAATTTCTGCCTTCCTTAAATGAAGTTATATTCTCAGTATTTTAACACTAGGACCAAGTAACTTTTTAAAGGGTATGTGTGTTTTTTTATACATATGGACTAAATACTGGGCAGGAAATACACACAGTACCTAAAGTGCATGGAATAGTGGCAAGTCAATTAGTTTGGGGAACTATATAAGGCAAATTCAAAACAGCCCAGAGAAACACAGGGCATTGAGAACAAACCTCTCTTTGGGCTCTGGTAATTACTATAGGGCTCTTCATTTAAGAAAAAGAAAAAAAGAAAAAAAGCCAAGTGCTAAAGTTGGCCAGAGTTACAGAATTGTAATGGAACCCTGTAAATGGAACCCTGTATGATTTAAATTTAAATTTCTATTTCTATGATTTTAATCTAGGAAAATATTTTGAGTGTGATTTTAATCTAAGAACCCATTCAGTAGTTTTAATTTTTGGATTACAAAAGACTATTTCCACCATGAACAACACAGAGAAACACTGAATTGGCCTGCTGTACCTACTTACCTTTTTAAATGCTTCAGGCATGCATCTGTCCATAAACCTCTTGCAATTCTCATCAGAATCAGAAAGACCTTTACAGAAAAGAGAGTTCTTTTACCCAGTACTTTAAAAAAATCACTTTTTAAGATGACCTCAGAGACCTTGTGGCAAAATTGAAGGAACACCAACCCAAATTAGCAGTAATAAAAGTGCTACTGCTCCTTCATAACTAGTGTGCTTTTTAAGCCACAAAAAGCATGCCTTGAGAGAACCTGCCTTTCAGAACTAAGAATTAATTTCCCAATACCTTTTACAGGTTTTTCAAGCATTATTAGCACCATAGAGTTTACAATTCATACATTACTGATGCTTCACAGCCTCCCTCCAAAACCAAATTAAAGCACAGCCTTTTAACACAGACTGCAAACAGAGAAGCAAAAACCAGAACCACTTAACAACTTCTATTCTTCCAAGAGATTACAACATTCCTTTAGTCTGCCATCAGGCATGGCTGAAAATCTATCTTGTACTCTCATTATACACCAGTTGTTGGGTGTGGTGCCTCCCTAACACTCTTAACCCCAGCCAAAGTACTGAATAAGAAGAGTCAAATTCAGATGTAATGCAATATAAGCACTTCACTCATACAAAGTGAAAAGCAACCACTTATACAAGAATGGTACAGCAGGGACTGAGATGACAGCTTGCTTTTATGAATGGAAAATACCCAGCACAAGGAAAAAAAAAAGAGTAATTTAGTTCTGAAAAGATGTAATTCCCACAATTATTAGAACATAAAGAAACATGTGTGCCACTTTTTGAAAAAAAATTAAGCAAACAGATTACTTTAGAGAGAAAGAAAAGAGATCAATGATGTTTTTACAGCATTGGGTAGAACAGTTCACTGTTAAACACTTTCCCAGAGATGTGATTGTTGTGCAGGGTGCAAGAAAACAGCAGCAAGAGTAAAGTGAAAGACACAACTGCCCAACATTTTGTCTGTGACACCCTCTGAACAGATAATCTGTGCAATTGTGAAAGGGAACTTACCCAGTCTGGCCAGGTAGGTGGATGCAATTAGGCACTTGCCTAGAGACTCCTCCCTCTTGTAAGGTATGGACCAGTGATCTGTCAAAACTCTGCTCTCCAGCTCATACAAGTTGGTTGTTGGAAATTCAATCCCTTCACCAGAGCAATTCCCATTTTCATCATTTTTCTGCAGGTGAAAAAAATAAAGTTCAAGGAAACCAGTTTCCTAAACACATTAAAGGGTTTAGAAAAGGCAGCTGTGCTTGTAACAAGCATGTCAAATTCTCAACCCTGAGGCTGCTTGCGTTTTTCAAAGTAGAATTGAATATTTCAATTTGAATTGAAGGGATTACATACCTGGAGTATTTCACGGAGGTGATAAGTACCATGTTTACATAACTAATTGCTAACTAATTGCCAATTTAAGCAGCAAATCTTGTTCCATAGCATATCAGATCCTAGAGCCAGGTGATAAGTACTTCCAGTCCCTGGGAGACTGTAAAGTACAAATTTTGATCTCCATAGATCTGCACATTAATCCTCTGTTCAACAACTCCTGTAGAATATGGGAATAGTTTACTCTTAGGGAAATCCATTTCACCCCATCACACTAGAAATACAGGATACTGTTTCAGTACATCAAGCTTTTATTTTACTAACTAATAACCTAATGAAAAACAAGAAATATAGTTGTCCAACAAGGTAATGTAATTATCGTTCTCCTGAAGTCATAATGAGTTACTGGCAAATATTCTGGAAGGTAAGAGGGAAAAGGCGAGCAGGTGACTGCAGCTAAGCTTTACAGGTTTCCTTGCTAGGGGCACTGAAGAGCAGCTATTTCTGTGTACAGGACACAGAATTACCCCCTGCTCTCCTCCAAGTGCCATATGAGGTAACTGCCCCAGCAATGCCAAAGAAAGAGTAGACAAGTTATTCATTTATTTTCTTTTGTTTATTTTTTAACCTGCCATAGATGCCAGGTATCCAATGTGTCAAAGAGTTCACATGGACTACCTTTCCCTGCCTCCACAAGAGCAGGCAAAGCCAGCAGGAGAAAGGACAGAATGTCTGGGTCAGGCCTGGCAGCGAGCAGGAGCCACTGCCAGAGACAGTGGAAAACAAGTGATGGTAACAAGATCCCACTGAGAAAGAAGCCAGAGACATGGAGGGAGGAAGGACAAGCAGGAAACATTCCACAGTAAAAACCAGACAGTGTCAGGAAAGTGAGTGGAACAACTAGAAAGGAATAAACCAAAAGAACTGAACTCTGAAGGAGATGGTATATCAAGAACAAAATCAATGTATGCACACAAGTGTGCTTCCAGCTCTCTCACTGCATTTGCTATTTGTAGGATTAGACCTGTTTTTAAAAAGTAAATGTGTCATTCACTTTCATAATGGTTCAAAACTATTAAGCCAAGGGAACAGCAATTGTGCAGAGCTTAACCTTTAAAGTTCACGGACAGCACGTGGGCTGGACTTGCTAACGTTCTGCAGAGCAGCAGGACAATTTATAGGAGCAGAACACTGCTCAGAAAAAACCACATATTGGTGCCTGGGAAATAAAGTGCTGCCTTTCTGTAACCCCCTGCTAAACACTTTGTGCCCAGTTTGTCTTTATGGGAGGCTGTACTTTAGCAGACCTGAATATCAGCTTCAGAAACTGTGGTCACCTGATCCAGCACTGATTATGGATGGCTGATGTAATTCCCATCTAGCAAATCACACCCTGTTTAAATACTTCAGGTTTTGGAGGAGGGTTGTTTGAAGGTCTGCATGAAAAGACACTGAAATTATCTAGAAGCATTTTTTAGAAATTAAACTGTTAATTATACAGCTTCTGTAAAGAACACTCATGCAGAAAACAAAACCATTTCCTACAGAAAACAAGCGTGCAGTTACAAAGAAAGTGCTCACAGTAACAGAGCAGGAATGAACTTTTAGTATAAAAAAAGCAGACTGAGTATAACTTCAAAACCCAATTGCTGGGTGTTCAAGGACTACAGTTCAGCCTCCACTTGTAGCCAAGGAAAGCAACATTTCAACAAATGTTACAGAAACAGAGCAACAGTTGCTTCATTCCCTGGAGGAAAGCATCCCCATTAAATAAACGCTGCGACAGCAACTGGCATCTAAAGAGGTGCAGAACAGCAATGCAGACCCCTTCAACTATAGATGAAAAACTCCACTTCTTGTTCTGCTTTCCCATCTGCATCCCAGCAATGCTGCTCATTAGTTGCCTGTTTCCACACAAGTGATTGCCAGGGTCCGTGACACAGAAATTCACACAGAAAGTGAAATAATACATGTTCTTCACTGTGCATTCAGCTCCCACATTATCCTAAATTATGCTTAGAACACATCTGGACTATTGCTAGATTGAGTCTACCAACAGTGCAGTGAAAAGAGGGTTTTACACAAAAAATGAGCGTGGTATTTGGAATACTGCCCTATAGTAATGGGAGCTGTTTGCATTGAAGGAACATGCTTTTGGCACTTTCCAGGAATTAGAGGCAATGAGGCTTCTTGCTTGACAGTGCTCTGCTGCTACTAAAACCATGTGCAGAAAGTATCAAGTTCATGTATTAATTTTAGAACACATCACATCCACATAGCTCCACAGCGACTGTGAAACCTGTGACAGTCTCAAACACACACCCAGGCAGTTTAAAACCCAAATTCCCCTCCAAACCATTAATAAACTGAACACTCTGCATTTCTGGGAGATTACAGCTATGTTCACATTATATTAGTGCAGACTGAGTTGTGTTTCTTAAACAAATCCACGACAAGAAACAGTCTCTTTAAAGACTTACTGCTGCTCTTTCATAATTAGTGTCTTTCTGCACATGAAAAAGCCCAAACTGTTCACCCACCCAATTTTTAAATTGATTTTGGCACTGCTCTTTAAAGTGAGAGATTTATTAGCAGCAGCTGCTGCAGCAAGGTGAAACATCAGCTCAGTTCTTGCATCATCTTATGCTGGCTGGAGATCTGCACACAGATCTCACACTCCAACACAGCCTGCAGAATTCACTTCTCTGCTGACACTCACAAATGTAACACAGCCTTGAACACCACAATTAATGCTCTGTAACTGAGGAGCTCAGGAACTGTCACTGCAAACTCTACTGACAAAGATTTTGAACAAAAATTATGGTACATGCAAAAGTAAATAGATACAAGGCCGTAACAGCCATCCAAAAAGTGATTTTCTCAATCTTGGCTTTGGGGAATTATGTGGGGTTTGTTTGCTTGTTTCTAAATAAATATATATAAAGAGGTAGCTCCCTCCCCTCAAATAGGTGACTTCAGAATGGTGTCTGCCATTTGATGATGATCTGTATCAGGACTCTGCAATTCTGGCTGAACAGACTTAGCACTGGACTGGTCCCCAGCATGGTAAGGATTTGTACAGGTGTTCTTCCATAAAATAGCAAAGAGCAAGAAAAGCCCCCAGCCCTACTCTGGTAACCAATGGGTCAAAGATAAACTGTCTAAAAGGCCATTACAATCACTCTTTTCTGCTGTAGGAAGTCATAGTGCATATCACAAATCTGTAACTATTTCTGCAGCTGAAATAGTGACACCAACAAACTTCTGCTGACAAACCTTTAACACAGTTTTCCATGCCTTCTGATGTATATCCTATTGCACAAAAGCCCTGAAGATCCCCTCGTTCTAACAGTCTTGGCTCTTCTGGCTTATTTTCAAGGTGTGAAAATGCAGTTATGGCTAAACACGCACACAGGCTCCCAGGAGAAATACCCTCACAGGAACAGGCTCAAGCACTGATTCAAGATTCCCTCTCTGGGGACCTGGCACCTCCCAGATTTGCTTGCAAGGCTGAATAAACAAAAATTGTTCAACATCTGATCAATAAAGCATTGCTTAAATCTGTAGCATAAAACCTTCCACTCAAGAGTAACAAAGAACAAAGATTAGCACAAAAACTGAAATATGATTTAACTTTAATTGCGAAAAGGTCACAGTTTAAAGCTTCAAAATGTACTCATGCAGTATTCAGCTAATTAACTCATCAAACAGTGTTTAACTAAAGCCACTGACAGTTCTCATACCAGTCTCTTTACATAAAATAACAATGAGTTTAAGACTTGTTTTGATTCTATTTGGCAGCCTTAGTAATGAAATTACAGTCAAATCATAATTTAAATTAGTTAATTTGATTTAGATAAGAGGCTACCAACAGAATCTATTATCACCATAACCAAGTCACATTATGTGCTCGTGAATCCAGTATAACTTAGGAAACAAAACCCCAAAGTCTTGTTTCTTTCAACAAGCAACAGGATCACACTTTCTAAGACACCAGCAGATCAAGCAGCTACCTCCATCTCATGCCTCTCTAATAAGTCATTTTCACAAAATAACCATAGTTTTATAGCCAAAACCCGAGATTTTTGAAGTTTCATTGAATTGTTAAACAGAAAACAACCACAAAACCTTGTTACTATGTACCTACAAACAGGACAAAGTTTAACTGCTCTGAAAAGCAGTAATGAAAAAAATGCATAAAGCCAGAACTAGCAGCCAAAAATTTTAAGTCCACCTTCAGATTTTAATCACAGACATAGATAACATAAAGAAATCAATTTTCCAATGGTACATCTTTTCCAGCTGCCAAGTGTCAGCAGGGATGCTCCCCTCTGCACAGCACTGCTGTACCACTCACAAGCGTTTGCAGAGCACTGCAGTGCTCAGGTGGAGGCAAGGTGAGAGAAATACATCAAATACCCATAAAAACAGAGCATTTCTCTGCTCTGATGTACTGTGCCCATCAATTTGTGGGAGAAGCTATGAATCCTGAAGGCATGACCTGACAGTCCCTCCACCTGCCAGACTATTGATTAAAGCGGTTTTTAGTTTCACGCCTGGATGTCAAACCTTTCTTTCTGTTAATTAACTCCTAAAAGGGGGATATTCTGTTACCTAGAACTCAAACACAAGTGTAAGAATTCAAAGCCTTTCAAATACCTTGAAGCTACCACCTTACACTTACACATAAACACTAAGAACAAGGTCCTGAATGTCTAAAAAAATTGTTACATTTTCATATGTGTAACCTATTTGCTTTTTATAAACTGGTATTTCAGATGGTTAAAGAACTTTTGTCTCTTGTTAAGAGGCAGATGTGGAAACAAAATTGGAGCTGCCTGTTCCTGCACTCAGATTGAACCCACTGGACCCACACTGCTAAGAGCAAGCTTGGAATCCTCTTGTGAATACGTCAGCATTAGTAAGACTCAAAAAATGGTGTCATGTATGGAATTTCCATGTTATGTTTCTTATCTGGCAATAAGAAAACCCACTGTGATTTCCTGAATGTTTTACTGACAAACAGACATTCACTTGCAAAGTATTGCCACAGTTTTAAACTGTTTTAAGAGATACAGCATCTCTTAAATCCTTGAATTTTCATCCAGAGAAACATATTGGGATGCAAAAAATTTAAGTGCAGCAACAGACAGGAATGTTTATTGTTGTTTATGTTTTGCTAGGAGAACATAAGCTTGTTGGTGAGACACACAGATGTTTTGTTTTGTTCTTTTTTCACAGAAAGGAAGCTCTTGAAATTTCTACTATGGACTATACACAAACAAATACAGTCTTGTCACAAGAAAAAAATACCAGTATTTTGTCATGCCAATATAAGAGGATGATACCAGTCTACTACTAAAGGAAAAGAAATCCTATTTTACAGACTCTACCTAACTGAAGTTGATCTGGACTCTCATTCCATCATAGAGATGTCCTAAGAAAAATCCAATTTATTTAGTGAACTTTCTCACAGAAGGTTTCAGACACTGACCTTAACTTAGAGTTGCACTAGGATACCATCAAGGATGCATGGATATATATAATTTGTTATAATCCTTAAGGTTTAGTCTAAACCCTTAGTAGCTGTAAAGGATTATAACAAATTATTTATAACCAGAAAAACCCTATGGCTCCACCTTCTCTCTGCCCCCCATCTCTCATAACCAAGAACTGTGTAAGACTGGGAATAAGAACAAGATATAAATTAAAAAATAAAAATAAATTCAGCAAAGCTGAGAATTAACTCAGAGTTTCTGAAAACATGGCTTGTACTCTCTCCCTGATTTCCAGGGTGATGGTGTGATGTTACCAGGCAATACTCCCTGATGTACTTGCCTGCTTGTTCAAAGATAAACACAGTCCTGAGCATCACAGCAAAACAAAACAACCGAGGCTGTGTAAAAATAGCACTTGAATTAAAACCTCCATTTAACTTCAAAAATACAAGGAGCTTCTTTGCCCTTTTATGTTGCCATTACCACAGCATTCAGTGAAATCTGAGGCAGAGATTCACTACAACCACTTTTGGCAACGTATTTCGAAGTCTGATAAGTTGTAGGTGAGGGAGAGGTCATGGAAAGCACTGTTAGGAATGCCATTCATAAGGAAGCAAGGAAAACTCTCATCTTTCATGTGTTTTCACTATTGTCTGTGGATGTATTTAACAACTTACTCCATTTGTGTAACTACAAACAGCCAGTCAGAGTCAACACCATTATCCCTCCCAACCCTTGAGTTTTCATAAGCACAAAACCTCATGCTTGTTCCAAATAACTCAGAATAACTTAGTGTGATATCAGATAAACATCGTGCTTTTAAACAATAAAACAATGAATCACAAGTGCTTAACATTTCAGTACTTAAAATTAAGTCAATACTTGTATCTCCATTTGCCAAAACACCAGGAATTAATAGAGAAGTGCTGCAGAACCACCACATAAAGTATTTACTGCAACATTTTAGTGACCAAAGGTCAGGCTCTGGGAAGGAAAATTAATTCAATAATGCTACTAAACATCCATCTATACTTCTGTTCTACTGATGTATAGTGAGACAGAAACCAGAACCGACAAAGCAGATGATTTTTACTGTGTCTAATGCCAAAATTGTGACTAACTGATAAAAAAATTAAAATCTTTAAATGCCTCTCAAGATCGTTCTTGAAAAGCCAGAACTGTTGTAAACTAGTGGCAGGAAGATCAAGTGGCAAGAAACACTTGGAAGATTGGCTTTTAAAATTAATTTTTAATTTGGCCCCTGAAACATATATACCAAAGGCTGCTCCTACAGCAGCACAAATACGTGTTTTTTTCAAAATCAAAGCTTACAAAAGAAACAGGCACTTCCTCTTTGCCCTCCTCATACAAAGAGCTACTGTTCCTTAATCCAAAAGCAATCCAAATGATTTGCTGGAATTAACTTCTAACACTGGCTAATTTGTTTTTATTCTCATTCTTCCTCAGTATTTCACTTCCTTATTAAACAGCTGCCACAGAATAGCACTGTAAACTGGGAAGATGACCAAAAAATGCTTCCAGAGGACATTATACCAGAAACACTTCCTGCCCAGCTGAGAATTTGGCTGTACAGAGCTGTCTCCCACCTTCACTGACCCTGCAGGCATCACCTTCACCAATGAATCAGTAATTACAGAGTGCTCCTCTCAATCCAGAAATTACTCTAACGATCACATTACATGATAATGACTTTGTGAGTTATTCAAAACAAAGCTTACATTTAAAATTAACCAGCTGCATCTCTCAGTATCACCCCTACTTCCCTAATTTCACATAGCATCTCCTATTAGTCTGTGTTATATCAAGAATGAAACTCAGAGTGTTTTCTTTCAAATGCTTTCAAGGAAGTGTTAATGGAATCAGAATATAGAAAGAGGTTCCACACCAGGGCCACTCATTTTTGAAAACAGTGATGCTGAAAACCAGGAGTGCTAAAATACTAATTCCACTTGACATTCTGATGGCATCCAGCCAGGGACTCGATGCCAGAATCCACCACAGAGCTTTATTTGATTGCTTAATTGTTTTACAAGGCCAATTCGAAGACAAGCCACTCTGTAAAACTTCCACATGAGAATGCAAGAAATACTCACTTTTGCAAAGCTCAAGACTACTTACAAGAGAGAAGACTGACTTTAAATGTGCAGAATTGTAGCGTGAAATCCATCTCATTTGCTTGAAGGCTAAATACCTTCTTTGTCTTTAAATAAATACAGCTCTTTCCATTCAAAGATCAAAGAACTTCATAAGCCTAACGTCCATGGTTCTCCTTAATAAAGCACACCCCATTATCCTCATTTTACACATTAAAAGCTAAAGCACATCTGTGGCAGAACTGCTTTCAGTCCTGAGCTTTAATAATGAGGAGAGGTGGGGTTTGAACACCACAGTTCTGCAGCATGACTAGTGAGAATGTTCCTGGCACTGGCACTCACTACGGTTGCCGGCCTGTTTTTTTCACAAAATCTCTTCTCTTGCAGCCAAACAGCACCTTAAAAGCAACCTTGGACAAGTTTTATTATAAACCTTACCTAGTAAAATCTGGCATGTATGAGCTTTTGATCCAGTTCAACTAAAAAAACATAAATCACAAGAGCACATGCTGAAGGGGACAGGAATAGCCAGGGGGTAATATAATCTGTTCATCACAATTTAGCTAAAAGGTCATAGTAATGGCTCTCAGAAGCTGTTTTAAAAGCAAATTAAGGTTGTTTTAGTGAAGGTTATACAAACCATTGGTGTATGTTTAATATTTTCATCTGTCCCTGCCCACAATTTCAATCCTCACATTTGTTTAGCCTGCTCTTCTCCACCCCATTCCTCTCAAACTCATGGAAGCCAGCAATTGTGGCACTTGTGGCAATTCATGGACACACTGACAGACGTTGTCATCACACTCATTTATAGTCTTGTCTTAAATTATAAGGATTTAGCAGCAGTTGATAAAGCAGCTTATCTGTCAGTCAGATGAAGAGATGAGCACAGCATCCTTCACCCGCCTCCCTCGGCACAGAATCACACCGTGACAATCTGCATGCTGCCTGAGGAATAAACACAGAAACCCCACATTCCTGCCAAACTGCAAGATTTGCTTCTGTCAACAGACATAAACACAGAAGTTATGTCAAACACACCAAGTTGCCTCTTGGAAAAGCAGGTGACCTCAGTCTATCAAGTGTGGTTTGCTGCTACAAAGGGCAAAACTTCCAAGCAGCTGTAAACCTCAAGGTGAACTTCCCGTGGTTTTAGGAAGACTGCACAAATGAACTGAAGCCCCCAAGTTTGTCTGGCCTTTTCCTTTTGATGAGATAAGTGTGGTCATGTTACCAGCATCAATGCCAAAGACACACAGCTATTAACCCAAAACTGAAGCAATTGGGAAACACCAGCCTGCTGAAACAAAGGTTTTTAGCCTCATGAAATTGAAATTTATGCACACCTTCACTCAAGCCTCATACAGAAAGAAAACACAGGGCACATGTTGGGCCAGCTCACAGTAGATATCTTGCTTTTGGGCCAGTTACTCCAAATTTAGGCTTCTTCAACACTTTCAGACAGCCCTGAAGACCAGCAGCCTGGACCACTGAAAAAAGAGTCACACTGATTTTTAAAACCCTATCTAAAGAAAACATGTTTTAACTAGTATGATATGTATCTGGTTGCTGTGCTCCTCTCAAAGAAAACCACTAGACAAGCCTTTCTTTGATCCACATGAATGCTGAACAGATTCTAACATTATGTAATAGAGACCAAATAAGCATATGCAAACATAATGGATTCATTACTGATTAGGGAAAATGTAAAGTGTTTAATCATTCATAGACCTATTCTTATATGCATGCTAAAGTGTGCTCAGCCAAAAAAAGCACATAAATTCAAAGTACAGACCTGTTATACACGTTTTGAAGAATGACTGAAGCAATCTTGTTATTTTTAAATTATAAATCTAATCCTAACTTTTGTTCATGAAGCATTAGATTGGAACATTTTACTTGGGGAAAAATTTCTAAGAATTCTTCTCCTGTGATTTATCCTCTCTTTATCTCCTATTGCTGATATATAAAATCCAAAAATCTAACACACCACTTCCTCCCCACTGAATAAAAGTTAAAACTGGCATTATGAAGAGAAGGAAGAATACACACTTGAAGAGCTGTTAGAAAGAGAGATGATACTGAGAGGAAGAAAACCAGAAATAACATCTGAATTACCACAAGACAGCATGGGGTACAATATGTTTCACCATAATGTGTATGACTACAATGAATAATATAGCTGCTTCTGCAATGGCTTTCTCTACAGCTTCATATGCCATAAGCTTCTGCTGAATGGAAAACTACTGATTAACCTGATTAATTACTGATTAACCACTTAAAGAATAGCTGTATCTTATTAAATGTAATGCTAGATTACAGCTGACGAAATAAAAAACCCCAAGAACTGATGATATATCACTTTCCCCCTTTCATAAAATGTATGTCAAGAGCTGTTAAATTGTACTGCAGTGTTAGACAAATATGCACAGGCAACAATTCCAGTCTCAGGACTTTTATAGATGTAACTCTTTTATTACAAAAATACTGTTTTGCATACATGTGCAGGAGTTGACAGATGCTCATCTGCAAATGAATCCAATTACTAAATTGAGGCATGAATTTATATAAAATTTCATGCAGCAAGACACCTCAATCCTTCTGAAATGCCTGCTCTGTGCAGTGATTTACCTACAATGAAATGTTTTGACTTCCCTCCTGTGGGTTAAAAAGAACACAAGTCAGAGCAAACAAGAAGGTGAGTAGCATAGGAAACTATTATAAAGCATAAGTAAATTTAATCAGAAATACAGGATGAAATAATGGGGGGCGGGAGAATCCTCTGAGAGTTGTCAAAGTGCCGTTTGTAACGGGAACAAGAGCGGGAAAAAAAGCACTGCTCTGAAGTTTACACTGACAGCTTCACTTGAAATGTCACACTGACAAGCCAGGCTGTCCCAGCTCTAACCACATCCAACCCAAATGCCAACGAGAACTCTCGTTCACCCTCAATCCTCCACAGGGAAGGTTGGAAAGCGGTTCCCTGGCGCTTCAGCCAGGGAAGTCGAGGAGCAGCTCCGTTTCTGCACGGCACACGTGCCATGCCAGGGATCACCTTACTCCACAAGCACACATCAGCAGCTTAGAGCAGCTCAAGACCTAACCCAGTTAATTCAGGGAGCAGGATCACCTATCTTTATTCCGCAGGGCTGGACGTCAGCGTGCCGAGGCTACGGATATGGATGATCTGTGCAAGTGTAGTTACGCACCAGATACGCCCGTGGATTCCTCACAAATTTATTTATGGACACATACACATGCATGCACAGAAAGGGAGCACTTTTCTGGCACACAAAACCCTCAGGATACTCATCACTGGAGGCTGAGAGGGTACACGAGGTTCCCTGGTTTTATTCACGAGCTTAAGCATCTGCTCTTGAGCAGTTCTTGGGACAGAGGCTGTGCAAAGTGGCCCTTGGGTATCACACAGAGGGGCTTTCTGCTGTTCTCACCTCCAGGAGTCCCACAGTCTGGACGCTACTAATTAGCACTTTTCTTATGAGCACACTGTGAAATGAGCAGACCAGGAAGAGAAGATTTATAGGAGAGCACTACAAGACTGTTCCAGACAGCAAGGAGAGCACCCTGAGTGTATCTGCTGGCTGAAGGGTGCAGAGTTCTGGAAGAGGATGGAAGACAGAAAGGAAAACAAGGAGGAAGGAGAGAACCTGGAAAAGGTTGACAGTCTCCAGCACTTCTATCTACATCACAGCCCTAAGTCATGAGTTAAAGCTCTGTTCTGAAAAAATATTTGACCTCACTGGGTTCCTATTTCAGAACTTACGCTCAGCTTACCCAAATAAAACTGTACGTAAAGCCATACCCACCCTGCGCTTTCCTTCACATTGTGCAAACACTTTAAAAAAAATAGACAGCCCTTAGTCACCGGAATTATGCAAGAAGGCACAAGAGGGGGAGCGAAAAGCAGAGCCCTACGGTAGCCGCACATTCCTGAAATGCCAAGGAAAACCCTGGGTGCGCTTCACCTTGCAGCGATGGCAGGGAACGGGCTGGGGAGCGCCCGGGCGGGCGGAATGCGGGGCCGTGAGGAGCCCCGGGCCCCGGGAGTGGCGGAGGGTCCCGGGCACCTCCCGCCGGCCCCGCGCCCGGGCCGACCCCCGGGGGGCTCCCACCGCCCTGGGAGCGCCCGCCCGCAGCTCACCTCGGTCTCTACCACTTCGTGGTAGGCGGGCGGCGGGTCGAAGCCGCCCCCGCCGCCTCCGCTGTCCCCGTCGCCGCCGCGGGGGCCCTGCCCGCCGGCGGGGGAGCCGTGTCCGCCCGGGGGGCCCTGCCCGCTCTCCATGGGCTCATAGCCGCCGTAGTGGAGGCCGGGCCGCTCGTTGGTGAGCAGCGCCACGGCCTCGTTGATGTCGTTCTTGGCCAGGCGCAGGGCCTTGCGGATGGCGGCCGCGTCCGAGAAGCCCATGCAGAGCAGCGTGGTCATGTGCTGCTCCTCCTCGCTCTCCATGGCCGCGCCGGGGAGCGGGGCAGGGCAAGGGCAGGACGAGGAGGAGAAGGGAGGAGGAGGAGGAGGAGAAGGAAGAAGAGGAGGCCGGGGCCGGGGGGAAGCCCCGCGGACCGAGAGGCGCCGGGCTCAGGCGCTGCCCGCCCCGCGCGCCGCCATGTTGCCGGGAGCGCCGCTCCCCTCCCGCCGCCGCCGCCGCGGCGGCCGCCCCGCCCCGGCCCCGCCCCCCGCGCGCGCCCCGGCCCCGCCTCAGCCCCGCCCACGGCCCGGCCCGGAAGCGGCGGCGAAGCCGCGGTAGAGGAGCGCCCGCCGGGCCCGCGTCACGTGACCGGGGAGGATGGGGATGAATGGACCGGCGTGGGAAGGGGGCGTGGCCGAGGGGGCGCGTGAGGCGGGCGGCGTTGCGAGGGGACCGGGACCGGGACCGGGACCGGGACCGGGGACGGAGATGAGAACGAGGATGAGGATGGGGACCGGGATGGGGACCGGGACCGGGATGGGGATGGGCACCGGCACCGGCACCGGGACCGAGACCGGGATGGGAATGGAAGCGGAGATGGGGATGGTAACGGGAGAGGAGATGGGAACCGGGACGACGATGTGGATCGGGACCGGGGGGTGGGGACTGGGACGAGGATGTGGACCAGGCTTAGGACCCGAGATAGGGATGGGGATGGGGACCGGGACGGCGGTCGGGATCGGGGCAGGGACCGGCGGCAGGACCTGGCGGTGTCTCACGGCCTGCCGGGGGTGGGCAGCTCGGCACAGCATACCGGGCCCGGCGCTGCCGCTGCCGGTGGTGCCGCCGGTGATGAGGGCTGCTGTCCGTGGGCAGCGCCGGTGCGGCACGGCCGGCGCGGTCACGGCGGAGCCGGAGGGGCCCAAGCGCAGCCGGGGGAGCCTGGGGGCCGGAGCGAGCGGCGGGGCCCGCGGGGCAGCCCTGCCCTGGGCTGAGGGAATGGGGTCAGTCCTGGGCCCTGCGAGCCCCCGGACCCTGCCGGCAGCTCCCGGCCCTGGAGGGACGGGTGGGAGTGCGGTAGAAGTGCTGGGAGGATGCTTCGACTCCCGGTAGCACATCGTGGAGTTACAGGAATTACATTCTTGAAGTATATGATATTAGGAGGAAATTCAGCCCTGTGAGGGTGGGGAGGCCCTGGCAGAAGATGCCCAGAGAAGCTGTGGCTGCCCCATCCCTGGAATCGGCCGTGGTGGATGGGGCTTGGAGCAACCTGGGACAGTGGAAGGTGTCCCTGCCCATGGCAGAGGTTGGATCTAGATCATCCTTAAAGTACCTTCCAACACAAACCATTCTGTATACACACAATGAAGCAGAGTACAATCTCTGAAAATAAAATCTCGGAGTACAATCTCTGAAAATAAAAATTCTAGTGCCCAAAGCAGAGAGAAAGTTGTATGCATTCCTTAAACACACTTGGTGAGCTCTTGTACTGCATAGAAGTCAGCAGATCTGGATCTCCTGGCACTCTCCCAGGCTAAATTTATGACCTCACTGTAACAATGTATTTTCTGTGTCCAGAGAAGAGGAGGAAGGAGGAAACAGATAGAAGATTTGTCAAGATCAGTGCTGGTATCTGCATATAAACATTTGGGTTTGGAGGCTCATGTTTTCAGGCAAACTATTTTGTATTAGCAGCGACTGACTCTGGGGTTAGGAATCCAGAAACCCCTGTCAGATGTCTCAGATACAAATCACATTCAGCCTAAAGGAAAGCTTCAATTGTAGGGGACACAAACAGTATTTGGGTCTCTAACATGAACTTTCAGAGCTCGGTGTAGCTCTTTGAAAGAGACAAACTGATAGATCAGTTTTGGACTGGCAGATTTTGGATTAATTTTTAGATTGTAGTATGGCACCAGTGATCTCATTTTCCTTATTTACTTTCCTGAAAAGTAATCACAGCTCCTTCTTCTTGCTCAGTCCGCTGGCTTTTTTTCTCTAAGCTGGCATTCAGTGGAATGGAGATAATGTGTATATGACTCTCATCTTCACCTTCTAGATCTTAGGAAGGTCTTTTATTCAGGCTGATCTCCAGCTACAAAAGAAATTGTTATGGCTCGCTCTTGGCAGGCTTCAGAAAAACTCAAGCACTTCAAATGCATTCAGTTAATATGCAGAATATTGACTCACTGCTTACTCATGTGACTAACATTTAAATGACACTTTCTCATTTTTAAAGGGTATTATAAATGATGGTTTAATCCTCACAGCCTGATGAAGTCAGTTGGCATAATTTCTCCCTACTAATGCAAAAAAAGTTTGTAGGAAAAAGTAAGAAATTTATTAGATGCCATTATTGCTTTTAGAATTATTTCAAGGAAGTGCTCCTGTAAATTTGTTCTGAGTTAATTAATGAAAACTACACAAGTGATGGAGGAATTAATTGTAATCCCAAGGGGTAAAGGAAGAAGAGGATGCTTTGCCATTAAATTGCTCATGCCCTGTAGTCCAGCTGTCCTGAGAGAAGTTTGGAGGTAATTTGAATTTATCAGTGGGTGAGAACAATACTTGGACACAGCAGCTCAACATAACCGACAGTGAGGGGTGCTGCTCCTCAAAGCATTTTATACAGGCTTCACTGACAGCACCTCTCTTGAGACTGCTTGAAGGACAAGCTCACACATTCCAGCTTAGTGAAGGAATGGGCTCATCCTTTTCTAGACATTATTCAGCCTGGAAGTCCCAGTTTGCAAATGTTTTTGTATTGCCATGTCTAGAAAAGTTGCAGGGAGAAGCAGAGCAAACTTGTCTGAGAACAACGAAAGGGAACAGTGAGTGATTCTCTGTGGGGCACATCTCCCTAATCTTACATTTTGGATGGACAAGGCACTTGCTGTTTAGTGTAGCTGCCTGTTGGGGCAAAGGATATCTTTATGAAAAAAGAGTATCTGGGATCTTGCAGAACCAAGTATTTGTATAGTATTGCAAAGCATTAATTTAGATTTTCTGAATGATGTTATCTTTCCTTCCTTCCTTCCTTGTATTCCTTGTTCCACCCAGTCTCTTCCAGTTTCCTGTTTCTAGTTTATTTATAGCTTAATGTAATAGGTGGATTTTAAACAAGTGCCTTGAAAACTAGATAGTGAAAATCCCCCTGAGTTATTGAAAATCACATTTCTTATATGTAGATATTGATAAATTGTGTTTGGTTGCCTTTAGCAGAGAGGTTAAAAGTGTTAGTGTAGAGAAAAAATTAATAACCCTCCTCCAAGGTAGAGTTGCAATGGAGAAATAATAAAGTAGATGCACAGATGCTTTTGACTCTTCAGGTAGCTGTGCAGCCTCACTTCAAAACAGATTTTAGCAACCACAGGAAGTGTGTGAGTCTGTTCACAAGCACCAGCTGACAGATTCCTGCAATACACTTCTAGATTTGGTCTGTGGTAGGAAATTTTGCTGCCTTTTGTCCATCAAGAAAGGAGATTTGGGCTGGGGCAGCTGCCAAGGCTTTGCCTGCTGTCAGCAATGATTTGCACAGGGCAGCTTCCCATGGTCTCAAGCTGGGACTCGTGCACACCAATAATCATAATTACAATATTTAGCTCAAACTCAGTGCTTTTAAGATGGGTATCTAACATACCTTTTGGGGGATGGAGAGATACCATTAGCTCCTCAACATGTATTAATTTTTGCAACAGCTACAAACCATCGTGGGGCTGAAAGGGAAAGAAGGTGAACAGATCTGGTGGTGTTGCTGTGCCTCCTGCAGCAAGTCTGTCCCTGTTGTTATTCCAAAGGGAACAGGAGCTGAACCATGAGTGTTTTTGTGCAGCAGAAGCTGGGTACCCGCTGGCCTCCTGAATACAAAGATGAAGTTTCATACTGTGTCCCTTGAATGGAAACAGCATGACGTGAGCGTGGAAAGAGTGGAACAGTATGTTAAGGGAAACAGGACTGAAAGGAGAGAACAGCTGACTCCAGGGGCCGAGCAGATCTGCTCCCTCTGCTTCACTGGGTGGGTTTGTTTTCTGCTCAGAACATCTTGTGGGTCTTGCAGCACAGCTCCACAGCTCTGGGCTGGAAAATGAAACAACTGCAGGGAGGTTGTTCCTTCTTCCTGAAACAAGCTTCGCAGCCTGTGGGAAATGAAAGCTAAGGCTGAACTTCAAAACAAGCTGGAAGTACTCAGATGCAGAAGTGCAGAGTGAAGCCATTCAATAGAGTCAGATTTGGAACAGAGCCCTGAAAAAAACCTGCAGTTATGACTAATCCGTTTTTAATGTGTGTGGTTGTAGGTAAAATCACTTCTTTAAAAGATCATTTCTCTCCCTGTATTGGTTACGGCTCTTTACCGTCATTTTAGATAAATGATGTGTTGACATGTGAGCTCAGTTACAGATGGACTGCAAGGACAGAAGTGTTTCTGATGCTGGAGAGGCTCTGGCTGAGCTGCTGGTGAAGGGGAGAAATGATACAAACAGGATATTCAGCGTCAAGCTGCAGCAGCACCCTGAGAGACCCACCCAGGGCTCACTCTCTCCTGCAGCCAAGTTCGCTGAGGAAAGTTGACATAATAGTTGAGTGCAGAGCCCACTTTGTGCAGGGATGAGCTCAGGCAGTGACATTTTAGAATTGAAAGGATCTGAAATGGAAACTTCTTGCACAGAACAAGTCTGTGAAGCATAGGGTGGCTTTTGGGTGCTTTTGTTTTGTGCTGAGTTGTCCCAGCCTCACTTGCAGGTCCCCTTGCAGGGATCCCTCAGTGCTGTCACAGAGCCAGTGAGGTTAACACACTGCTTTGGGGACCTGTGACACTGTGAATGTCCTGGCTGTTGTGATACCAGCCCAACACTTACAGGCTTTGCAGTGTTATGATCAGTAAAGCTGTGAATAGGAGCAGGAAATCACTGCAAACACACATTGACTGTGGTGGGGAACAGCTCAGAGACTGTAAACAGCTAGAAAACAGCACAGCAAATCCAACTGAGATGGGATATACTCAGTCTCCCTCAGTCTGGCTAAGGGTGTGTGGTGTGGTGACAGAGCCTGTAGTGACACGTGGTGTGTGTGTGTATCTGATAGCAGTTGGTGTTTCCTGGTGTGCACTGGAACATGGTGCAATGTAATAGAGCAAAAGGGAACTCCTTGCTGGCTTCTTGCCCTCTGCAGATTCCTTCTGAATTAGGTGCTGACCTTTAAAGCAAGACCTGCTTCTTCAGTTTCTCATTGTTTAAATTCTGCACTGCAGCTTGAGAAACAAGTCTGTGAAGCTGAAAGATTTTTTTTAAAGCTCCAGTTAGTGAAACACATAATAGGTTGGAAGGAGTCTGAGGGAGAGAATCACCAAATGGAAACCATTTTACAGATCTGGTGCCTTTTATTTTTTATTTTACTCCATTCCATAACGGTATGGGCCTGTGTGGTGCTGCCCTTAAATCAGCACCAAAAAAAGGTTGATATTAAAGGCTGGTACCTAGCCCTCTCCTGCTGTTAAAGGGCACTTCTGATCAAAATACCACCTTGTTTGCCCTCAGTGATTTGGAAACCCAAAGTTGTGCTCCTGCTGCCAGGGTTTTGTACTAGAACACTGCAGCTGCTTGGCACCAGCAGGAGTTTGGAGGTGAGAAAGGTGAAACCCATTATCCTGACTGAAAATCTGGAGGTATTTATGCAGAGGGGCCGCGATGGAAGAACCTCTTTCCCTTCTGGAATGTTTTTAACATTACCATTGCTTTGGCCGCGTTTTCACAGGATTTCTCCATTTCTCATTCGGGCAGGTTCTGACATTTCATGCAGATTATGAAGTGCTGGCCGAAGGGCAGCTGGAACTCAGGTCTGGATGGGAGGCAGCAGCTGCCCCGTGCCAGCCAGAGGCCTCAGCACAGAGCTTCAGGACCTGCAGGTGGGACTTGCATCAAACCTGAATATTTTTGCTTCCATCACAAGGCTTAATTTTTCAGAAGCACGAAGAGGTTCTTCAAGGCTGTGAGAGCCTAAAGCCTTGGATTTCTCCTGCCTCTTCTGCCTGCTGGCACGCACAGCCCTGTTGTCCCATTTACAAGGCATTGATGTGTCAGTGACTCATTCCCAGGCTCGCTATCTGCACCAGCAAGGTGCTCCGGGGCTGAGTCGCACCCATGTATCAGCCCTGTTACTGTACCCTGTTATCAGCTACTCCTTCCACTCCTGGGGTGCTCCCGGCCTTTGATCTGTTCCCGAACTGCAGCAACAGCTTTTCTTGTTTTTTTTTAATGCTTCATTACACTGTGCAGGGCCATCAGCCCTCCCCAAATGCTGCAATCTCTGCTGCCTGCACGCTGCTCTCACAAGTACATCGAGGCTTTTTCTTGAGAGCATGAAATAAAACTCTTATTACCCTCAGCCTTCAATCATGGTGGAAATCACTTTGCCTCAAGATGGCAATTTCCATCAGACACTACATAGCACTGTAATGATATGGTTAATTATTCCCTTGCTTCTCCCTGCTGCATTTAGCTGCTGCTTTTAAAAACTTATGGAGCAGAGGCTGTTTACTTCATCCTTACAGCACCTGGTGCTGTGGGCCCTGACCAGTCTGTAAATCCTAATGTTACTGAGCACTCCTGAATCCTGTCTTCCAGCAGAAGTCCCTT
This sequence comes from Zonotrichia albicollis, assembly GCF_047830755.1. Lineage (NCBI taxonomy): Eukaryota > Metazoa > Chordata > Aves > Passeriformes > Passerellidae > Zonotrichia > Zonotrichia albicollis. The sequence goes on along the minus strand of NC_133826.1, from coordinate 5,135,484 downwards.
TTTTCTGGCCAGGCTGGATCTAGTTTAATTTGAGGCTGATTCTGTCAAAGCTAGAGACCCAAGTGGAAAGAAAGGTGCTCTGTGTGCTGAAGGACTGAAAGAGCTTTCTGTGTTTTACAGTTGATTTTTTTTTGAGAGTGGCGAATGGGCAAAGGCAGAGACACACAATAATTTAAAATGTATTTAAAATCAGCTAAATTCATAGTAATTGTGGAAGAAACCAGTAGCAACACCTGAGCTGGTTCTGCTGGAGATGGTTCTGCAGGTTCTGCTTATCAGATGACCTTGCTGGCTTGTAGGATTTGGGGCAGAAACTCCAGCATAACAAGCACATTCCTCAGAGATCCTTCTGAGCAGCCAGCTCCTGCTGATGTGGTTGCAGATCAATGATCCACCAAAACTCGTTCTGTCCCTGCACTCTGGGGTGGGCCTTGGCTGTGCCGTGGGGTGGAGGACAGACAGACAGATGGACAGACAGGAGTGTGGCTGCACTAGCTCATGCACAGGGAGGGCTGTGCCTCTGTGTTTTTCTGCTCAGGGGGTCCAGCCAAGTGGCCCAGCCCTGATCTGCAGCACATCCCAAACTCGAGTCCTGCCTGTGGTGTGCTGGTCCTGGGGTGATTTCAGTGATGAATCCTCTCCTTCCACTGCCCAGGCTGGGCTTGTTCTGTTTGTGCCTTGAAAAACCTCTCCTCCCCCCATGCTGTGAGCTGTGCCAAACTGTTTGGCAAGTGAGAAGCTGTGCCTGCTGCGTGGGCAGGAGAAGGGCCAGAAAATGTGTGAGATGTGGGGGAGCATGAGGCCAGGACCTGAGGTGTCATTTGTGGGCTCAGTTCAGGACTTGCCCAGCCTGTTTCACAGACTTGTGACTACTGATCCTTGACTATGTTTCAGGCCTGGCCTACAGTCACTAATTGTCAGTGTCCTGGGGCTTCTCCCAGGTTTTAATTGTCCCTATTAATGTGGTGGATGTGGGAAGAGAGGTCATACTGGAGAAAGGTGGCGGTGTTTTTGCTGCTGCCATTGTCATTGTCTGGGCTGCCTTAAAGCTGCTTATTGGCATTTGCCCTCCTGTGAAATGTGTAGGTGAGCTATTTATAAATGTGCAGAGAGATTCCACACCTCTAGCTTGTGCTGTGATTTAAGAGTAATCCTCACCAGGAGGGGAGAATCTGTCCAGCACTGCGAAGGAGGTTAGGGGCAGAGCTGGAAATAATCCACCCCTTGTGAGCCTCAGGGTTGCCTATGGGATGGGGGGAATTCTGGGGGCAGGTGAGGAAATGGAGAAGCAGCATGTTATTTCCACACTAGCTCTGTGTGTTCCAGCGTGATCTCCCATCTCCAGGGCAGAGAGAAGCACTTTTCCTGCTGCACAGCCCCCTCTCCTGTTCTCTGCTCTTCTGCACAGCAAGTGCGCTCAGCTCTCTCCTGGGCTGCATCCAACCTTATCCTTCACTCACTTCTGCTTTTCCTTTCTGGAGCAGATTCTGCCTGGTTTTCAGGAGGGAATGGCCCTTTTCCTGGAGCAGTCCAGTCACAGGCATGCAGGAGTTAGTGTCTGTACTTCTCAAAAATTCTTCTGACAGCAGATACAGCCATTTGCTTCCATTATTTCTGCAAGCTGCAAATGACCTCACCTTTTAAAGCATGCATTTGCCTGAAGAGCAAGATTAATGTAGCAGGATTGTTAGTGCATCTGATTGTCTTCTACCTTTCCACATGAAGACTTGTTGGTGACTAATAACAGAGAAGCTTCTCAGCCTGTCCTGAGTGGGAACATGATTCTTCTTCCTGTTGTTTGTGGTGTTGATAAACTTGTTTGGAAATATCTTGCATTCAGCTTAAGGATGCTGATTAATGTTATTTCCAGAAAAAAATTGCTTTTATACCTGTTATGAAGTTTCCCTGTTAACATCAGTTTGATGTGAAACTTTAGTAAACTCAGGAGCTTCCAATTCAGAATATTCTGTTATTTTCTGTAACTCAGGGGAATTATCCACCTTTGAGGCCTGCACCCCAAAATGCTCAGGTGGGAACACACAGACAAGGGTGCATCCCAACAGCTGTAAGAAGGTTAATGTGATGTGACTGTGCTCAGGAAATGAGATTTTTTCCCTGAGAGCTCCTCGGCTGCTGGCTGGATCTGCAGGACACACTGCCCTCCCTTGGCCGTGGATGGGCTGTGGATCTGGGCTGGGGAACCTGCCTTTCCTGAGCATCCCTGGGCTGGGGAAACTGCCTTTCCTGAGCATCCCTAAGGAACCTGCCTTTCCTGAGCATCCCTGGGCCCAGGGAAGGTCACTGGAACCTGCTTTGTGCTGTGATTTATAAACTCAGAGGTGCAGACTTTGGAGGTGATTCCAACATTCTCTCCAGGAGTTCGTGGCAAGATTTATGAGAAGCTTCAGCACTGTTTGAAGTCAACTGTGAGAAAAATAGCTTAGGAGTGATTTTATCGTTCTGTGCTAGAAAGTGATGTAAGAAACCACAGAAATCTGCTAGGCTGATTCTTGAATGTGCAATGGGAGACTTTCATCTGGTTTCACTTGTAAATGAGAGTTTTATGTAAATGTTAGAAAATCATAATTATGACATAGACTTTTCAGAGAATTTGTACTTCCAGATGTAATGGAGATGTGGGAGCAATCTGGGAACAGAGAATTGTTTGAAAGAGATGTCTCCGACTTCACCCCTTTTGAGGTTTTGCTCACTCAGAGCCTGTCCCTGGTGCAGTGATCCAGTGTCAGGCTGAGCTCTGTGCTAGTCCATACAGGTATTCTATCAACTGGGATGTAATGGTGCCACATTTTTCCATTTTTGCTACATGTTGCTCTTTTTCCTGCCCTTGTGTGGGTTATGTTGTCCTGCCAGAGTCTGACATTAACACTGACCTCATTAACATTCTCTATTTCTCTTTTAGATTACTGAAATTTCACATTACAGCAAGATGGAGGTGAGGGGGAGGAAAAGTCAGCTGTTTTCCAGTATGATTGTGTTCTTATGTTTTGTCTCTTATCAAAAGAATTACTGTCAGCAAGAAAACTCTCTGTGCCTTAGAAGTGCATGTACTCACAGCACATACCCAAGGAGGAGCAGGAGCTGGAAACAGGCAGTGCTGGGGTCACAGTGTCTCAGAACAGCCACTGGTTGATGGATATCTCCATATTCACATGGAGCCACAGGGCTGGTTCTAAACAAATAAAAAATAACAAAACTGTGATCCCAAATATCTCATCTCTCTTGCCTGCCTTGCTCATGGGGTCAGGTCCAACCACAGTGCACACAATTCTAATTCTACAGATGGGCCTGAAGTGCTTTATTTTCTTTTGTGGTAATCTTGGGGGGTTGGTAGGTTCAGAGAGACACTGGGTTAATATGGAACTGGTTACCTGACCCACTCTTGTTGTCCTGTTTCAGCTACACCACAGAATTAGGTGTGAACACCTGTGCTGGCTGACAGGGCTCATGTGGCACTCGCCTCCATGGTGCTGGGGAACACGGGGCACTCACACTGGTGACACCCTTGGCACGTGGGTTTGGGGAGCAGGGGAGACACCCATGTCCCTTTCTGGAGTCTGCCTTTTCCTCTGGCAGCCTGCAGGTTCTCTTAAACCAGGACCTACACCTGGCAATCTCGGCCTGTGGACCATCAGAAATCAGATTATTCCAAATCTCCTTGGTATCTTTTTAGTGATTGACAATTTCTGAGGTCAGGCCTTTGAATCTTTTTATTTAAAACTGTAATGAAAAGGAAAAACATTCAAAGAGGTGTGAGGGTTCTTTTTCTTTTTCTTTTTTTTTTCTTTTTCTTTTTTCCTTTTTTCCTTTTTTCCTTTTTTCCTTTTTCCTTTTTCCTTTTTCCCTTTTCCTTTTCCTTTTCCTTTTCCTTTTCCTTTTCCTTTTTTTCTTTTTCTCTTTTTCCCGTTTTCCCGTTTTCCCTTTTCCTTATTTTATTTTATTATTTTATTTTATTTTATTTTATTTTATTTTATTTTATTTTATTTTATTTTATTTTATTTTATTTTATTTTATTTTATTTTATTTTATTTTATTTTATTTTATTTTATTTTATTTTATTTTATTTTATCCTTTTTCCCAGTGCCACGAGGCAGGATTTGAAACCAGCTTGTGATTGCTGCTGTCAGGGGACCCTGTAGCATCCTCCCTGCAGTGGATGGGCTTGTGCATCTCCAGCTGTGGTTGCCAGCCTGGACAAGCCCCAGGTGACCTCGGGCAAGTCCACACAATTTGATTCGCAGTTCTCACGCCTCAGCTCGACCAAACCCATACCCTGACCTTGTAGCTGCGGGCAAGATCAAAATTCCTTAGCAGCGGTTGTTTGTTCACTCCCATGAGTCAGCGATGAGGAGATAAGGGAAGGTGCGCTCCCGGCCGGAGCCCTGCCACCGCGGCTGCTGTGGCTGCTGCCACCAGAGGACACTCTTGGATAGCCTATGGATCCTTCCCGGCAGGAAAGCATCGCTTCCCCCTCAGGTTGGTCTCAGCTTCACCATCCTGCACTCTGCCTGCTGAGCGCTCTGTCCTTGGCACTGCTCGCCCTGGCTCTGCTCCCTCTGGAGCTGCTCCCTGCAGCCCCCGCCATCCATTTTCCCCGGGCAGTTTTATCGCCCGAGGTCACCGTGTTGCCGTGTGTGGTGCTCTGCTCTGTCTCTGTCCCCAGGGGCAGGTAGCCAAGTCCCCAATTTGCTGGGAGTGTGTCAAGGAGCTGCTCGGAGCTGCAGCGCTTGGCACGCCCGGGACCAAGAGACATAACCCAGACACAACCTGCCCTGAAGCTTGGAAGCACTCAGAGCAGAGATTTGGGTATGGGCCTGTTTAGGAGATTAGGTTCAGTCTGGGTTCAGACCACTCCTGTTAAAAAAAAAAACCCAAACTCCTATAATTCTATTCCCTGTAATAAGCATGAAGTGTAAGGTTCATTGCTTTTGAAGTTAGTGCCTTAATGGTTTGTGCAATAAGACTGACATGTCCTTACTTGCTTGAAATAAATAATAATAAAAAAGAGGTGTCAGATTGCTTTTTCAGATGGAAAGAGGCATTCCTTAAGGAGCCTGAGCAGGTGGGTATGTGAGTGCTGTGGTTCTCTTCCTTCTGAGAAAAGCAGGTTGGGTAATTTGTGTGTTAAGTGGCTCCCCTCAGGGAAGGTCACTTAGGGAGGGCAGCGTCCATTGCTGCTGGGAAGAGTTTTCTCTCAGCATCCCATCCCAGGAGAGCAGTTTGTCTGTGCTGGCTCTCATACAGGCAGCCCTGGGGTGAAGGGAATGGAGGAGAGCCTGTGATCCCTGTCTGGTCACTCATGGTAGCAAAAATGGATTTTGTTGCTTACAAAGGCAGGGCTTCCTTATGTCCAAAGTCAAATGGACAAAACTACTCTTGAGTCTCTACAGTTAAACATGTGGTTGGAACTTTGCTTGGGACCTGCCCCTGGCTGCAGCCACTCCTGGCCTTTAGAGTCACCTAGCAAAGTGATGGAGCATTGTCCCCACTCCAGGCAGCACAGAGACCTCATTCTGAGTGTAGAACTGCTTGGTCTGTAAGAAGTTTTGGGATTATTATAACTTTGGAAAAGATGTTCCTTTTTTTCTAGGATACCCCAAGGCATGAGATTTCTCCTGATCTGCATTGTTGCCTGAAGATCAGGACAGTGTTGTCATCATCCACTGTTCTGTCTTTCACTGCTAACACACTGGTTTAGAGGAAATATAATTCTGTATCTCTGCTCATGTCACTTGGCATAGTTGCCTTGAATTGAGACTTTAGTCCACCTGGGAATCTGGTCCATCTTGTACACACAGGGCTTTGCTTTATGTAGTTGTGTTTCTCCAAACACCTTTGCCAAGTACAAATATTGCACCAGAGAGAAAATCCATAGCTGTGCTTTGGTGAGAACCAGCATGCTGAAGAGCTCCATGCCTTGTGCCTAGACCAAAAGGGCTTCAAGCACCTCTGGGAAGTGTTTTTAGGTGTCAGTTTCCTTTCTGTTACCTTTCTCTTTAGAAAGTGCCCACAACCCTTACTCTAGGAGAATTTCAGCTCATGATTGCTTTTATACTTGAAGTGTTTTAAAAAAAGGAAGGTGATTTTAGAAATGAAGAGTAAAAATGGCCTGGCAGTCAAGTGATGTTTGGGGATGGATGTGGTGTAGGCAGTGTTCCCTATTCCCCAGCAGTATGTCAGGAGGAGGGAGGCAGCAATCTCTGTTAATTATGCTTATGGTGAGCAGCCAGTGCTTCAGCAGGGACTGACTGTGCTGATCATGATTGATTGGAATTCCAGAGAAGGCTCAAACTCAGTGTGTCTTCTCAAAGTATGCTGAGATGATGATAACAATTCATTAAAGTTTTATATTCTTTATGGTGCTTTCTCCCTTGTGACAGTAGAAGCATTTCTGTAATCCAGAGCACGTTGGGTAATTCCTAGAACATTTCTTTCCTAAAGAGTGTTTTTACTCAGAAAACTGTTTCAAGTCACTGGGAGTGAAACTTTCCTGCAAAGCCCCAGATTTCATATGCATGTGGCCACCTGGAAATTGATGGGAAGAAAAGGAAGGTGCTGAAACCCCTAAGAGAAGCCCCCCTGCTTCCCTGCATCCCACATTGCATCCTGAAGTGGCCAAGGTGTTTGGCAAGGCCTCCTGGCTCTCACAGACACACTGAAGGGTCTCCATGTCTCTGAGGTTTAGGCCATGTGTTGGAAAGGCAGTTTCCTCCTGCAGTTAAAGAAGAAATGGATATTCTGACATGAGAGTGTCTGCTCTGAGGATAAACTTCTCTGGAGAGTTTTCTTGGAGTTAGAAACCATGCTGTGGAAGACAGGCTGTTTTTCAAAGTAATGTTTTTTTCTCTGAATTGACCTTTTGCAGATATCTTTGTAAACATGTGCAATGTACAGAGAAGGAGAGACCAGGGCCTCATGGCTGGGATCTGGGGCAGAGGAGCAGGAGGACACCAGGGATCTGCTTTCACGGAGATTTGGTAACAGATCCTGCCTTTCAGGATGATTCCCACAGTGTGGCATCAGCATCTCTGTGACAGGGCCCCAGCAGAGCAGCTCTGGCAGTAAGATGTGATTTAAATTATTTAGGGTGTTGTCATGTGATCACAACTGATTGAGTTCCTGTGGCTTCACAAGTTGCCATCTGTTATCATCCCCATTATGAATTATGCATTAGCCTAAATCAAGGCTTAAACCAGAGGAGTTCAAACAGAGTCCTCACACAGAGATACCGTAAAACTGTCTTTAGGGTTTTAGTAGTGGATCCAAATCCCTGCAGCCACACGAGGGATCATGCTGGTTTGGTATCAGCTCTCTCTGCTGGTTCAGACCATCCAGGAAGGCTCTCTTGTTAGTGGTGGGATTTATGCTGGGCCAGGTGTCACCTGCCTCCTTTGTGATGCAGGCCCATAAAACTGCTCAAAAGTTTTGTTTGTGTTCTGGCTAAGTGGGCAGAAATGAGACCACAGTCCCACAGCAGAGCCCCAAAGATCTCAGGATTGTGTGATGGGAAGCTGCTGCTGAAGGCACAGTGGCCACATCCCAGATTGTTGGCTGGCTGGATGTGGGGCTTTGGGAAGCTGCTGGCTTTGGAAGGGCCACCGGCCCTCCTGTAAAACCTGCCAGTTTATGCATGTGTGGGGTGAAAGTGGCCATTGGTGGCAAAACACTTCAAGACCAACTCAGGCGCTCATCAGAGTCCTCTGGCCTGGAGGTGTCCTGGTCTGAAAATTCCTCCAGAGCATTCCTGCTCCTCAAGCTGGTCTGCAGTGCACCACGGAGTCAGTGCCCTTTTCCTGTTAAGGAGAGGTGCCTCAAGCCTCTCCAGCTCGTGTGTGGGCTCCTCTCTCTTAGCCCAGAGTGCTGGTGCTGCTCCAAAGCTCTGGGAGCTGCTGCTGTGAAATCTTTCCCTTTTGGTTGTGTATCTTATATTGGATCTCATTTAGGGCCTGCTGTGCTTCCAAGGGTGTAATGGATTCCCTGATGTCCCATCCTCTCCCAAGCCACATTTAGAGGCCAGGATTTCTCTGTCCAACACAAGGCAGCCCAGAGTGATGGGGCAGGCTTGGCTCTCCCTGCAGCCCTGGGGCATGCTAGATTCATCCACATCTGCTGGGCAGCAGATTGGGTCAGTGACCTTGTTCTGATGCACAGGCAGGCAGTTTATTCCCATCCATTTGAGATCCTATAAAATAAACAGTTCTCTTTGTGGGAACAGGCACCAGAGATTACTGCAGCTAAATCAAGACTTGCTTGGCGAGTGTGTGGGGTAGGGAACGCAGAAAATTCATGGCATCCCCAGAAGCCAAGAGCTTTCACACAGATTGTGTGGCTGTCCTAGGGAGGACCACGGGGATCTGTGAGCCAAGCAGGATGAATAGGCAGGCAATGGATGTCTCCTGGCATTAGCAGTGGTTGCAATGATAATTTCTGCTTGGATTTTTGGGTCATAAATCTGTTTGTGTCTGCAAGGACGCTTTCAGTGGCTCCAGCTTTATCCTAGTGTTGGGAGCTATTTTTCTACGGCTGGAGGGTGTTTGTTCCATCAGCTGGCACTAGGGCTGACTCTGGCTCCTGGTTTCTGCCCTTGGATATCTGAGGGCAAAAATCCTTTGGCTTCAGAGGGAGTTGCTCACACAACGTCCCTGCTAGAAATAGAACTGTGTCCCTCCTCTTTAAAGCAGGGCCAGATTCTCTGTCTGCATCTTCATGTGTAAAGCCTTTCCCCTGGGAGGGAGCCAGCCTTCTTTTTTCTCCCAAATTCACAAGTGTCCACACCTCTTGCAGTTTTACAGGGGGCTGAACAGTCTCTTCAACAGGAATTTGGAGTATTTCTTAACCTCTTTTGGAAAGAGGGTGGTGGTTAGGACAACAATAGTGCCAGTGTCGATGTTTTTGTGAACTGAGTTGGTGATACCAGAGATCTTTTCTCACATTTTGTCCCTGTGACTTTGCAGTTTGGAAGTGAAAGGAAGAATGGTGAAGCTCTGGGTGCTGGGACCACAACATGTCAGGAAAAAATGAGTAAGAAAGCAAAGGAGAAAGAGCTGGGATTTAGTGTGGACCACCAAGATGGGAGAAAAGTGAGACAAATTTTTGGACTAAGACTTAAATTGCTCCAAACCACAGGGTGCTGTGCCTGAGGGAGACAGGGAGGGAATGGTTATGCAATTTCACCCTCAATCATGCAGAGGCAAAGTGCTGGACAAAGGGATTGCCTTAGATATATTGCAGTTGGAGCCTGGTAGAGCATTTGAGATGGGGTCTTGCAAGATCTTGCCCTCCCTCCGAGGTTGTTTGGCTTGTTTTGAATAGGAACTCAATCCGGGGGATTAGCAGAAATGACAAATGATACATGGCTCTGGCCATGCAGATTTTCTACCAATGTGACTGATGAAAGTTTTTGATTCATCCATTTCACTGAGGGCTCCTCCTGTGCATTAACAAAGCAGTAAAGAGCATTTTAATGACAGTTCTAGGTGCGATGTTTTTCAAACATTACTGAGTACCTTGCAGTGAAGCATGGCAGAAACCAGGAGGTTTGGTCATTTTGGTGGGAAAGTGATGGAATGCTAGAGGAGGAAAAGTAGTTTTTTTGTGTGAGAGAAACATCTGAAAGCAAAATTCTTTAGGAAGGAGGAGCCCTTAAAGCTTTAGGGTGAGAGACAGCAAAGTGAGCCCTTGGGTGTGTGTGACAGACTGACAGCAAGATAAGGGGAGCCAGGCTATTGGGCTGGACTGGGACTGGGAAAAGCAGCACAGCTCCATGGAAATTACAGAGATTTGGCAGTTTATCCCTGCTGAAGATACAGCTGGGGTAGAATTTACTGACAAGAAATTACCAAATCAACTGGTTTGAAATCAGAGCCGAAAGCATGAGTGACGAGTTAAATAAATCTCCTTGCCCCCACATATTAAAGACTGGAGTCTGCTTATTGCAGGCAAGAGGAGGAGGAGAGAGGCTGTGCAGGAGCCTGCCAAAACCTCTGAGGTGTGAGAGCATCACTGAGCAGTGTGGGAAGACTTGGCACACTTGAAAGGAAGTGGAGTATGGCACTAAAGCCCATTCCTTGGGAGCAAGAGGGCTGGGAGGCAGCCTGGCTCACCAAATCTGCCTTCCTACCTCATCCCAGCATCACAGCCAGTCCATTCCAGGAGGTAATTGGGTGGTCAGAAGGTTACTTTTGAAAATACTTAGTTTTGTATCTTTATTTTGTTCCTGTCTTTGTGATTTCGTCCCCTGAAAACAACTATCAGGTTGTTGAAGGCTGAATTTGTTAAGCAAGGAGTAAGCAGCTGGGTTTCAAACAACTGAGCTGGTCCTTCAGGCAGCTCTTTGAGAATTTTTGCACCAAAGGAACAGGAGAGAAGAAAGAAGAAAGTGGAAGGGAGTGTTTATATTGAAATCTTTATTTAAATCCAAGAGCCTAGAGCAAAGCATCAAAACACCCAGTGCCTCATACAAGCCAAGACAGGGAATAGAATTCCCACTTTATTCCAGATGAGAAGTAGGTCTTGTTATAAAGGGGGTTGGGTGACAAAGCTAAATGCAATTTAAATTTCTACTCCAATCTATTTTTAATTATTCATGTGTAGATTCTTTTGTAGGGTTAACAAGGAATTTGCCAGGAGCCAGGCCACAAAGGCTTGGGTCGCAGTTTTCCAGCAGACATCCTGAAAATACACTGTCACAGGCAATCAGTGTCCTTGGGGAGGTGGCCTGTTAGCAGGATGTTTACTAATTGGGATCATTCCACAGTGGATAATTGTTTGTGACACCCACGCTGATTGGGCCCACAATATCTTCCCATCCTGCAAATGGCCCGTGACAGTTCTGATGAATTTGGAGTTTGGAGTCTGAATAAACCCAAGGAAGGAAAGGAGAAATGCTTCCACTGGAAAATACATGTAGGGGAGCAGAGCTGTGCCCTGGGTCAGCCCCAGGAATGGAGACACATGAGCACACAGGGAAAGGCCACTGGTGGGGCTCATCATGCTCCCTATTTATAATTATTGTGTTAATTAAGAGACTGGAGGAGGACCAGCCAGGCCAAAAGAAAATGGGGAGAACTGGTTTATTTTGCACAGGACAGGGGTGTCCTAACAGAGGGCTTTTGGACTTTAAGGGAAACTGCAAATTTACTGAAATATTGAATGAGTTCAGATGTGGGTCAGGCTTTGCTGCCAGACAATAGCAGAAGTGATGCAGGTATGCCCAGCAAACCTGCAGCTCTCTGGGCTGGGAGCAGGATGTGAGGGTTGAAAAAATACAATTTTGCAGAGGAGATAAAAAGATTTAAAAATTTTGTTTCAGAGGGCTGTCCCAAAAGGTATTAGATATTTTTTGCTATTATTGACTGATACATAGCTATGTGCTTTATTGCCTGTTTGACAATTACAGAACTGTAAGAGCATTCCTGTCCAGCCCCCTACTCAAAACTTCTTTCCTCTTGCAATCCAAGCATTAATTGAATTTTCATGCATTTGACAGAAATGTGGCCATTGTGTTTTGTCTGGTTTGTTTCTGTACTGCACCAAGATGAGCAGGAGAAGAAGAAGGTTTAATATTTGTAATTCAGAGCTCAGAGCTGCAGTTGGATTCTGTAAACTCCATGCAAGTGAAAGTGCACAGCATTTCCAGATTTCAGACTAGGGATGAAGTGCAGGGCTGGTCTCTGGCCATGGATAATGGTAAATATTCTGGGCTTCCCTGCTCCAAAGAATCCTCAGTGGTCAGTAATTTTTCTATATGTACTTCAAAGAGACTCTAGGAAACTTAGGACCAGACATATATCAGCTCTAAGAATCACTGCTGCAATTCCCATATCCACTGTCTGGACCTTTTGGTTGGGAAGTAAAGAATTAAAGAAGCATTACTCTGTAACAAGCTTGGCAAGCCAGGGAAATTATTAGTGCTCTTAGGAGAAATTATATCCATGTCCTGGCTAGTAATAGGCTAAAGTAATGGCTAAAGCATAGGAGACAAGGATTCAACAGCAAGAGAGTTCATATTCCTGTCCAAAACAAAGGTCAGTCATTCTTCTGATCCCGAAATTGCTCCTGGAGAGAGATTTCTCCTGCTGCAGTAGTCATGCTCCATTCCACAAGCAAAGGAAGTTCCAGATGTAAATTGGCATGGAAAATGATGAGAAGCCATCTAGATGTGAGCTTTGAAAATGGGAACTCTTCACATAATCCCTCATTTCTTCCAGATCCTCTCTGCCCAGCCCAGTGTGAGAGGCGTGCCATGGAGGGCAGGCTCACTGGGAGTTTTAATGGTGCTCCTTGTAGAAGTAATCATGATGAGCTGCGTGGTGGTGCTGGATAGAATAGAAAATCCCTCTTTTCAATGGTGTTATTCAAGTGAAAACAGTCCTCTGAAGATCTGTCCGGATGCTGCAGAATATTCTCCACAAACTCACCATGCTGGGGTGTGTGGCTGCACTGGATGAGTTCAACAGAGTTTGGCCAAGTTAGATATTGGGAGAGAAACCAGTGCCTTGTCCTTGAGGCAAAGCTGAAGGTGCTTCTCAGGGCATCAAAATTACAAAATTGAGTGACAGTGCCAGGCCAAGGAATTGTGTAGGTTCATTATTTATGCAGGTGTGTTGTTTGATTCCATATGGAATCACCAGTGCAATGAGAGCTGCACCCAGCACAGCACGGACTGGACGGGTGGGTGGAAATGCACAGGATCTGCAGAAGAACATCCACTGTCACAGAGGCAGGTAGTGCCTGTCAGATACTGACCATTTGACACTCTATTTAAGATCTCCCCAGGGAAACCCTCCAATCAAAGAAGAGCTGTATTCCCTAAAATAAAACTTTCAAGGTTTTCTCAGGACCTTTGTTAGCCTCGTGTTCTGTTGTGGTGCAGTGAGGCAACTTGCCCAGGAGCCATACAGAGAACAAAAAATCTAAACTGAAAGTGATGTGCTTTACAGTTGCCCCTTGTATACAACAAATGGTGTTAATTAACTGCTTCTAAAAATGTGCTGAAGGTTTCCCCAGCAGTGAGAGCTGGGGCGCTGCTCTGGTCGCGCAGCATTCCCCCAAAGCCAGCAGGATCATGCAGGAGTGGTGTGGTCCAGCTTTCTGGCTCCTATCAGCAGATTATGACTTAAATGGGATCAAGGACTCAGACTTTGGAGTGGGAGCACTGGTTACATGAGATGATCATTTTTATGGGTCTTAAGAGAGGCAACCCATCTCCTAAAACCCGGCATCCCGCACATTCGCTTAACTCGGATAATCTTCCGGAGCTTTAGCAGATTCACAGGAAAGGGTGGACCTGGAAGGGTTCCTGGAGGCTGTCAAATCAGTATCCAGTGTTTCAATTGCAATGAGCTCCAGTGCATCTTCTGTAAATCTGTTTCAAGCTGTTTTTTTCGGGGTCAGTGGAACACAGTATAAATCCCAGCTCGTTCAAGTCCTTCAGGCAGAGAATTCGTGGAATATACATATGGAAATACTTTTGCCTGGTGTTCTCTGCTCTGCACCTCTCCCAAACAGAACTTACAATTGTGTTGCAGAATAAAAGGGGAAAAACCTCCGAGCCTGGAGTAATGTATACAATTCAATAATACATGAAATTCAAAGCCGCACATTAATCACATTCATGTTTAACTTTCAGATTTAAACCCCTGCAGGTTGGCTGCCCTTTGTTCTGCTCAGTGGAAGGGGGCATTCCAGCCTCTCCGTGCAGAGTTCAAAAACTGCCTCGGGTAACAAGTGCAATTGGCTTTTTGGGCCTCATTGTATTCTCCCTTCGGGGCAGAGTGTGAAGCTACTGCACAGGTTGGCCCCTTATCAAGCTGTTCAAAGGGAGACAAGTTTGGATAGCAGAGGTTTGGCAGGTCACTGCGAGGGGCTGCTCGCAGGTTCAGGAGGCCAAGGCAGGAAAAGTGATGATGCTGCAAGTCAGAATCCAGCTGCATTGGCAGGTCTGGGCAGGAAGGGCAAGTTATACAACAGCCTCTCCTTTCCTCCCGCCGCCATGCAGCTTCCAAGCCCCTTGTTTTCATTAGTGTCAGCTCGTTTGCAGATTTCTGTGAGCAGGATTTCGGGTGGGAGTGCTTGCCTCCGACATGCCCTTGTGTGTGTTGGGTTATTATTAACTGTTCCTGGTGGTTACCTTTGTCCAGGACTCACTCATCCGAGCGCTGCAGCTTCCTTGCCTCTGGCTGCTCAGACCCCGTTCTCCCTCCCTCCTTCCAATCCATTCAAAATGCCATTGCAGAATTGTTGCTTTATCCCTTCCCTTTTCCCAGCAGCCTGGCTTTCCAGGGCTCCATAAATTAAGCCACAGGGAGAAGCAAAGATTATTCTGCTGCCCTTCAGAGGAGAGCTGCCATAGGGACCTGCCTGCTTGCCAATGCCTCCACTGGGCTTGGTTATAAACACCAGTGGGGGTGCTGTGGCTAACTGGAGAATGAAATTATTTGCATCAGGGTTATAGTCTGGGCTGATCCAATCACAGCAAGATGTGGCAGCAGTCAGGGTTGGGCTGTGGCTGCAGATTTATTGGGAGTAGCTTCAGGGGCACAAATCTGGGGCTGGAGCAGTCCAGCTGTGGAACTGTGGGGGTTAAGCATGTGGTAAAATCCTCACCAAAAACCTGGTCAGTGACAATTAATCTACAATATTTTGGCCATCAGGGAGTTTAAAGTGCATCCACAGAGCTGTAATGACACATTGTCCAGCTTCCAAATCATGGAATCATGGTTGGGTTGACAGCGACCTTCCAGATGATCTCATCCCAACCTGCTGCCATGAGAAGGGACACCTTCCACTATCCCAGCTAGCTCAGGGCTCCATCCTGGCCTTGAGCACTTCAGAGATGGGGCATCCACATCTTCTCTGGGCAGGGGCCAGCATCTCTCCACTCTCACTAATATCCAATCTAAACCTGTTCTCTGTCACGTCAAAGCCATTCCCACCTGTCTTGTCATTCCAGGCCCTTGTCCAAAGTCCCTCTCCACTTCTCTTGGATCCTCTCTAGGCACTGGAGAGGGCTCTAAGGTCTCCTAGCACCTTCTCTTCTCCTGGCTGAACAACTCAATCTGTCTCCACAGGGGAAGTGATCCAGCCTTTGGGTCCCAGTGTGTCAGCCCAGGGAAGGCCAGAACTGAAGATGTTCTGTCTGAGATGGGGAGACACAATCAGCATACCAAGAGCGCTTATAAACATCCCAGAAAACAGGATATGGAGCAGACAGCTGAGCAGTAAACAGGGTGACTCAGTGAGACCCACCACCAGCCAAAAGAGCCTGAACTTTGAAGCTGAATGGTCTGAATTCCAGGGAGTCCGAGCATTTTACACAGCCAAGTGAAATGCCAAGTTCAAGGCATATAGGAGGTGTAGTGCTGGATTGAGTGCTCTCCAAACAGTGATGACCTCTTGCTGCTGGGTCATCCAAGGACATTTTCCATGCTAAATCCAGCTTCTGATGGTGCACACCATTAACAGCCATCAAAGTGCTGGAGGGGTTTGATCCTGCTGAGGACCTCTCCAAAACCTAAAGGAGAAGAATAAAGAAGTCTTTCAACAGGGGGTGGAATTCAAATGTTTGTTAAGACTGAGTGGTAAATTCGTCACTCTCACCTGCAAAATTGTGGGCTGGCAAATTTTCTGGGCTGAGCCCAGTTGTGGGCTGACAAAGGCAGTGTGGCCTGAAGGACTTTCATGTAGAACACAAATATTGAGGGCAAAGCTCTCCGGTGGTGCCAGTTGAAGAGAGAATATTTTATGCAACAACACTGAATTCAAATTGCACTTATAAAGAATATACTGTTCCTGTAGGGCCACACTGGGGTTTTAATAAAGCAAATGGCAAAGCTCCCACTGATAGGGTTTGGCCCACGGCAGCTTCACCTCTAGAAGTTATTCTGCATTATGTGGAGAAAGAAGAAAATTTCCAACCTATCAAGCTTTGATGCAAAAAACCCTTTTCCTATTTATGCCAAAAGAATTATTAGTGTCCTGTAAGCAGCATGCAAACATTTCCAAAAGGCTGGATTATTGAACAGTACTTTGGAGTTTTAGTGAGAGATCACACAAGTGACTTTCCAAACTTCCTCCCTGTGCTTCTGCACTATCAAAATATATGGAAAAACGTGGAGCAGGCTTTCCAAAGGCATTAAGCATCCCACTTGAAATCCATATAGAGCCAGGAGTCTAATTTAGGCAGTCCCTGGTGTTTCACAGCTGCCATAAGGAGCAGTGTTAGGTAGGACAGAGTGAAAGATCTCAGAGAAGTTCTGTTCACTTAAAAAGGAGCAGGACTCAGCTCAGCTTCTGATCTGAAGGGTTTGACACAGGAGTAAGCATCTATCAGCTGCCCAGTAATAATTGCTGCTGGTGTATTCTGACCCTGTGACAGTCCACAATAAATGGGAAACAATTAGATTTAGTGTTTTAGTCTGTAACTTGTGAGAAAGCCACCCCATATTTGAAAAAAAGGCTCCCCAGGGACATGAGTGTGATGTGGACTGAGGGAAGCTGCTCTGTGGTAGTTTGCTGCAATCACTTATGATTTCTGAGCCAGAAATCTGAGATGCAGCAATTTCCATCTCCTCTAACTTCTCCTGATTCTCCTGTTCCTTCCTTTCAATTAATTTTTCCCTTACAGAAAGGAGGGGAGATTTCTGTCACAGGCCAGTACTGAAATTGTAAGTTTGATGCCCATATACCATTCCTTCTTCCTGTTTTCCTGACTGATGAAGATGAGATTTATCCCATTTTCCTAAGGGAACAAGACCCATGATGGTGGTTTCCTGCATGTTCTCTCAGCTTGGAATTGCACAATCTGCAATTTGGAGCTTTTGCTCACGTCCATAAGGGTTGGATGGATGCTCACCCAACCACTGGATTCTCCTGTCCTTCAAAGAGGGTCAGAACTGGAAGATGTCTTATGGTCAGCCAAACTAACCCAGGTTCTGAAACTGACACATTTGGTTTAAAGTTTGTAATTAGGGGGCTGTAAAGATCCTATTACGCTGGGGAGAAAAATCAGAGGATTTTAAAGTTTTTAAGGTTCAAGGTGTGGGAAAGGAAACTCCCACAACATTCTAGGGAGGACAAACCTGTGTCTCTTTGCTTTCCAGCAAGACAGAGGCGACACATTCTAAAAAGCTGTGTAGACCTTGCTTGGGACAGGCACAGAGCAGAAAATTGGTTCTAACATCCCAAATGTTTAAAAACATAGATAAGAATACACTTTGAAGAAGCATGAAGTAAATCTGAGGCAACAGGTTATATCTAAAAGGACTTTTTTCTTAAAAGGCAGTGTCTGATGAAAGGCTTGCGGTCTCTCTTCTGTTCATATGCTGGTGAAAAAATATTCTGGCCACACTTCAGGCAGCCAGCTAGCTCACAGAAAGATTCAGTAAATTAACATGATCTTACTTGTACAGAACTTGCTGTTCTTTGACCTAACTCAATCCGGGAGGGTTTTAAAAGGAGAGAAATAAGGTGTTTCTAATTAAAAAATTGAGGAAAAAAAAAGACGTTTTCAAGAAGGAAATAAAAAGCAAACAACAGAAGAACATCGACTGGAGAATTATTTAACTGAAAAAGTTGCCTAATTCTCCCCATGTTTCGACATGAAAGGTGGATCTTGTAAAGTGCAATCTCTTGGAGAAAATGCTCTTTTTCTTCTTTTTCTTGGTAAATCTTTGGAGGGAAAAGCATGTAGGCTATCTTAAAAATAGGTTTAGTTTAGGGAAAAACGTATTTGATCTCGAGTTTCGCTGCAATTTTGATCGTTCTCTCTGGCATCTGGTGCCCATTTAAAAGGTACAAAGTAAGGAATCAGTTAAAAGCATGCAAAAGCAAATGTGAAATTTGTGCTAGAACAATGCATTTGGGGATTTTAATACAATAATTGACCCCTTCCTTGTTTGTCTGCCTAGCGCTCACTTTGTTCTCTCTAGATCTCACAAGATATTGAATTTACTGGCTAGAGAAGGGCTGCAGACTAGAGAAAACAGAAAAATTGCTGAGAAAGCAAAATAAGAGGTTAGTGGAAAAAAAAAATCTTGTTTTCTCTGGGCAAATAGTACTTATTCTCTTTGTGATCAACACCAGACACTCTCCAGCAATGGATTCTTGTTTTTCTCTCCACCCTGAAAGAGTTCTTACAACCAGAACTATTGTTTCAGTGGCTTTACAGATTTGACAAAAAAAAAAAATCCCATAGAGCCATACAATCCATGTCAGATAACAGCTGATCAGTGCTGAAATCCTGCCACCTCACAGCTCCCAGCTACCAAAGAGATTTACAGACAAAAGTTCTCTTCCTCTTACTCTGCCTGTTTGTCATGCTGCAGGCTTTTTATATTTTCAAGGTAGATCTCAAATTTGTAATGGAAAAGGAAGCTGGTGAATATTTTGTGCCTGGCAGGCTGGGAGGGAGAAACTCTTTCTTGATGAGTTGTTGTGCTCAATACAAAACAAATTATCTGTTTTGTAGAGATCCCCTGTGCCTCTCTGTGATGTGGGTACTGTGAAACCTTCATGCTGCCACTGCAGTTGGAAATGTTTGTTCTTTGGCCCAAAATATGCAATTTTTTTGTGGTACCTGAGAGTTCAGAGTGCTGGTGCCGTGTCTCAGGGCTAGGGTAGAGCTGGTGGTGGATTCCATTGAGCTGCTCTGAAAGAGGAAATTAGGACAAAGCCCAACGTTTCAGCAGGGTCATTCCAGTGGTGTCTCCTTGTCTCCATCCTTTGCTTGTGTCCCATTGCACCAGGCTCTCCCCTTCCAGCTAGATCTGCCTTTTCTAGGCAAGGAATGCAATGATTTTGGCATTTCCTATTCTAACCCTTGGGCTAATGTTCAGGTGTCTGGCCTCTGATTTAGCTCCTTGCTTCTCAGGTGCCAAGCAGCTATTTGGATCTTGTAACCAGGCTTTCCTTGGGTTGGCAGAACAAGGCTCCACCATGATCATGAGCTCATCCCTTTCCATAGCCATGCAGCCTCCTTGTTTCTCAGCCTGTTGGCTTCACCTGTCCCCAGGAGCAAGTACTGGGCAGAGGAAGGATTGCACAGCCAGGCCCAGATGCATTTGTCTGGCTGGGGAATCTCAAATTCTGAGGTCTGATAATTAAGTGTTTCATTAAGCCTGACCCTGCGGTGGAGCCTGGAAAAATATGTGATGTGTGTTAGAGCACTTTCACGTGCTGGAGCACAGAACTCTGCTAGAAACCAACACTGGGGGAGAGCTGAGTCTGCTGTGTTGGATTAAACCCGGTTCTAAAAGGTCTAAACCTTGTTCTGAAAGGATCCAGAGGGTCCTGGGTGAGGACAAGGAACAGCTGATGGCAGCTTGTCCCAGCACAGGCTGCTCCACCTGTGAAGGAATCCCAGGAAGTTCCTGTGTGGAAGTGGAATGAGCTGAAAAAAGATCAGAACTGTCCTTGGGGGAGCAGGAGAAGACAAAAGAGGATGCTGAGGAGGGCCAGAAAGTCCCAGGGAGCTGGAAGACTGTCAGAAGGGAAAGACACGACTGGAAGGGTCCCAAAGACTTAAATGTGGGAGGAGATTTTTCTCTGCAGCTTTAGATGAACTGAAAGGCATTTAAGCATGGCTGGTTCCCTGTCAGCTCCTTATCACTGTATCCAGGCATCCCTCCAGAGCCTAGCAGCAAAAAGAGGTCTCTCCATCAATCATTTACACCGAGCAATTCTGCTGCAGACACCATCTCTGCAAGACACTCTGTGGTCCTGTGCAGCTCTGCTGTTCTACACCACATCTGCCCTCAAAATCTCTTTTATCCTGAGTGAGACACTGCTCAAGACAATTGGAACAGTCTCATTCCAGAGAGAGCAAAATGAGAATTAAATGGCAAACAGTTCCAGCAAAAGGAATTACATCTCAGAAATGGAGTCAGGTTGTGCTGGAGTCAGTCACATCAGAATTGAATTTTCCCAAGTGCCAGCTGGGTTTATGGGCTGTACCTGTAGGAGAAAGAAAAGCCTTGTGTGATGCTGAGAACTCCCTGCCCAGGTGCCCGCGTGTGGACAGGTGATCTGGATAATCATAGTTAGATAATCATAGTTAGATAAAAGCTAAAGGTTTTTCTGTGGTTGGAAGAAAACACTGTGCAGCTTTTCTTTTACACCAGTGGGAATAACTTCTGGTCTCTGCTTTTCTATTCAGCCTGACATTTATTGCTCACAAACAATGGAAATAGCTCACATTTAAAGTGCTTGCTCATCTTAAAACCAAGACCCAATCAAAAAGGAACTCTTTGAAAGAAGTTTTCAGCAATAATTTATTTCACTATAATATGAACAAGCTTGAACTGAAACTTTTATGACCTATGACTTGTCAGATTTTTCTTCACAGACCTTACCCTTTAGCACATTTTTCATGATAATACAAACCAATCTGTTTATTATTTTCAATTTTAAAAAGTAAGAAAGTATCGCATCCTCATGAAAATTGCTTCATTGTTGGGCTGTTTGAGTGGTCAGCGTAATATATCATTGTTTGATCTGGCAGAACCATCTATTTATAAGCTAGTATGTGTCAAACTATTTTTTTGGCAAAACTGGGAAGACACCTGGTTTAGTTTAGATTCCTCGCTATGTAATTCCAAACATCGCTCAGTCCTCTTGGATGGAAAACGTGGGCTGGGATCCAGACTTAGGAGCGCTGCTGTCATTCACAAGATGCTCAAGGGCCTCTGCTCTGAAGGTTCTCTGAGATCATAAATTCTTTTTTAATTTTTCTTTTTTTTTTTTTTTTTCTGGTTCAAGTCCAGGCATGAGCCCAGTGCAGGGCACACATGAAATGTGAGCGAGGTGCAGTCAGCCCTGCCTGCTGTTCCAGAGCTGCCTGGATCCACCAACAGAGGCAGCAGCAAGGCAGCCACTGCAGGTTTGATGCTGAGATCAGGAGGAGATGGTCACCTCTGCAGGGCTGACATAAAGCTTGGGAAGGCAGCACAATCCTGGGCCAACGTTGGGAATAGAAATTAGAAACGCAGTAATTCCGCAGCTAAGTGCATTTAAGGGAGCTGGTGATGGATTTGCTGTTGAAAGGCACTGTTCAATAGCAGTGCAATAATGCCTTTACAGAGGTGTCTTTGTAGTTTGTTCGTTCTCTCTTGTTATATATGACGTTATATATGACATTTTATATGTAACATTCTGTAGCAGCACTGTATTTTAATACAGATCCCCTTTTGAGTCAGCTAGATCGTGTTATTAGAAAAGATGCAGGCTGTGCCTGTCACTGTTCCATGGTTGTAAAGCTTAAGAGCTTTATATTGATGGATTCATATTGATTTCAGCTGTAATTGGTTACAGATCTCATAAAGGGTGCTGGGATCATCGCTGTCAAGTGATTGGTGTGATGAGGGTTGTAGTGTGCACGACGCTGTGTGTGTTCAGCACTTACAGAAATGGAGTAGTAAAGATGAGGGAGAAGGCAAGGTGGGAGCCAGGGGAAGAGAGGAAGAGGAGGAGAGAGGGAACAGGGAGGCACAGACCCTGACCATATGCTGTGCTCCTGGACAAACCCATGCACCTGGTCCTTTCTGTCCAGTAACATCAGAGCAGTCAATCAGCACCAGGATCAGCCTCTAGCAGGCTTTGTTTTGCCTCTGTGGTGGATCTTCTGTCTTCTACCCTAAATGGAGCCCTCTGCAAGGAGCTGACCAGTTGTCTAAATAGGCTCCGGCCCCTCTTGATTATTTTCTCTTCATCCTCCTGGTGAGGGACATAGGTGGTCTGGAAAACAGAGGCCAAGTGAAACTGTTCATGCCCAGAGCAGCTAAGCAAAACTATGCTTTGAGGCCAACTTATTTTTCATAATTTATCTTGTAATGTAAGCCAATGCAGTAGTTTGAGGCAAAATTATTTAAAGCCTTAAAGGGCAAAGGACTTGTATATTTAACCACAGGCTAAGTCTGACTTAAGTACACTGAAGTCAGCAATGACTGTTGCTTCAGTGGCCTCCTATGTCCTGTTAGGCAGAGTCCTTCTGCTCCTGCAGCCCGTCTTTAGACACCCCTCAGTAATGCAACCTTGACAGCACTCTGGAAAGAAGCAATGGAGCTTGGTTGTGAGTGGATGAGTGGTAATTTGTGACAGCTGAACATTTATCAATGCAGTGATTACCCCTGTGTTGCCATTTCTAACGTGTGTGGGACATTGAGTTATGGCTGAGACAAGAGTTGGTCACTCAGCCCCACACTGACCTCAGCTTTGAGAGGCTGCCAGGAGAAATGGCAGGGAGGAAAGGATGCCTGAAGTATTTCCCTTGTGTTTCAGATTACTGAGGGTTCCTGCAGGCTGGATTTACCCAGCTTGCTGAGCTGCTCCCAGCCCAAAGTGCCCTGGAGCTGCTCTGCTCCTTTGGCCAAGGGATCACAACAGGGACAGCTCCTCTGGAAGCAAGGGTAAAACCTGATGAAGTGGGAGAGGTGCACTTTAAACCTTCTTTCGTCCAGGGTTAAACCTTCTTTAATCCTGCTGTAGCCTTTCTGATCCACCTCTTCCAATTTCATGCTGGAAGACAACTTAGGATGAGTTCAGCTCCCCTTCAGTTCTCCTGAAGCTACCAGGACCAGAAGGAACATTACTCCTGTCACAGAAAGCATTCCCTTGTTTTCCAGTGGTCTTAAAACTCGATGCACATTTTATTTTGTGCGTCTTTAATGCAAATATCAGAAACTGTCGGGTTACACAGAGTTTGTGTCTTGTCTTCTTGGACTCTGATATCTGTAACACATCCAGCCTGAACTGTAGGTAGCTAAGTGGTTTGCTGGATCTGGCCCTAAATATTTCTTCTGCTCAAAATATGAAGTGTCACCTTGCTATTAATGGAGAATCTTCTCTGATAGGGCCATTACTTTTCTTAGTTGTCTGCTACCAATTCCAGGCTATTTAAATGAAGTTACATGGATATGCATGGCAAATGCATCCATTTAAAACCAGTCAGTAACTGTGCCAGCACAGCCTCTGATGGTTTATGAATCTGAAAAGGTAGCTAAGCTAAGAACCTATAGAAGGTGAAAAAAAAATTATAAAGAGCCAGTAAAGGGGCTACATCTTCTGCTTTTGTGTTAGAGATTCTTTCCTGTAACTCTTGCAGAAGCAGTGGGACAGATTATCCCCACTAAATCATTCCTTTGAGCATATGTTGGGTTTGAGCTGTTATCCAGTGAGAGGGAGCAGGATGCTGTGGATTCAAACCACTTCATACTGCCTCTGTGTGCAGTGAGAACTCAGTCCTGAGACAGGGGGATTTTGATTTTTCTTTTTTCTGTGCTAGTAGATCACTGTAGAAGCAGCACTTAGCAGCTACTTTAAAAAAAAAAAAAACAAAAAAAAAAAAACAGAAAAAGCCATATCCCCTATGGCTTTTAAATGCAATATTTAATTTTAAAAAAGTTCTGTGTCCAGAGCCTGGGACTATTGCAGACTTCAATAAATTAGCATTCATTAATAAATGTGCCTTGAGCTGTTTCTTAGACTGTTGCCATTCTATCCTTGGTGGACATGGTTGCCCTTCCACTTCCTGCAAGAAATGGCATTTTATTTCTTGTTTTGCCAGTTTTCAGGATCCCAAGATCTTTGATTATCTGAACCTTGGAATTTTGAAATACTTTGTCACCTTTACCACTTTGGGGTAAAGGTTGAAAATTTCTGTTTCTCAGAAAAACTGTTCTGGCACCTACCCAACAGTTAGAGAGAAGAGATTCACAGTAATAGGGATATTAATTGAGAGAACAGTAATAGAGATATTACTTGAAGAGTTTGCCACAGTTTTAAGAATGCTTTTTTACCCTGAAGTGAATTACACATCTTTGTTCTGCTCCCTTAATAGTTCTGAATTCTCCGCTTCCTGTTGTACTTACCCACTGCAATTACTCTTTTATATTTATCCTTAATTTCATAAGGGTAAAGAGGATGCAGGCTGTGGGAACAACTAAAATATTTTGTCCTCCATATGCAATATGGAATCCCAACACAGGATCCTTCCTGCTCCTGAATGTCTGTTTGCTGAGCCCTGACAATGAACACTATTTCCAGTTCTGTACATATCTTAGCAAAAAGCAGGGCCTGTTCCAGTGGTGAAGGCATAAATTTGTTTTATGAGTGTGTTACACAAAACACCACGAGCTAGTAGATTCTGATTTTTATTTGGTGGTAATCTTGATCAATAGCAGCTAAACCATTTACAGAAGAAAAATAAATGGAAAGAAAAGTTCACATTTATATTCCAGCTGTGCAGAGGGATCTCGGGTTTTTCCCCATTCTCTCCTCCCAGAGCTTGTCAGCAGTAGGAATTCATGGTAATAAAAGCCAGACTTATTTCCAATGCAGGTGTTTCTGGGGTGATTGTAATCTTTTTGATTAACTGCATCTGCAAGAGATCTCATCATTACAAGCAGAGCAGAAGTTATGAAGGAAGGTGCCCCTAAAGTAGCGAGCTGGCAATTAAAATAATACGATATGCTTTGGCACAGGGAATTGGATGGGAATTTTGGAAACACATAAAGGTAGGTCTGAAGATGTCATTATGCCACCAAAATCTTTGAAGCCTGCAGCAACATAATGGATTGGCAAAGGCAAAGGAGCCCGATGTGATTAGGTAGTGCTGAAACCCAGCTTTTGGAGATTAGGCTGCATTACTGAGATCAGGGGCCCTTATCAACCTCAGTCCCAGCAGATTGCCCTAAGTCATCAGTGAAATGGCTGCAGAAAAGTGCTGATTTTGCCAAAACAGCATTTCACTGTTTGTGGAAGTTCCTAGGATGACAGCCTTGGAGGCTGGGTTTGGTTTCCTCATGCCAAGCAGCAACATGAGGTTTGGGAACATTACAAACTGAGTGGTCTCACTCTGCATTTGGAACAACAAGACTTAATTGAAAGGGAAATTGATTAACAGCTGCTAATCAAGGCCACATTTTCTTCTAGCCTCTCAGTTGGGGCACGTGAAATATTTATGAATGGTTGTCATTCCAAGCTGAGGTTTTAGAGAGAGCAGGGTAAATTTGCCCAAGTAAAATGCATGTGCTGTAACCTGCCTAGTTTTCATAGCCTTTAGAACCACAGTCTAAGTAGAGCTGTCACAAAAGGGTGGGACTGGGAAAGGTGGAACAGCCTGATGACAGCATTGTCCCTTCTTGCTCAGCCTCGCTGCTGCTGGCAGATCTTTTTCCAGATCTTTCTTGGTTGCCTGGGAAAAGATTTCTTTCCCTTGATGCTCATCATCACACTGATCCCTCCACTCATAACAGGATATCATCCCCTACAGAAATCTGGGGTGAGAAGTTACTTCCCATACATGCAAATGCAAAAATAGGTGATCACCCAGCATGTGTGTCAGGGCTTGAACCTCTGAGTGCCAGTCCAAATCCCTGTTTTTGAGACAATCCATCCTGCTTTGTGGTGTACAATCACAATTCTTTGTGGCACAAAGAATTAAACTTTCTCAGCCAGGGGCATGGCAGTGCTTTGGCTTTCCCATCATTACTTGCAGAGAGACAAATGAAAGGATTCAGTGTCCTGCAGCCATGACCCAAAGTCAAAAGGCTGTCTAAGTTGTTACTGGAGGAGATCCAGTCGTAGGAAGAAAAATTCTTGCCAAATCAGCTAGAGAAAGTTGACTGAAGTGTGTTTGAACAGACAGATTGTTCAACCATCTCTGCAGCTGGCTCAGCAGAGGAAACAGTTATTCCTGGGTAATTGGAAACAACTATGTGTATATATGTATAAAAATAATAATAATATATATTGGACAATCTTTCAAGCTGTCACTGATTCTCTCAGTGAGGAGGCTGAATTCCAGGGGTAGTAGACGGAAGAACTCAAACCTAGAAATTCAGGGTTGGTACCCTCCCACCCCAATAATCCCCTATTTTGTCATAGGAGTCTGTGGCTCTGGACAGTGCTGTTGTTTGACACTCTCCACCCAGCTATCCCTATTCTTTCCTGCCTTAAAAAGCCACACCAGATTTCCTCTGTATCATCCTATATCATCAACTAGGGAAGGCCTTTTTGTTTAGCGAACCTGGTTGCTGAATCCAGGATGGGATTTCATCAACAGCTGAACATCCATGCAGAACCACGGCATGTACTTGCTAGGAAAACATTTCAAATTCCCATTAATTGGCATTTTGGGGCTTGGCAGCAGCACCTGATTTTGTATTTTTTTTGGGATACCATGAGAAGATATTCTGTCCCTTTTGAGGCATTTACCATTCCCTGCCAACCTTCTCTGCTGGACCCTCCTGCTCTGGCCCTGGCTTTTCTAGTGGGGACTGAAGGGTTAAACTGAGTCCCAAGCACTTGTTCTTCCAACATACCCTGCACTCCTCACTCCCCAGGATTTATGGTCATCTAGTCACTTGTTTAAAAGATTATTGGAAAAATATGTAAATGAAAGTTAATAAGTGTAGCAGAGCGGTGTAAAAGCAGAATTATTAGCAACAGGATGCGAGGCTCTGCACATGCCACATTTCTGTTGCTGGAAACACCATCAAAGAGCTTTCCAAGACTGCAGGGCCCAGATGGATTTTACATCTTTATGCACCAGCCCTGAGCCAAAGCTGAATTCACAGGTGAAGCTGACACCACAGCACATGGGGAGGTGTCTGGGCTGTGTGTCTGTCCCTCACCCCAGCTGCAGTTCTGGCTCCTGGGACAAGTGGGGGAGTCCCATCAGAAAAGCGGTTTTCGGTTGAACTATATCATTACTACTATTATTATTATTATTATTATTATTATTATTATTATTATTATTATTATTATTATTATTATTATATTAATATAATAATAATAATAATAATAATAGTAATTGGTGCAAGGGACAGCTTTGCTTCTACGTTGGGAGTTTAACGAGGCTTTGGCTTTCAGGCTGAAAATACACATCACAACTATTCCTTTTCCAGGCCCATTGGAACTTTTCCCCTCTAGAAGTTAAACATCTTCTGCCAGCAGCCTGTGGGGCAGTGCATTAACCATGCTCTTTTCTTCCTTTGCTGGCAAAAAGCTGTAGGCTTAAATAGCAAACCAGCAGTGCCACAAACCCCATCTGCTTTCAGCAGCCACAGGAGTCATGGCAAAGGTTTCTCTGGCAGCTGGTGGCAGTGGCCACCTGCCTGGCCAGCAGGACATGGAGCAGAAAGAGCAGAAACGCATTTTCCCCTGCTGTCCCCACTGCAGGCTCTGCTCTCTTGAGGGAGCAGTCCTCCAGTTGTGTAGCTGATGGAGACATCTCACAGACACAGTATTCCACACTGAGAACCAAAGGCAGGGCTGTGGGTATATCCAGAATTTTAGGTCCATATGGCAAAATTTGGGAATTATTATTATTTCAGTGTTAAACAGTTAGGTGTACTTGAACTATACTCTGCAGAACCCCTCTTAGATTCCAAAACAGAGGCTGTCAGCACACCAGACTGGATTCTGTGGCCTGGAGATGTAGCCAGAGGCCCCACTAAATTCCCTGTCTGTACTGGTGTGATGGTGGTCACAAGGGTCTTATGTTCAAGGAAGAAATGAGGATTTGACTCCATATTTCAGAAGGCTTGATTTATTATTTTATTATATACATTACACTAAAACTATACTAAAAGAATAGAAGGAAAGGTTCTCCTCAGAAGGCTAGCTAGGAATAGAAAGGAATGAATAACAAAGGCTTGTGGCTCTGACAGAGTGTCCGAGCCAGCTGACTGTGATTGGCCATTAATTAGAAACATCTAACATGGGCCAATCACAGATGCACCTGTTGCATTCCACAGCAGCAGATAACTATTGTTTACATTTTGTCCCTGAGGCCTCTCAGCTTCTCAGGAGGAAAAAATCCTAAGGAAAGGATTTTCACGAAAAGATGTCTGTGACATTGGCTCTGTGACTGCCCAACAATCCTGATCCCTTTTTCACGGGGAGCAGAGTGTTTGGGCTGCTGCAGAGCCCAGCTCTGAGGGCTGGGAGGGTGCCCCAGCCTCTAGCAGGCCCAGATCCAGGAGTGCTCCAGGGCTCCTGCTGCTCACATTCATCCTCTGGATCAGGAACCGCCAGGTGGGTGTGTTCAAGACACCTTAAATTCAGCTTTGGAAACCTCAGGCTGAGAAAGCCCTCACAGAAATAAGCCCTCAAACAATAACAACAAAACCAGCATGTGACTGAAAGCTGGAGTGAGGCACTGCCAGGATTTCTCTTGGCAACCCGTCACTCCAAGAATCTGCTTCTTGCCACACTTGTGCAAGGCACATTATTGAACATTTCCTGACTATTTGCCCAGGATGCTGTAAATGCTGTCCAAATAGCAGGGTCCTGCCTGCTGCTTTGATACATCTGGCTAAATTGCATTAAGCAGCACGCCAGAGGCTGATGGAGTCCCCCCAGGACGTGCTCTGCCTGTCAGGCTCTACGCAGAGCCCCGGTGATGAATGATGGTGCTAACATTAAACAGCCTGCCTGGGATGGTTTTCAAGTGTCCCTCCCCAGCAGCCTGCCTGCTGCCCTGTCCTCCAGGAGATAAGCCAGCCCCACAGAACATTACCTCATTAAACAAGCTGGCTCTAATTAAAAACAGACAGGGCATCACCTCCCCTGTGTTAGCCTGAAGGGTCCACTCTGCCCTTTGAATTCCTCTTTGGAAGATTAATATCCATGCACGTTGTGAAGAGTGATGTTCTCAGGAGCAGTCAGCTCAGGGCAAATATTAGATGTGATGAAAGTGAGCATCAACAACAGGAATTGCAGTCATGGGGGCTTCAGATGTTTGTGCCATACCCAGGGAGGGTTGTGTGGATGCGTGTGTGAGGGATCTCTCCATCCCCAGCTTAGAATAAATGGAGAGATGTGATTTTGTGCAAATCCCTTATTAATACCACCCAGACATCTTGTTTAAGCCCAGGTTTCTATCACTACACTATACCTGTATAAATATATATAATGTGTATATCTATATCTATCTATATATATGTACATATTTTCACAGCAGAACCTTCTACAAACATCCTGCCACATCAGCTCCTCTGTTCCTCCCATTACTCTGAGTTTCAGCATAAAGAGAGGCCAGGTAAGAGATGCATTTGGCTGCTCCCTGAGTGGATGGAAAGGAAAAGGAGAAAATGAATCATATCCATGAACTCAGGACTCGCTTTTCATGGCACTCAGGTTTGTCTTCCCTGATGGCTCTCTGGTTTATTTTAAGCCAATGGTTTTAAGTTCAAAAATGACTTAATTTGGAATAATTTGAAGCAAGCCAGTAGCCTTATTTAAGTCACTTACTACTTAGTTTGGCTTTTATTTGACACAGAGCACTGCCATGATTTATGCAGAATTCCCCTTGCAGGAGTGGCCTGACACATTGGAAATACTTCAGAATTTTACTGCCACTACCTGACTGGCAAATCTAATCCTTGTTTGGGTTGTGTGTTCAGTTCATATTGAAGTGGTCAGTGGCAGAGATGTGAATTCCTCTAGATTAACAATTCTTTCAGGTTCAGAAGCATCATGTTTTAAGAATAGCCTTTTAAAAGAATGTTTGCTAACCTTAAACAGGTGTAATCTGTTTGATTGGCAGCTTCACAGTTACTCAAATTACAATTATCTGAAATTATTATGATATGTGTACTTAACTGTCTTTTTTTTTTCCTTTCATTGATAAGATGATGTTTGAAGTCACAAAAAGCTGCCTTGGCAGCCACTGGACTGGAAAACCAACACAAAAGGTGCATTTTAAGTTGTCAAACATCATGTGAAAAGCCAAATGCAGTTGCCTCTGGGTGGAAAAAGCTCAGTAGGGTTGTTTAGAGGAGCATGGCAGGGGGAAAAGTGCTTAAATATCGATAGTAAATTTTGATATTAAACTCTTTGGTTTAAATTGAACTGGAGAGCCATGAGGGAAGAGAAGTGGTGACTTAACGAGACCTAGTCTGTGACCTGAAGAAAAGGCTGTCTGAAATGCAGGTGATGTAGGCGTTAATTTTAGCTCATGGTGCCACCTGCACTTTGGCAGCATTTAGTAAAGATTGCTGCACAAAAACCTTGGTTAAGGTGGGGACATGTTTCAGCTTAATTTGCTGGTGTCTTGGACAAAACAGCCAGAACCACTCAGTAATTTCATCTGTAATTTCATCACACATTTAGTGGAAATAAGTGCCCTGGAAGAAAAATTCTCGTCCTCTGTGCCTGTTTCTCCCTCAGGAAATGTTTGGCTTGGAACCTAAGCAAGGGAATTGAGATTTAAAACTGAAACATCAGACTTAATGCTCACCTTAATGTGCATGTGGGAACAGGAGAATGGATTTGATGAGGAAGAAGCAGTTTGGATCCCTGCCCAAATCTTAGTCCCCAGCACCATGGCTTGAGAATGATCAGGTGCAATTAAAAAAAAATTATTTCTTATTTCTGTGTTCTCCAATATCTATTTCCTGCCAGTGTTCAAAGTGGGACTGTCAGGTACTCCAAGAACATCTGTTTTCTACCCAAAGTATCAGGAAGATATTACCCTGATATCTTTTTATCAGGAGATCACCAGTCCAGTTGTGGAAAGTCATTTGGAGAGGGCAGGCAGCCACAGCAAAGCTGGCAGACCCTTGAGGTGCTTCACTCAGGAGTTTCAGTACAATTTCACTCAGTTCTTGAACCTTACAGCTCCACATGGACTCCCAGCCCTCCATTTATAGTGGTGCTCAGACTTGCAGTCAAGTTATTTTAATTCATAAAGCATTCTTCTTGTTATGAGTGTGATCTGGAACTCTTCATGATGCTTTAAAGTGTAACAGGTTTAAAAAACAAAACAAACCCAGGCAATAAATGGCTTTTTCAGTTTGCTTTTTTGAATAATCTGCAATAGTCATAAAATCAAAGAGGAAATAATAAAATCCAATATTCACACACGTTATTAACTAAGTGGAAATGGCTTTTAGAAACTCTCTACCTCCATGTGTGCTGTATCCTTGGGAGTTCCTTAAGGGCTCCCTTAAGGGATATAAGTGGCAAAAGTTGTGGTAGACTGGAATAGACTTCTCTTCTTCACTGGCAGGACCCTCACCTCCATCCTAAAACTGGTTCCATATTCTCACCCTTTCACACAAGGAGATAACTGTAAATTAAAGTGACACAAGGAGATAATTGCAAGCTTGCTGCTGTGGAAGTTGCTAAAGGAAAGGGCAGAATGTGCTGATCTCAGAGTGTTTGATCAGTTTATTTGGCACTACAAATATCACATTATACATGCCTGTCCCTTGGAAATATGTGCATCTAGTTTGATAATTCACCTAGAGTTAATGGTAAGCTGTTGCTCTTTTCTTCCTTCCATGCTGCAGCCATACTAATCATGAGGCCATGACATGCCAATTCCTAAAACATCCTTTCTCCATTCTCCAACCTAGGTCACCTTCCACCATTTGACTGTCCTACATTCTAAAAGTAAATGAAAATTTTTGATCAAGATGTTGATTCTTCTTTCTTCTTTCATCTCTAGTAGATGAAATGTTTTTTTCTTAGTAAGAAAACACACTGGAGAGTTGTAGTAAGGGAATAGAGTGCTAAAGGATATTCCTTCTATGTGCCATTTTCCTGATGGCTAACACAATATTCTAGCAGGTCCTTTTTGTGCACAAGAAGGTGTGATGAGATGTAGAAGGACCAACAGATGTGGAAGGATTGAACAAAGCAAATTTTTCCTGACAAACGTTTGCTGGGAGCAGGACAAGGATGATGCTCCATCCTACAAAAAGGAGTCTGGCAAGTCACAGCAGCTCATGTCATTTAGCTCTGTCCCGACAAAAGCAGATGCTGGGCACACCCAAATTTCCAATACACCCGGAGACAGTGTTTTCACAGCTCTCTTTGCTTCACTCATGAAGGTAATTGGTTTCAGCTGAAATCAGCTTGTCTCTCCCTCAGAGCTGCCTATTGGCAGACCAGGCACCTGCACTAACTAACCAAGGCACTTTTTAAAATGCTTCTGTTAATACATTAAGCTGCTAAACATGTTCCAAACTTTTAGGAATTCTGTACTAGAAGGCTTCCAGAAGTTCTGTTTCTCTCCAAATGAGTGAACTCCCACCTGAGCCTCTGGCACCTTGGAGCAGAGCTGTGCACTTGTTGAGAGCTCAGGAGCAGCTTGGCCTGCAAAGCTGCATGGAGATGTTTGTTACCTCATGGGCAAACTCCTGTAATCCACTTTCCCCAAATGCAGAAATTGCTCCATCCCTCCTAAAAAGCTTGTGTGAATGTAGTCATGTTCTGGTGTCAACTTCTTTGAGGCCTTTAAATAGTGTAAGCCTTGCAAACAGAGTTGAGGCAGAGAATGTTTATCTCATTGGCAAAAAATTGTGGATCTCAAGCTTTTCCCCTGCTGGGAGTCATTACAAAACCAGAAACAGCTCACAATAGCCTGAACTTATTCCCCTGGGATGTGGTAAAGCCCATCTTCCATCCTGGCCAGGCCTCACTCAGGAGATTCTGAGTTGTCTTGGTATTAAGTAACAGATGCATTTCTGAAGAGTTTTAACAAAGACATTTTCCAGCAGAAGACATGTCAGAATGGTCCTAACCAGACTTTACAACAGAGCCAATCAGTCATACATTTTGGGAGGTTCTATGGTTAATTCCAACTTCCAGCTCTGCTGCAGGAAGAATTTCACACAGCTGGGCTTAGTTAAACAAGAAACTTGAGATGACACCATTGCAGGCCCAAACATTAATGGCAACAGATCTCTCTCCTCTCAACACCAAAGGTAAAACTCAATGTATTCCTGGCTGTGTCTTGCATGTTTGCAGATCCAGGATGTGTCAGGCTGTAGTGCACAAATCCCTGAGCACAGCCTCAGTGGTGACATTTATTTGCATAAATTTCCCCTCAGTTTCTCACTGGTGCTTGGATTCCCTATTTAAACACCAACCTTTCAATTCCCACAATCCCCTTCCAAAGGGGAAAATACTCTTATTCCTCACAAGCCCTTCAGGACATAAACACAGCACTAACTTACAGACAGAAAAAGTTACTTCCATAAGAAAGCTTTTCCAGAGAATGAAATAATTCCTGACTGTAGAATGAGAGTTTAGCCATATAAACTCACTTTTGGGGTCTTTAGTGCAGGATATGAACATGAATGAAAGATTAAAAATATGAGTGGAGAATAAAAGCTCTCCCTAAATCTCCCTTGTTGTATAAGCTGCTATGAGTTAAAGCTTGATTTTTAGTCATCAACGTAATTATTCAGGAACATTTTCCAGACCAGTGTTTTTTACAAGTATTTTAACAACCTGCAAATCAGGAAACTGTAAATCAGAGAAATGAACTGAAATCAGCAATCACAAGGCAGGAGGCCCCTGGCTGAGGCTGTGACAGTGAATGGTGGCAGCCCTGCTCCCTTGCTTGCCAGCACTGGGAATGGCTTGAGCTAAAATCCACCACAGCTGGGACCTGACCAGGCTGGGAGAGTTTCCCTGCAGTGCCCTGAGGAGTTCTGAGTGAAAAACACCCTCAAATCCCATATTTGCTGTGAAAGATGGGCATTGCAACACTGGGTTTGCATTCTCTCCTTTTTCCTCTCCAAGCAGAGCAAACCTAGAACTAAAACTTCTTTGCAAGTGTCTTTTTCCTTTCCCCAGAATGAACCAGCTCTGCTTCACTTTCTTGCACCAAATTGAGGCGACAGGTTTATAAACCATATTTGCAGGGCAAACCATAAATATCAGTGCCAAAAAAGCCCAGCTGTGTGTTTTCCAGAGG
The DNA here is from genome assembly GCF_047830755.1 of Zonotrichia albicollis. Taxonomy (NCBI): domain Eukaryota; kingdom Metazoa; phylum Chordata; class Aves; order Passeriformes; family Passerellidae; genus Zonotrichia; species Zonotrichia albicollis. Next base: position 5,101,754 of record NC_133826.1, on the reverse strand, counting down.
TGCACTCCATCATCAGGCTGGGTGAGCCTCACCTCAAGGTGGAGTTCTGATCTCTATTCCATGCTCTAAGTGTGGCATTAGTTTTGCTGTAAAGTTTTTTTTTTTTGGTAGTCAAGTGAGACAATTTATTAAAAAGTGTTGAATACTGAGGGATTCTTATGCAGCCTTTGCAAATATGGTTTGTGGCAGGCCCTGGGTTCAGTGGTCAGCAACCTGTAAGGCAGATGTCTATTCTTTAACCAGAAACCAAAATCACACCTGGCATGGCAGGAAAGTGAGCCAGTGAGGTCCCTGCTCTGCTCTGTTCTGTCTGGGAGTGAAGTGATTCAATTATTAGAAAAAATCTCTATAGAAATGTGGTACAATGAAAAAAAAAATTAAATAAAAATAAACAACAGCAAAAGAAAACCACTGTGTTTTTTTTTTTTCCTTACTGAAGATGTCAAAAGAGGACTGACACTGCTCCCCTTACCCCAAAAAAAGTAATTTAAACCTTTCAGAACCATTTATGCAGTCAGATACCTGGAGCTGCACTAGAGCATACTCACACTTGGCTATAACCCCAGCCAAGGAATGCATGAAAGGTGAGCTCCAGAAAGGGACTGAGATGGGGGAAAGGATGAGAGGAAGACAAATTGATTATGGGTTTTACTCTTTTCTGAATAACAATATTTCTTGTATGAGTCTGAGAAGAGTCTTTCTATTGTTTCTGAGAGGCTTTTTTCCCACTTCTCATTTTTCTCCCCAGGCTTTGCAAGTTTCTGTTGTAGCACAGAATAGGTCAGTGTTCTCTAAATCAAAGTGGTGGCTTTCCTTGCTGAACTTCCTTCCATAAGGAAAATGCATTGGGGTTACCAGGAGGGCTGGCAGCAATTTCCTAAACAGCCTTTTGAAAGTTAAAAAGAAAAAAAAATTAAATTAGAAATAATAGCAAATAACAAACACAAAGATATTCAGTACTCCCATCTCCTTGTGCAGAAATGCTGGCAGCTGCTGCAAGGAGCTGAAAAAATCATCATTATACTCCAGGCAGCTTGAAACCAAATAACATGCACTCACAAAAGGTTTTCATTTTGGAGCTATTGTGCCTGGCCTGTTTGGGAGGAGGGGAGAAAGAGGCCTATTGTCTACTAAAAAGCAAAACAGTGGCCTGGTTTTGGTTCTGCAGGAATGGAGAGATCTGTGCACTATTACAGTCAAGACATCCTCTCTGCACATCTCACTCCCTGCTCCACTGGGTTTGCAACTGGTTTGCCAAATCCCCACAGGGCAAGAGGCCTTGCACTGCAGCTGCTGGAGGAGGAGTATCCCCCACTGCTCAGCGTGATAGGAGAGAAATAAAAACATCATTTCTAATGGGAAAATGATGCTTGCAGAGGCAAACGGAGGCTGGATGGCTGAGCAGAGAAAGGGCTTTGGGCAGGACAAAGCCATCCTTAGCAAGATTGGGGATAAAAACTTGAGAAGAGCAAGAGGTGTCCCAGAATCCCTCAAATCTAGGCAGATAGTGAACCTTTATAGGCATTTGTAATTGCAAATTGTATAGGCATTGTAGTTGCATAGGCACTGTAATTGCTGTCCAAAGTCCTTTTAATAGACACTCCAATTCTTTATGAAAATGTTGTTTAGGATCTTTCTAGAAGAAAAAACCACTTCTCTATTCAAGCAATCACTGCAACTCTTCTCAGCCTCCCTTTTGCTCCTGACTACTCTTCTGAACAAAAAATACTTTTAAAGAAAAACTACTGGTTGTAGGCACAAAGCACCCACAGAATTTCAGTTCTGTCTTGGTCAAGGGCTTAGCATTGATCACAACTGTGAATACAGACCTGTTGAATGACACTTTTATAAGTAAATTTTTCATTATACAGCCTTGCTCTGGCACCCTTAAAAATACATAAGTCAACTTTGCACCATACAGTCTTGCTCTGCTTTTGGGAAAGTGCTGCTTTTCCAAAAACCAGGAAATAAGAAGTGCCACCAACTATAAGCAGAAGTGATTCAAAGCGATTCAAACTAGTTTGTGAGCCTCTCTGCTTACATGGCTTTAATCCTAAAAGTGTTTTTATAATTTAAAAAGGTTATTGACTTTTCCCCACTTAAATAATCTCAGCTATACATAGATATTGATCAAATAATTAAGGAACAAAGATGTTAATCCCTTACATTTGTGTTCAGCTGTTTTTAATGGAGAACATTAAGTGTAGCATCAGAACAATTTGGACTCCTGGGATGTGTAAGCACGTGGTGTCTCTTTCCAAACAAGGTTCACAGAAGTTGTCTCATTTGAAGCACCAGGACAGCAAAAAAATAATAATCCTATAAAGGAAAGGAAATAAACTGTAAGATTTCATATGTTTTTCATTGGCCAAAACATGATCATACTAAGAAAATGGACAGGTTGAAAACTAATGTTTTGAACTTCTCAATGCCAGGATTAAACTCCAGTCTCTGAAACTGTAGGAATTTGTCCTGTGAAACAGAAACAGCCACTTCAGCAATGAACATTAAAGGATCTATTATGATGTTCACTGAAATGAACTGGTCTGCCTGCATTCATCTGAGCACTGGTTGTTCATTGTAGTGGTGTTTCTAAACCCATATATATATATATATATATATATATATATATATATAGTATATAAATGTATAAAGTGTTCTGAAACATCTCCTCTCTTTCTTGTGGGATACTCATGCAGACCTGTGCCTTTTCCACTGAGGGAAAATAAAGGAATCTTGGTGTGTTTCTGGCAAATGAGTAAAGTTTTTGTCATGAGGGAGAGGATTCAGAAGTTCTTGGGTTTGAAGCTATCAGTGAATGTCTCTTTTTTTTTCAGAATATAAGGATAAAACACACAGTTTGTTTTGCTCATAATGATTTGTATGAAGTTACATTAGAAATAATTGCCTTCTGATGAAATTAAAACTGCATCCCATGTGGAATTTGAAAGAATTCGGGGTGTTCTTCTAATGTTGTTAAATACTAGAGATGAGTTACTTCTGCAATGCCTAACAGTTGTGAAGAGCAGCAGGACATTTGTAAAATTAAATGGAGCTGATGTCAGTGAGTCTGACACTTTTAGTTACTCAAAGGACAAGTTATATCTAAAGAGGCTTGAGGCTGTTGCTGAGTGTATGACCTCAAAGAAACAAAAAATACAACAAAATTCAAGACAAAATAATTGACATATCCAGAAACTCCAGATGTTGCTGATCTTACCTGAGATCAGGTCTGAGGTTTTAGAAATCTGTTGACAGACAATGAGAGATTTTTTAAAGAAACATAGAAAGGAAACTTACAGATGAAACTTTGTGTAAAGAGGCTGAGAGGGCTGATGCAGAGACAATTGTTTGTCTCAGAATGAGAAAGCACCTTCTGCTGAGAATTACAAGTGGAGGACGCGTTAAATGACACATCAGATAATAAAACACAATAGAGATGACAGGGGAGAAGAGAGGGATTAATAATGTGAATGCACTTTACAAGAATATCCATGTGCAGAGAAATGAGTGAGCAGGACTGAGGATGAAAGTGGAAATTACTGTGTAACTTTAAAGAAATGGAGAAAACACTGTGATCTCTTCAACAGTGAGGTGGAAAAAAGAGACACTGGCTGTAATCCAGAGAGCTCAGCTGTTTTGTAGAAATACCACATTTTGAGGAGCTTTGAGAGACAATTACAATTCTCAGGACCAATAAAGCACCAGGGGCTGATAGTGTTCCTGCTGCATTATTGAAAACAGGAGGGCCTACACAGACTCAAAGGCTTTTGAAACTGATTTGGTTTGGAAGCTTGAATAACTTCCAAGTGAATATGCCCAATTCTCTAGAAGAGAGAAACCAGAATGGAAGAAATGTTGCAGTATTTTCCCTTCTTTGTACAGCCTAATATGTCCAAATTGCTTTATAAAAAACCCTCTTTTTGTTCACAGAGAGACTTCATCTATTAAGAGCTCAGGAGACGCCAGAAATGTGATCAGGATATACAGATGTATTTTTTTTTAATTTTTTTTTTAATCTGCGTGTATGTTTGCTCTCTACCTTTTAGCCTTTTAGGGAGGTATAAGAAATATTGTGTATTTGTCACAAATTGACTTCAATTAGAAAAGAAGCCTGGCACAGCTTGAAAAACTAATTAGAAAGGTGCAAATATGAATTGATTGTAATGGCTAGCATTGCACATTCTGCCCTGTTTGACCTCAGTGAAGGGTTAAGTCAGAGAAATGCTTAAGCATCATTTCTATAACTTTTCATATGACTGGGTGGGATTAATACACTCATTGTGAAATTCTCAGAATGGTGTGAATTTGAATGGTTTACATTTCCTTTTTGACCATTGTGGCGAGTTAACTGTCGTGAGAGAGAAGAAATACAGCTCAGAGGAGAGCTGTAGACCAGAAGGTACTGCAAATAAAAAACCAAACTCCAAACAGTGCTTAAATTTGAAGGAAATAAAACCCAGTTTTTAGCTTAAGATCATCTTGGGAATGATTTTCTGGGAGTCACTAAATACTCTAGGTTATGTTGATGTTAAAGGGTTTGAACACCTCAGAGGAAATCAAGGCTTGTTAAGAGTGATAAGGATGTTATTTTTTTCTGCAGGTAACATTTAGGTCCAAAAGAGTGAGAGAGACCTTGAAGAGCTTCAAGCTGATGGATCTCTACTTAGATGGAAGAATGGTCACTGAATAACCTGAACAAAGCCCTGGGATGGGTTTTTGGAGAATGTAGGGGAAAATGTGTGGGGAAGATTTAATAATGATGAGCTTGAAGTCTGTAAAGAACCTATTATAGTAAAGGTAATGAAATCCCTGGCCAGCATGCTGGCAGAGATGATGGAAGGCAGAGCAGCCAAACTCTCTTGAAAGGCTGTTCTCATGGTATTTGACCTGGGTGCTGATCAAAGAGACAGCATGACTGAGCATGACCAAGGGCCTTTAATGTGAATTAGCAACAATGGAGAAAAAAATGCCCTAATGCAAAAAAAAAAATATAATGCCCTTGGCAGTCTTAGCAAACCATGGGAAGAGGCAGAGAATTTTTGGGCCTGTAGAGATAGTAAATAAGTAACTAGCACTGCATTAAAAGCTGGATGTCATAACAGAGTTTCTATAAGGGCAGATATGATGCAGTTAAAGTGCAATGGGAATTTTGCATGGAGGAGGTCAGAAGGTAGACCTGACCCAAATATTAAACATGAGTGCAGGTGAGAAAATGAGGGCAAATCTGCTTGGGAAGATCTAAGAGAGTTAGAACTATTGAACCAAGAACTGTGAAAGGAAGCAGTCTGGCTAGAAGTGAGGTTGGTGATTATTAGAAGGGTTCTGATGGCTGCAGCTTTGGTTTTCATGTGAATTCTTACATAAAAAATTGTCCCAGCTGGAGATAAGGAGCTATAAATGCACCACACTGGGGTAATTCTGATATGACTGTTTGACCTTAATCTGTTTCTCCACTTGAATTTGTATCCTAACCTTCTCAACTGCTAGCACAATATTTTTATGACTTGGACTTACTCTTTATGCAGCTCACTTGTAGGAGCACTTCTGTCCTCAGCTAGCCTGAAAATTGCAGGGATTCTGGGATGTGAGCCAAAGCTCTCTGAAGCTCCTGGAAACACTTGTGGATGAGGCTCTGTCATGTGGCTGTTTGTCAGCTCTGAAGATATTCACCATTCTCTGCCACGTTCAAACTCTAGATCTGACCTAGATTGCTAGGACTGACCCCTTTATAGTTTCAATTTCTCAAACCTTTTTATTCTACATTGATGTGCAATCAAACCAACATTAAGGGATTGTTTGCTGTCCTGAGAATATGTGTGACTACATCTTGGGGGGAGATAATGGAGACATTTTCCAACTCAAGAAATACTTTGGGCTAAATTCCTTGATGTGCTGTGATTGTGTAGGTAAGTCTTCCTTTCCACTACCCTTTCCTGGCAAAAAAACCAAACCAAACAAAAAAAAAAAAAACTCAACACCAAAACAAAACACCAAAAAAAAAACCAAACCCTTATCAGGTGTATTTATGTATTTACCCCATGTGTATATATATTCATACCTGCACAAAAAGCTCAGCCCATTGTATTGTGATTTCCCAAAGCTCATTGCATTGTGATTTCCCTCTCAGCTCACCCTGGCTCCTTGCTCAAGCTCTGTCACAGCCCCTCCTGCAGTGGCTTTTCAACTCAGAACTTTTCTCCACATCCCACTTCCCCTCCATGGATGTAAAGGACAAGTTGTTCTCCCTCCAGTGGCTTTTGTTCCCATGGCTCTTTCTCAGACTTTTGCATTAGCCATTAGCATCCTGTTGCCCCTGATAGCTCATTGAACTTGCTCTTGACTCAATGCTCTTGTTTTGAGCCGATTAGAAAAGATTTCCTTTCCTTTATCAAAGCTAAACAAAAACAAGGAAATTAAATTAAATACAAAACTGTGTTTGAATAACAGCAGGGCTGTGACTCGAGGCAGGAAGCTCAGAGATAAGGCTGATGATCTGCCCAGAAGTGCTGCAGGAATGGAGGCCAGAATGTCAGCCACCATCCATGAATTGAGGAGATAATTTCTCTGGAGCATTCCAGGCTGCTTCTAGGGTAAGAAATGTTGCTAAATTGGGCATCCTTTGCTGATGCTGTTCAACAGCTTTATTGCTCATCCTTCTCTGATACTTCTATTTATAGCCTTGTTCAGGGACAGAGGGCAAATATCAATTTATTCTATCCTTCCCTCAGTTCCCTTGATGAGAACTGAAAAATATCTCTACACCTGATGCTAAAGGAGTTGGATTATTGCTCTGCTGGAAAACATCTCTAACTCTTTACTGTTGTGACTTCAGCTGGAAATCAGAGTTATGAACTGTCCATCCATCCTGCTCCTTATGGAGACTGCTCACCCTTCCCCTCCTTGCTGGTGTCTGATGAAATGATAGACAAATAACTGGGTGTGATGCCTTTAAATATCTTGAACTGTCCCCATAGTTTCACTTATTACAATTTCTGTCCTAAATAGGAGTTATGATGCTCATATTCTCACCAGCAGACCAAGAGCCAAGTCCAAAGCTGAGGAAGGCCCAAAAAAGAAAAGCTCCTTACTCTGCTAGCAGGTACTTGGGCATAGAAACACTGGGGAAAGCAGGGAGACTGAGAAAAGCAGAGTAAGAACTGCAGGTCCTTTGGCTTCCATCTATTTTCTAAGACATGTGGTAAATCTTCCTTTTTAAAACACGAGTTTCTCCATAGTTCTTAATTTATGTGAGCTCATTTAAATTGCACTGACTCTAAATATTTATTGGCTATTTATTTTTAAATAATGTATTTCAAATTCTATCAAGAAAAAGTATTCAATGAAAATTCAAGGGAGAGCCCTTTGTTGGAGCATTGTTGACAGACAGCTCTAAGGACAAAAAAGCCACAACTCTGGTAATAAAGACAAAAGGAGCTCAAAACATGAACTAACTTCTCACTTGCTGTAATTCAGTGTGGTTTGTTTCTTTCAGATTAATTGAACACTGTCAATTTCCAGTCATTTTTGCCAGGAGGTATTGCAGATAATCTTTTTCTCAATTAACCATTTTGGCAAAATACCTGAGGGGTACTATGGACAGTTTCAAACCTCATGTAAATGATATATAATAATGTGTAATGTGTAATGTTGCTGGACTGCTGTCTGGTGAGTAAGTCTGGTGAATAAATGTCCCCATCCAGGAAAGTTCAGCCCCATGGAAGTGGCCACAGGACATAAAACTTTCAGTATCTGAGAGCAGCAGAGAGTCAGGGCTGAGCCTGCAGGTGCTGACAGTGCCCAAACCAGCCCTGCCTGGAGCTGTGACACCTCCCTGTGCACAGGGAGCAGGTGCTGGCAGGAACTGGGGGCTCTTTGCCCCTCTTATCTGTGCCTCTTATCAGGTGCAGCCCCTGCCATGAGGATGGAGAGTATCAAAGAACACATTCCAGTGACCCTTAAATTATAAAGATGCCTAAAGCCTGGGACCACCTGGAAGATGACAGATGGCTTTCTCCTTTTTTAGTGTCCTGATTGCTGTTGTCACTACAATGCCAGCCCTTCACAGCCTTATCCTGCTGCATCTCAGCATCAGTTTAACAGCATGGATGCTTCCTGTGCCTGTGGCCATTTGGGGCTCATCCATCTGCCACAAAGCAGTGTGAGAACTCACCTGGGCAGGAAGGAACACCTGATGCTTTGCCTTAATGATTGACAGAGTCCCTGTGATCACAGTCACACCAGCTGATAGATATCCTGTGTGCTTTCCTGTCCTGGGATACATCCTGGCTGTTTGCACTTGCTCCTTTCTGCCCTCACTGGAACACAGGAGAGAGTTGTTAAACCCCTGTTTTGATTCACTCTTCTCCCTGTTCAAACCACTATCTTTTCCTTCATGGTATTTGTCCACAGCAGATCTTCTGAAGCTGAAGGATAGGTGTGTTTTTCAGAAGATAAGCACACCTTGTTTTTCTTTGCTTAGCTGTTTCACCTGACTCCAGCCCCTGATATCTCTCTCTCCCTGGTGCTTCTTCCCTCAAGATCTCAGATTTTCTTGGCATGATGTGAAATTCCCCATTATGTTTGTTTTTTTTTTTAATTTTTTATTCACCTTTTTGGGCACACAATGTAAAGAAGGGACCAAAGAGGGGCCCAGCAGCAGAACTGCCCAGTGGAGAAGTGGAGATGACTGACCCAAGCAAAAAATTGTGCTCCTTCCTCTGGCACAGGAAAAAAAGAAAAAGGGAATCACATGGGAAGGATCTCAAAGCAAAACCAGTGAGAATTTATGAATTAGATTCTCCAGAATGCTCTTGCTGTGAGTTGGTGACCAAAAAAGCTCTTTAAACAGCAGTGTCATGTGACAAGTGCTGAGCCTGAGACTGTTCCCCATTTGGTTTTGGTTATTTAATGCAAGTTACACTAACAGAAAGCTCTTCAATGAAAGGCCTTAAGGAAGAACATATTGTTGATCTGAAAAAGCCGATAAACAACTGGCAGCCATGCATGGTATTTTCATGCTAAACCAAGATAAAAAGCTTCCCTCCCCATTCTCCCCCCATGCCCCCTTGTTTCTTTTTGGGATAATGTGAACATATGTTTTTGTCCCCGTGAAAGGGACATGATTTTGATCAAGGCTTTGGCATGTCCAGCCAGCCTAAAGCAATTTTTGCATTTGCAAATAACAAAAATTATTTTTTTAAGATTGGCAGCCTCCCACCCTCGCATGGAGCAAACCACCTCACAGCTTTGACTGTGACACACAGGGAGTCTGCACAGCACTGCTGAAACCTGATTGTCTCCTCAAATTGAGTTTTGTACCCAAAGCAATGGCTCTCCTCCTCCACTGTCACATCCAGGGAGCTCTCATGCCTCACACCAAGTAATAATTAGCCTTCCACGGCCTGTGTGACACTTGGAAATGTCTGTACCACCACCTAAAGACTCATCACCAACTTTCCTTTATTTCCAATTAAAATAAACACGTATTAAGTAAATATCCAGTGTCAGGTTCTAAATGTGAATTACTGCTGTGTGCTGTTTGTCAGGCCTTGTTCTGGGACGTGTTGCTTATGATCTGCCCGGGTGTTTGTTACATTTTCCCCTGTAAGAGTGTTTGGATATTTCATCAATCATGCATGCAAGTTCCTTTGTCATCTTTTGAAGGAGTGATGTGGTTTCATTTATAAAAACCATGTTGAGAACATGCTTCCTTTTAAAAAGTGAAACCTCTTCTTAGCAGCGCTTCATCTGGAAGTGGCAGGGACAGAAAACAACTTTAGCTGGGCTTGGGGATGGTTTCTCTGCTCTGGGAAGTTTTTCAGTTCTGCATGCAAGCAGCCAAGGCTGCCTTCTTGGAGGGGTCTGGTAGTAATTAGGTCACTCTCTGTGGATGCCACAAACTGAGAGCAGTTCTGACAAAATCCAGGTCTGAACATCTGCTTGGGCATCTTCCACTGTGCGGAGCTGGAAAGAAGGGTTTCAGTGATCTAGAAGGTTCCCAAAGATGCACAAGATAGTTTAAAGGGAGAAGTGAAGGAATTCTGGTGTTAATGGATCATCCCACACACAGTCTCTGTGTGCCCTCCCTTGGGTATTGAGGGGACAGGTTTTCTCTGCTTTCAGCCTCAGGCAATTTAATTTCTTCACTGAAGAAAGGGTGGTGAGGCTCTGGAACAGGCTTCCCTGGAAGTGATGGAGTCATCATCCCTGGAAGTGTTCAAGAAACCTCGTGGTGAGTAGATTGCAAAGAATGGCTTCCAGGGAAATTCCTAATTAAAAAATGAGTTAATGAGTTCATCTGAAAGCACCATGAGTTTGTGAGATGAACTATTCCCAAGCAGTGACTGTGACACTTCTCTGATTGTCCCTCCACCTTGATTGCTATTTCAATCCAGAACTTGATGGAGATCTGGGTGGGACAGAACTAGAAATGAAAGGTGCTGTGAGATGCCATGTGTCTTGGCACAGGCTTTTGGCACTGGGGCTGGGAGGCTGTGCATCAGCCCAGCTACATGAGCTCATGTCTGTGCAGCTCACATGCTCCCACTTCCCAGTGAAACAGGAGAGGGTGCCTTGGCATCACATGAAGAAGCTTTTTGGTCCCTTTCAAATGTCAGCTTTCCCCCTGGAGACTTGTTAAGCACAAAATGACAGTGTCCCCAGGTCATGCATTACTCAGCAGCAGCATGAGGCCCCCAGATGTGCTGTGCCTCCAGCTCACAGGATGTTCTTTGTCCAGGGGACGTGGCTCCAGTTTTGGGGTCGGTTTTGTTTTAGTGCATCTGCCTGAAAAGGGCAGGAGCCAACACAATGACTTGAACTTGAGGCATCACTCTCAAACATAAAGACCCTCCCATTTCTCATTGTAGCTCGAGCTCTTGAGGAGAAAAACATCTTCCTTCAGTTCAGTTTGAAATTGCTGTAGCATATGGACGTGTTTAGGGATCGCAAGAAGGATCACCATGCTTTGTAATAAGTGAAGATTTAAAAACTGAGTGTTCTTCCAGCTGTACATGTGTGAGAGGCAGATCCACTTACAGATTTATCAGGCATGAGAACACACAGAGAGGTGCTTGTACTCCATCCAAAGTTCCTCATAAAGCAGTTTAGTTTGCACAGCTCTGAGTCTTCACTGTGAGTTCATCTTCCTAGAGTGCTCCACAGCTTCATACACAGTGCTTTTTTCCAGTTAACTCCATTGATTTCATCAGAGTTTGGTTGCTTTTCCCTGCCCCAATGCATCCATATGGCATAAGCTTTTTTTTTTTTTTGCTGTCACATAAATATAAAATAATGAAGTCAGGGCTCAGGGATATGCCAGGGAAAACACAGAGAAAACACCTCATATGAACTCAAGATGTCAGCTGGCTTTGTGTAAAAAAAAAAAAAAATGGATTTTGGCCCAGTTAAAGGTACTCCATTAGGGACATATGAGAGACGTTTCAGGTTTGCTCTGGGATACCATCAACAGTGAGAAGAGACATTGGTTGTCTTCTATAAATGGAGTTCTTTTATGAGAGAATGAATCCTGAATTCTGAAATATCTATGAATTGCTTAGGACTTCCAAGGAAGTGCCCTCAGAGGTTTGGGGGCTCTCTGCAGCCTCCTCTCATCACTCCTGCTGATCAGATTTTCTGATCAAACCTTTGTCTGTGCTGCTGCTCACAGAGAGACTCAACAACTGTGCCTGGCCAAGGAGAAGGGTAGAGTTACTTGGTTTGTGGAAAATAATATGGGACCAAGAAGGAGATCCAAAGGTAAGAGGAAAGGACTCAGAACGCAGTTAAGTTTTCCAAGAATTTGTGATTCTGGAACAAGCAGCAGAGCCAGCAGGGTTTATATTAAATGAATGAGGAAACGTATCCCAAATTCAGGCAATGTTGTTAATTCTCTGGTAGAAAGAGAGATGGTGAGGCCTTTTCCAATAAACATCACTAATTTGGATAAAGTAAACCATCTGTGGGGCTGCAGTCAGTAAAACTGGCCTGGTTTAGGAAAGTTCACTGCAACATTGACCCAATGAACTATGGGGCAGGATTCCTCCATCATCAGGCTCCAATAGCCCAGCATTTGGAAATGTTCAGCTTTCTCCTCAGTGTTCTTGTCTGGCTAGCAAGCTTGACTTGTGTGGGTAGAGATCTAGAAAACATCCTAAAATCCTGTGGGAAACCCCCAAATTTTTCAAGGCATGTGTTCATAGGGAACAAAGATCAGGGATTATGTCTTTGTCTTCCATACAATCCCTGCAGAATGTTGTAATGAATCAGCTTTTATCTCTCTTTACACACCCCAAATTTGGGGATTAGCAGCCAAATCTAGAGTTAGGAAATAAAATGGGCTCTTTCCTGTTAAAATTAATTATTGCAATAAAAACCCCTGAACACATCAACTTCTCAGCTCCTTTGTATCAGGCCATTAACTGCTCAAAATTGCCTGGTATTGTCAGAGAATTAATGATTGCTCTTCCAGAACACCCAGTCTCAGTGGAATTACTGTACTACAAGAACCCACTGGTTTGAGCTCTTTTATTTTTATCCAAAGCCATCTGTCCCAGTGCTGCAGCATCAGATCCTTTCAGCTATGAAATGCTCAGCTGGCACAAGCTTTCCCCACCATTTTCATCAGGATAATTGATGGCACTCATGTCCAAGAGGAGGGTGGAAAGTGCCATCTGATGTGCCTGACACAGGGATCTCCACGAGGAAATCCCAGTGAAGGAACCTCTCAGTCCTGTCTTCTGCTCTGCCTTTCAGAGGATATGAAGCCTACAGGAGCAGAATCTGTATTAGATATGGGACATTAATAAAGATTTCCTCTTGGAGAAATTGGCAGTAAGAATTCAGCACAAATTGATCAAGTAAATCCCAGAAGCCACTTGTACAGCCCCAAGGAACATTAAATTACAGGTCCTCCACGTGGAAGATGGGTAAAACAGAAGAGGCATGCTCCTCTTTTTATAATGGGTTTAATTCTGAATTTAACAACGATTAGGATTTGCTTGTTTTTAAATTAGTCCCATCCCCTTTCCAGATTATTTTTTAAAACTTATTCACTGTGTCACAGGAGCTTGCTGTAGGTCCATGATTTCATTGCTCCTAGAAGTGAACTAGGGATTTCCTAGTGGACTAGGAAATTGAGAGTCAAGGATGAAAACCAGTGAAATTCAATATTTTTCTGAACCTGAGCTTTGGCACTGGTAAAATCATACATAGGAATTTCTATGAAATAACTCTTCTTTGAATGTTGGTTATGCAAAGAAACTCTGATTTTATGTATGAGGAGAAACATACTCAAGCTTCAGTGCAGACACTGAAGTTTAGTCTGAAATGTATGCTGATATTTTTTTTAAATCCTCTCCAAAAACTACAGAAAAAGTTAGGTATTTTAAGCAATATTTTAAAACATTTTAAAAGGAAGAAAAGAGCTTATAATTAACATCTCTCTTAGTCTCCCGTTTTTTCTTTTAATTTAAAAACATCTGGAATCCAGTGTTGACAGATAAACCCCTTAATCTCTTTACTTACGTTAAATGTGCTCTCCAAGTCCTATTTTTCACCTCTAACTTAGTGGCACTTGAAGGGGGTGTGTGGGGAAAGTGAGCCAAAGGCCAAAATATTTGCAGGAGGATTGGTGCAGGAACTTCATTGTTGGAAACACACCTGAAGAAAGGAGGGGTGCCCACAGACCGAGCTCCTTTGGGCTGCCCACCTCTGCCTTGGCAGCTGTGGGGGGCTGAAATCTTCTCCAGTGTCTTGGTTTGAAAAGACAGGTGTCTTCCTTGAAAGACATTTCAGGACTTTTCAAGGCAGGAGTTTTCCTTGAAATGGAAAATGCAAACCCCCTCCCTCCGAATTATTATGATTTTGAAATTAAAAGGCTCTCAGGCAGAGAGATGGGAATAGGAATAACAGTTCGTTACTAGCAAAATTAAAATACAAATGCAATAGTACAAACAAACAAAACAAAACAAAACAAAACAAAACAAAAAAAACCAAAAAAACAAAAAAGAAAATCCCTAAAAAAGAAAACACTGCCAGAATCAGAATAGGAGGTGACACCTGTGTGGCAGGGTGGTGGCCCAGCCCCATCCCATGGGGGCTCAGCCCTCCTGCAGTGCCAGCTGTGGTGCTACTGGAGCAGGGATCTTGCACAAGGGGGGAGTTTTCTTCTGAAGCTCCAGGGGGGATGTAGATGGGCCTGGTTTTCCTCTGAGAATTCTGTGGGGAAGGCTGCTGTGGTGTCCCAAACCTCAGATTGTATCCAGGTAGGAATGCTTGGCTCCTCCCCTGGGCGGAGCATCTCCCCATGGGATGATGGAATTTTATCAGCCATGCAGGGACACTCAATTAACAGAAGAGATCTCCTGGAGGGAGGATTGGTTGTGTAAGACATAAAGAAAGCTGCCCAATGAACAGAAAATAACTGCCCCATGTCTAACTGATGGCAATAGAACACACACCCTCAGCCTGAGACACCCACACACAGAAGCCAGGCTGCAAGAGGCTTTATAGCTAAGCTGTGCTCAGTTCATGGTGCTTTTATAGGTTTCTGTACAAAATTAGTGCTGTATGGACAATTCTTTGCTGGCCTTTGGTGGTTTGGAGCTGCTGTGGATGAACTGAAAGCAGCCCCATCCCCATGGGAATCACTTGTGAGGCTGCCAAGGAAATCAAACTGTTTGTTTAGTGGCAATCACTTCCCAAGGGGTCGTGGGAGGTCGCCTGGCATCTGACACTGCTAATATCTGAGCTTTAATGGAAGGCTGGGTGACAAAAATCTGGCATAAAATTGCATTTAGAGCTGTGAAATCCAAGATTACTTGCTAAGCATAAGCCTGTGTTTTCTGGCATGTTCCTGCCATGACAAGCAAGCAGGGTGCCCTGTTAGGAACCATCTAAGAAGGTTTTGTTTAATCATCTTTGCTTTGAGGCAAAAGGCTGTCAGAAGTGACTTTGCCCAAAGTAAATGTGCTTTTTTTCTTGATTGGAAAAAGGCACATAAATCCCTGATGATGCTGTGAAATGTAAAGGGCACACCCCAGTGCTGTTGGGAATGGTTTGGATTTCCTTGCTGCTTCTGGACTTTTTCCCCTTAAAGTCTCCTGGAATCAAGGGATCTTGTGGTGCTTTTGGTATTAAAAGTTTGTGGAACTGCAAGCTACAGTAAAATGCTGAAAACCGTGTGAGCCATATATAGCAAAAGGCAAGTATTGGGAATATGGTGGTTATTGGTTTTGGTTGGTCTGTACACAGAATAATTTCTTTGGGAGCTGCAGAAGGATTGAGTGTCCTGACACTTGAGTGCTTGGAGTTTCCAAGGCTGAGTCCTCCATGGAGAGGAGGCAGAGCAAACCCCTGCTCCTGGGACACATGGTAGGGAATGGAGAATGTCAAGACACCTGCACTGACATTTTTAAGGCAAAAATCTCAATTTTCAGTGCTGTGTCCCACACTTCATAAATGAATAATTGTGAGACATTTTAAAGAGTCTTCACTTCTACTTCAAGTCAGAAGGTATGTCAGTAAGAAACAGTGACCAGAACTGAACAAATAGGAAAAAATCCTTATGGATGTTATTTCAAATTCCAAAATTAATTTGTTTGGCCTATGTTCAAAAGCCTCCCATGTCAGCTTCGTGGAAACACTTGGGTGCCAATGTTTTACTACCAAATGAAGATTTTAAAGCTCCAATACTTCCAGTGAGTCACTGGAAGTGAATTTAGTAATTTTGAATATCTAATTCAGATTTTGCTCTGTGTTAAGCACTGCAGTCATTCAGGTGACAGCATCATAAACCTGAGTTTTTTCCATTTCCCTTAGAGAACAGCTGAATATTAGTCAATAAACAGTGTCTGGCATTCAGAGGAAAAAAGACTCAGAATTCTCTAACTTGAAACAGTGGAAATTTCAGATAGTGAAGCTATTCCAGGAAACAGTGAGCTACTGTGTTTGTAATATTCATAATTTGGAAGGATCCAGAAGGGTACTGCTAATGCATCTGAAGCTGTTCCCAGGGAGCTGACAGAGAGAATGCTAGAGAAGCTACAGGCAGCCCTTGTTTTTAATATAAATTTTATGTGTGCAAACATATATCTCTTGCTGGTATCCCTGCAGCTGAGATGTTAAGAACAAAGCCCTGCTCATCCAAAAGCACCCTTCTCAAATATTTATCTCTGGATGGCAGCAGATCCAGCAGGGAAGCTGGAAGTTCTGACAACTCCAGGTTTATCAAGCAACTAACACTTAATCCATGCCAGCTGCCTGTGTTTTCCTTCCCACCACTGCCAAACCAATACTAAATATGTGTTTCATATTAGAAATAAATCTTTTAGTATGCTACAACATCGTCATGTCTCTTAAAGTATGTAAAAGAGCGAGGAATCAGACTAAACTGTGGATTGTGGACAGTTTTCTTTCAGAACAGAATATTGTTTTTCTTATTTTAGGCAATTTTTAGTTATTGTCACCCGCCATGACTTAATGGGGCATGAACTGGGAGGGAGGAAGACTGGAGTAGGGCCTGGGGTGGTGGTGAGGATGGATCTGGATGGAAGGCAGAGCAGGTGTGCAAGGATTAGATTTAGGAAAAATTTAGGAATTTTCTGATGTAGGGGACGAACAAGGGTGGCTGTTGAGGCCGCACTCCAGCATTACCCTCCTCATTCTCATTCCTTTCACTTCCTGCTGACCTGTGGGCCTGGTGGCCTAAACAATTATTTTGTCTCTGTTTTCCATGAGGCATTTTCTCTCTTGCTCTCTAAGGCTGAGCTGAGCTGAACTGAATTTAGAGAATTCAGAATTTAGAGAATTCACAGAATCACTAGGTTGGAAGAGACCTTAGAGATCATAGAGTCTAACCCATCTCCAATACCTCAACTAAACGCTGGCATCCAGTGCCACATCCAGTCTTGTTTCAAACACACCCGGGGATGGTGACTCCACCACCTCCTTCGGCAGCCATTCCAGAACTTTATCACTCTTTCCGTGAAAAATTTTTTCCTAATATCCAACCAGTATTTTTCCTGACACAGCTTGAGACTGTGTCCTCTGGTTCTGTCAGTGCTGCCTGGAGAAAGAAACCAACCCCACTTGACTACAACCACCTTTCAGGAGCTGCAGACAGTGAGAAGCTCATTCCTGAGTCTCGAGGCTGAGCAGGGATCCTGCACAATGGGGGAGTTTTCCTCTGCAGCTCCAGAGGGGATGCAGATGGGCCTGGTTTTCCTCTGGGAATGCAGTGGGCAAAGGCTGCTGTGGTGTCCCAAACCTCAGATTGTATCCAGGCAGGAATGCTTGGCTCCTCCTCTGGGCTCCCTCCGTTGTTCCTCATAGACCCCAGAGCTGATTGCTCTTCCCAAACCACGCTGGCCAGGAGGGATGAGTAGGCATGAGGTGAGGAGCTGGAAAGAGTCAGAGCGAAGCCCAGGCCTGCTTCATTCTGGGCATGGTTACATAAATATTGCACTGCCCTTTCTGCAAGGAGACAGAGTGTCCATGTGGAATTCCAGCAACAACACCACCTGTGCTCAGCAAGGGTGGACCTGACACAGGATCTCTGTGATGGCACAGGGGTGGAGCAGGAGAGCCGTGGAGACCAGAGCCCTTTGTAAATCCCTCTCTAAAGCAGCAGGTTACATAATGGCTGTGAGCAATCCTGGTGTTTACACGACCCATTACTGAGCTCTTTGGCAAGTGCCCACCTGCCACAGCCCAGCCAGCACGAGCAGCCAAACGCTGATCTCACATCCCCACAGCCCCACTGAAAGGGCTGTGGATTTATCTGGGTCTGAGTGAGGTCAGGAGCTGGCCCAGGATCCACAGGAATGGTCAGAGTTGGTGTGTGGAGCTGCTCACAAATAAATCCCTGCCTCTCTGCTGCTCTGAATCCTTTTAAGGCTGCTTTGCCACAGCTTTTGGGTTGATCTAGCAATTGAAAAATATTATTCCTAGTTGTCAAAACAGAAAAAAAAAGGTGCAAAAAAATATGGATTTCACATCCCTGCGCAGAGCTTCTGGCTGCTAGTATTCTTTCTGCACTTGTAATGACAAATAATGCTAACCTTAACCATTTTGCTTGGCACTTGGGATTGTGTTTTCTGTAGTCATTACTCTGCCCAGAACAGGGAACAGTTTGTAATCACTGTTTTGGTTTTTTACCTGCCTCATGTCCAAAAACAAGGCTAAAGCAGAGGATTAAAGGCTTTATTTGGATGGGAACAAAAGCCACATCAGTCACAGGATCCTAGAGATCAGAAAACACCTCGTTTTGGAAGACAGTAGAAAGTATCTCTGTTATCTCATATACTCAGATATCTGTGTTATCTCATATACTCTGTTATATCATATATCTCATATACTGAGCACCAGAGTATTGTGACCTGTGGGAGGGTTCTTGGTCAGCCAAGCACTATGGTTGTCTTCAAAATTAATTTATGTTGTTTCTTTTTCTCTCATCTATCCATACCGAATTTGCTCCCTGGGATTTGTTTTGCTGAGGGCCTGCAAGCAAATAAGAGAGAGAAGCAGAACAGAAACAGAATAGAAAACAATATAAAAGAGGAGTTCCTGGGTTCAGGTTCTGCCCAGGTGTGACATCAGTGATTCCAACATCACAAAGGTTTTAAAATCAGACCAAAGAGATTGTCACAAGGCCAGAGAGGTGGTCATAACGTGCCAGCAACACATTATCATTTGTTACCTTCCCAGGTATCAAATATTGTCATTTGTCACCTTCCCAGCACTGGCTGAGTCCCTGGAGGTGACTCTGGATGAGCTCAGTGTGCAGGTAAATGTGCAGTGCTGACAGGGAGGGACCTCCCTGGTTGCTGGGTCCCTTCTCTGCACCCTGCAGGATGGACAGCCACTCTCTGCAATTTCATTCACAAATTCTCCAAGCCCCAGTCAGTTTGCACAGTCCAGTGATATCCTGCAATTTCAGCACAGGGTGGTCCTTTTAGTTCTCAGAATAATGCTCCAGAGTGTCTTTTAACAAAATGGATGTGATATAAGCAACTGCTGCACTGAATATTTCACTGCTAGACTTGTAAATATGCAAACCCATCTGGCTGGACCGTATTTTAAGAGTATGGATGCTCACTTATGTTATTACGAGGCACGGGAACATTATGGTGTGTTGTAAATTAAACAGAGATGTCCTGCACAAAGATCTTTCCATCCCAACCACATTGTAGGCCATGTCTAGGAATATTTTCTTCTGTTTTGAGGAGAAAATGATACAAAAGCTAAACCTAAAAAATCTTCACGGAGGCTGACCTGGCTATCACCCCCCAACTCTCTGATTTTGCAATAAAGCAGAAGCTGATCAAATCCCATGAGGCTGTCCATGGTGCAGGGAAGTCTCCCACGTACCACAGATATTTACTGAACAACTCCAATATCTTGAATCAAAACAAATGGGGCAGCTTTATCAGTAGACTTTCCCTGCTTTTCTAATCCTGTTTCTCATGCAAGCTCATTGTAATAATCCAGGTTGGATGTTGTCCAGGCAGCTGGTGGATGTTGTCATTCTTCCATTGACTTGACAATGGAGGTGTGGGCCAAGAGTGAGAACCTGGAGGAATAATTGCCTTGACCAAGGGTGGGAAAAGGCATTGCTGGCAGTTTTGGGGGTAGTAATTACTAAAATCCATGCAAAATCCTCTCCATCTCTTTCTGGATGATTGAAAGGATTCAGCTCTGCATGCCATCACTGGGCTTTTTTGGCTTGGAGAGGTATTTGGAAGTTCATTCATTACTTGCTATAATCCCTCCCAGTTCAGCTGTGCTGAAAGCGAAATATTTACATTAGCAATAACGTCCTCACTGCCAGTAACTGAGCTGCCCATTGTAGAACCTGTGAGGGAAATGAAGTCTTTATAGTGCTCTTTGCTCTGCCATTCTGTTGATCACTCACATTTTGCTCCCCTGGTACTCTAATACATGTGTGACCTTCAAAATAAACCCTGAGCATGGCAGCAGAGCCAGGATTTTTTATGCTATATAGAATTAGAGTTTCACATAGTTCCCTTTTGAACTACCCACCACTTGAATTTGTGACCGGTTTTGGACCTTGGCTACATCCACTCTGCTCAGACTTTCTTGCTTTCTGCAGATTTATTTTGCCCTGCTCACAGGATTTGAGTCCAAACACTACATCACAAATGTGGGCTTTTCGGCAGCCCTCCAGCACTGTGTTGAATCTTTCTCTTTTGCCTTGCTTTTAATAATTCCAGTCTATGTGGACAGAGCTGCTGCTGCTTTTAAGGCATGTCTTGTTGAAGCTTTGCAGGCTCCTTCAGATTTGCCCAGGACTCTGTTAAAAAAGGAGAAACTAAATCTCTTATCCATTCTGCTTCCAAATCTGTGTGTTTCTCTTATTTCCAAACACTTCATTTAGAGAGCTGGCCAGAGAAGCCTGAGCTAATGCCACGTGCCTCATGCAGCTCTGTTGTTTAGTCCAGGCAAGCTTTGCTTTTGTAAACTTTTTTAGAGATCTAGAATTAAATGTGAAACATGAGTCAAACAGTTTTTGAATGTGTTTAACTTGGAACACTTCTTATGTCAGTTATGATGTCCTGATTCAATACAGGAGAATGTACTTTTTTTGCCCTTGAACAGCTCTGTAAGATGGTTATCAACTGGATAGATATGGACTTACTCATCTTGCTCCTGATTCATTTGCTTTGGTTACTCCAGGAAACTTTGCCAAAGAAACTCACGTTTCTGTGACTCCAAAATGAAAAGAGAGCCTGGACCTGCAGGAAATGTTCCCTTCTTTGAAGGAGTTTAGAGCAGACAGGCACAGAATCCACTTTGGCCCACCATTGCAGCAGAAATGTTTTGTGCAGACCAGGTATGAGGGAATGAGCACAGCCATGCTGTGGAACTCTTGTCTAACCCATAAACCTGTAGACAAACTCCATCACTGTTTGGTGTCTGCAGGGCCACACAGTGATTTGAAAGATCCTTTTGGAGCAGATTTCCTTAGCCTGGTGCTTTCACCTCAAGGATGCCTTTGTACCAGAATTCCTACTCCGGTATCTGATCCACTCTTTGCAGCCCCTGTTGGCAAATGCTGCCTTTTTATCCCTCTGGCTTCATCTCAGGTTCTGTTTTCCACTGCCAGAGCTGTTATGCACACCTGCAGCAGGTGAACATCAACAGTGTTTGATTTTGGTCAGCCCTGCTCTGCAGGAGGATGTGCTGGCTTTCAGGGTTTAGGCAAACTCCATCGAGGAGTGCATTACATCCCCAGGGAAAATGGTCTTGCAATGGTCCCTCCAGTGCCTCTGGAGCTGGTTTGTGCTGGGTCAGACAGTGGTGCCAGGCCCTGGCTGTGCCCTCACATTAAAGAGATTTGCACCACAAGCAAACACTTCTTATCACGACTTCCTCTCTTCTGAGCGCGGCACGGAGAGCTCCTTTTGGCGTGGAAAAAAAATAATGACAATCTACAGCCCCCATATCTGTCCTGTATCAAGGTCAGAGCATTCCTGACCCAAGTTCTGGCTCTGATGTCTTGGAGCTCTGTGTGTGCTCTCTGGTTTAAAGGTTGTCTGCAAAAAAAGAAAAAAAGCAATTCAAAACTCAGAATGAAAACACAGAAAAAGCAGCAGGGCATGGTCTGTTATCCTAAGTAGTCAGCTCGTGGAAACTTGCTGCCAATTGACCAATATTTTCCACTCATCTGAGATAGTGATGGAAGTCAATGTTCATTTATTACCTCAGCTGGCCCCAAATGTCACCAGTGGTTGTTTATCTGGGCTGTGCACCTCACACAGCCACAAGCTGTGGCCTTGGCTGCCTGACAGTGCAAAGCCAAGAGGGACTCTGCCTGAAGTCATGCTTTATCCAGTTGCCTCTGGCCAGACTCATTGTTACCCCTGCACAGTCACGTTACCTTAACAATTGGCCAAAGATGCACCCATGGACATCGGGAGTGGCTCAGAAACTTCCACAGTGGAAATCCAGGACCTGCTGTCCCCACCTGGAGAAAATGTGTCCATGTGAATGGCTCTGTGTTGGTTATCTGCAGGTGCTGGGTCCTCTTGTGAATATTTCAGGCCTTGTCTGCCCTGTCTGTGTGGAAGAGCAGTGCTAATCTGATCAGCTTTGGCAAGTTACTCAGTGAGACCTCTCGTCATAACCCAGACTTTGGGTTTGGTACTTGCTTGGCTTTCAACAAACTGGTTCTCTTCTGTGGGAACAGAGTTTATGTGCAAAAGCTCTGATTAAACAGTTCTGTTGCTCTTTTTTAAACAACAAACCCGTGTTTAGTTGTTGCAGTAGAATACTGACATTCACGTTTCAGCCTAAAAGCAAGTTTAAAACATCTTGTTTTGGAATTTCATATTTTTTTCTCCCACTGACAATCATTATCAGATTCCATTCCCTCAGCTCTGGACACAGAGATGTTTTCTGCTCATTTTTGGAGGTGTGGACACACTCCAGACTCTGAACATGCAGGGTTTCTTCTATTCCGCACATTTTGTCCTTTCAGAAATGGACAAAAGTTAAGTATATGGCTCCTCCAGATTTTGCCAAACTTTGGATTTATGCACAGACAGAAGAACTGGAATTTTACTCTTATGATTGGGTACTGCTCTGCATTTAACCTGTGCATGTTTTTGAAATGGATCTAATACTAAGGTAAGCAGAAAGAGAGACTCTACAGGCTGGGCTTCCCTGAAGGCCTTGTTTGAGATGGAGAGCTTCAAATGTTCTCTTGGAGAGGAGTCCAACATGTTTCCTGCCTAAGAGGCCTTCACTCTTCAAGCTATGAACATGGCTCAGTTACTTCTATATATATTTTTTTAGAAATTTGAATGTATGGGAGTAAAATTCCCATTTTGGCTCAGAGAGTTCAGGGTTTTTTTGTCACTGCTCCTATTATTACTTCATTATGTTCTTTCTCTTCATGATTATTACTTCTTTATGCTCTTTCTCTTCATGATTCTTTTGCATCATATTGTTGAGTTATGACCCCCCATGTCTGGTTTGCAAGACCATTGCTTTGCATTTGTGACCAGCACTCTCCAAATTTCAGATATTTGGTTTTAGCAGCCATTAAATTTGTTGTAGTTTATTACCCTGTTCATTTGAATGTCTTTCTTGGTTGTTCCGAAGGCTTAATCCCTTCAAATATTTTCCTTTTTGCTCGTATGAGTGTCACATCACTTTGTGGTCAGCACGTGAGCAGATCAAGTCATCCCCAACCAACCCATGGATCTGGGTTCCTGGGGTGCCTTCACTGTGGAAGGCAAAGATCTGCTGAGGGAGATGCTGAAGGGGCTGATGGCTGTTTACCAGCTCACTCTCACCCCATAATTATGACAGGATGTTTTTCTAACCTTAGGGATGGAGTTCTGCATGGGTCACTGGTGGGGTGCTTGTCACCCATGGTGTTTATCACCCAAGGTTTTTCAAAGCAGGCTGAGAACCTCCGTCATGGGAGAGTTACAATGGTGTGTTTGTCACTCTGTGTGCTGGCATCTGGGGCATGAACAGGACAGGACACCATGGAGGGGGTGGGGGGATTGTCCTTTTGCAATATTTGCTGTCTCAGCCTTGTGTGGTCCTTGCCAATGTGGGTTTATTTCCCTCTTCACAGCCAGTGTGGTTTTCTTCTGCATTCAGAGAAATTTCTGGCTGTCTAAAAGTGCCTTTTCACCTTCATGAAGCCAAAGAACAAAAACAATGTTAACTTGAGACAGAAACAGAAATTTTGGGTCCTCTACCTTTACTTTCTTCCAATGATCCTGAAATTATTTAATTAATTCTTTTAGCACAGGGAGAAAGAAGACATGAGGCTTAGATTCATGCACACATGGCAAGCATAGCTGTGACATGAAGTAATGTAATCTTTTATGGGAAACCCCTGGGTGTTGGCTGGAGTATTTCAAAATCCTGTTATCACAGAATGGGTAAGATTGGAAGGGGCCACAATGGGTCCCTCTGGTCCAACCTCCCTGTTCAGTGGAACTCCATTGTCAATATTCAGACCAAATAATAACCTTCTATTTGTTTATTTATTTATTTATTTATTTATTTAGTTAGTTAGTTAGTTAGTTAGTTAGCTAGTTAGTTAGATAGTTAGGTATTGGGGCATAGATGGGGAAATAATGAAAGAAAACTGAATAGATACCCTCCTGCATCAGCCGGTGACCTGGAAAAAAAATTAAGATGTTGTTTGAACTCAGGAAATTTCAGGTCAGGGCTGTAGTGCTCCATCATTGTCCTTCCTCATCATTACAGATTTATCTGCTACGTCCAACTCTAGTAAGAGTCACAATAACATTTTCTTGGTGACAGCACAATTTTTCTCCTTTCTTGCTTTCACTTCTTCATTCCCCCGTGTATCTGGACAAACACAACTTACAGCCATGGCCCCAGGGAGCAAAATGTGAAACACGGAGTGGTGGCTGTGCTTGGGCAGCCGCAGGTTTGTCTCAGAGCCCTTTTTCCACACCTGTCCACTAAGATCAGGATTTGCAGCAATCCACCCCTTTCCCTAAAACTGTACCTGCCTGGCTGATGTTTGGGACATGGGTGCAGAATGAAAGGATGGAGGAGCAGAGCTGCGTCTGGCACTGACTGTGAGTGGTCTGGTGGTGAATAAAATCTGGGTAAACCGACCCAAAATTCAAAGCGGAGCAAATCCCACATTTTCTTTCAACTGCACTGCTGGTATGGAAGTGTGGTCTCCCTCTGCTGTGGTAGTTTTACTGGTGAGCAACTGGGGAAGTAGGAAACTGTAAACCCATTTGGTTCAGATAATCTGTTACATGAACTCTGCTGTTGAAGAGAAGGAAAAAAACCCCATAAAATATTTATTTAGAAAGTGCAGCTTGTTCCCATTTGTGACCAAACATATTAAGAAGACTGAGCTTTGTGGGGGCATTTTTGAATGAAGGAGGAGAGAACCCTGTAATCACAAAAGCCTGTGAAAAGAGAATTTTTTTTTCCTAAGGAAAAAAGCCCATTAAGAGATTTTAATGTACAAGTCATGCAGCACCATAATATTGACCTCTCTTCTGTCAGCCTGTTCAGCTCCTCTTCTCCTGCAGAGCTTTTTCCTTCAGTTTTTATAGTTTTCCTTTCATGGATTCTCCTCTGTTTTTATCTCTCTCATCTCCCCCGCCTTTCCTCCATTTGGAGCACGAGGGAAATGAGCCGAAAGGTTCTGCTTTAAAATCCAGCTCCCTGTGATCTCCCCCAAAAATCCTGATGTAGGCTCTCACCTCAGGCAGTGGGAAGGGATACAGAAATTGGGTACAGGTACATGATGGGCTGAACCCTTGCACCAACAAGAGAGGCCTTAGTCACACCAAATGTTTGTTGGGAACCTGTGAGAGAGCAACCCAAATCCCAAAGTTTACAGTAGGAAATGCTAGGTAAAAAAATTTATGGTCTGGACCGTACAGGAAAGTAGAGCTTGACAAAGTGTTTCCTTGGGTCTCAAAAGCTACAAAACTCTTCATTTATTGGAGGAGAATTAGTGTGAGGTAATATAAAAATGTTAACTGCAGAGGCTTTCAGAGGAGCTTATTTAAAGTTAGGAACTTAGCTGCCAAGCAACCCATCATGTCTACTGCAGGAAAATGCAATGGAAGAATTTATTTTCTGCTGCTAAATTTCACTCTTGCACTTCTGGGAGGGGTCGACATTTTTTATGCTGGATTAAGGTGTTCCATACAAGAAATGCAAGGGCCACATTTTTGGGAAATGCACTCCCCTGTGCCAGTTCACTTGTACTAAAAGTGCATATGAGCCCTTTGGTGGCTTAAACCCACCACAAAACTCAGCAGGAATATGGGATTGCAAGGAGTAAATGTCATGTTGAGTAATCACTGCTGAAAGAGAGGGCTCTGTTTTTAACCTAGTTAGGAAAAATTGGTGGTACATTATGAAAAGGGGAAGAAGACATTTCATGAGATGCTCCTGGAATAATTTTGTATTGGGATGGCTTTTCAAAGGAGCTGATTTAACCAATTCCTTCATCCCCACAAATGTTACATAAGAACCACTGGCAAAACTAACACACACACACACTTCTTGTACAAAGGACTAAAAACCCAACCCAGATGTTTACAAAGCAACCACAAAAGACCGGAAGAAAAACAAACATACAGAGATGTTTTAAATGCAGAGCAACCAACAAACACAGGGAAAAAAAATTTCCATGTTGCTGGCAGTAGCTTTTGAACATACTGAAGCCATTTGGGGCAACCCTTCTTTAAACTTCCCCCATGGCAGGTTTGAATTATCAGTTATGTTTTCATTCATCACTTAAGGTCAAAGACTTCATCTTTCAATATAGGCCCACTCTTCTTTAAAAAGACAGATGGGGAAGGTGTAGCAAATCTTCATCCATTGCTTGATGATTGGACTGAATTTGTTTACCCTGCTTTCCCTGCTTCCCTTCTCCTGACAGAAGCCTTTCAGGGAGGACATAGAAGAGGATGCTCTGGTCTCACTTGTGCTCCTCTGTGAGCAGGCTGGCTCCTGCTTCCCTCTGGCCCCCCAGTTTCCTAGGAATGGTTGAAATTGGTATTTTTACTGGTCCAAAACTGAGCTGGACCACTGTGCAAATTGCTTTGTGGCCACTCACTCACTCCAGGCTGACCTTTTGGACTCTTTTCTTCTCAGTGCTTTCAAAGGTGAGAGAAGATCTGAGTGTTTCCACTTCCAGGCTGAAATGCCTTTCTGTGACACTTGCAAAAGAAAGAGGTGGTGTCAACATGGACCCATTCAAAGCTGCTCCTGGGAGTGTGGATTGCACTGAGTTGGTCTTCTTTCATGAGAGCCACTACCCTTGTGATTTTTAGGTCAGAAAAAAGAGCTTTTTTTCCCCTCTGAGGTATTTCTATGTCTCCTTTGTTTCCTCAGTGGGAATAGCTAGGAAAAATGCGTTGCATTTGGACAATTCATGCAGTCACTCCTAAAATGCAGCTTACATTTTCCAGATGGCTCAATAACAAACTGATTTAATATCCTTTGCACTTATATAAAAGTATTAAAGGGTCTCACAGATTCTTGTGCCTGGGTGAGGTGGTTCTGAACTGAGGATTACCAAATACAAGTCTAATTTGAATCCATGTATGAACTTCATGAATTTGTTGCAATTAATGTGTTTATTAACTCATAGTGAAGGTATCAGAATTAATCCTGCTTTTTCTCAAAGAAAACTATGCCTGTTACTCCTAAGCACAGGAAAACACTGTAAAAGCTGTTTACTTTGGCTTCTGGTGTCCTGGATTTGCTGAAGAAGGTCATGGCTTTTGTCCTCATTTACCTACAAGGCAAAGTGCTTGAAGAGGAAAAATGCTCCTTTCAGGCTGGAATGTCGAGGTTACAATTTATCGTACGGGACTTGAAAGAGGAATTTTCAGTTCTAACTTGTTTTAAGAGGAATGGGCTGGTGAAAGAATTTAAGGGCACTTCTGAAATGAATGTTGCCTGTCTATGGAACGGCCTAGAAAGGAAACATCCAAGAGGATCTGTAGCTCAGCTATTCTGCACTGCCTGAACAGAATAATGAAACACTTCTCCTGAGATTTATGAGCCTGGAAAATACACTGCAGATTTCCATCAAGGCCTGAAAATACTACAGTCTGTTGTCGTGGTCTCTAGTACATCTCTTTTTCTACCAGCAATACTGGCTGGGAGTATAGGGAAGGAATCAGAGATTAAGGGCAAATGCAAACACAGAAAATAGATATATTCTTTATTGTTGTGAGACTCCCAAGTTGCAACTGTCAAAGAAGTTTTATCTCACTAGTGCAAATTCCTTGGGATTTTTGCTTTTATTGTTTTTGTAGCTTCCAAATTACCAGCAGGGCAAGGGGTGGTGGGGGAAGCAGGAATTCTGTTGAGATTTTCTTTCTTTGGAGAATGCACAAGCAATGCAGGTGGTGAGTCCAGGCTTCTTCACTTCCCTCCCTGAAGGACAGGGGCTCTCAGGAGGGTGCTGGGAATGCTGCTCCATCACCTGATGGGAATGCTCATCCATCCCTCCTGTCCAGGAAAGGATGAGTGGGGCAGTGAGCTGTGCAATTCATGATTTTGTCTTACAGAGTGCAATTCACAGAGTCCTGGAGCAGGACCACAGGATTGTCCCCACTGTCTCTGCCCCAGAGCTGAGAGGTGTGTGACAGTTGTTACCCCTTCCCATTCCAAGCAAATTGCAGCGCTTGGGATTCCAACCCTCTATTTGCTCTAAATGCTCAGAGGAATTTTTTCCTTGGCTGTAATGCCAATCTCTCTTGCTGCAAGTGTTTTCTATCACGGTTTATGTCATAAACCATAAAGTAGATAATGTTCCTTGGCAGCCACATCTGCTGCCATTGTTGGCATTGTTATTTTATCACTGCTGTGTTTTTAAAATGTCCAACCCATGGGTTTGAGAGTTATTTTGGATGTGAGAAAACCTTTGTCAGGTGATTAGATGCATCAGCACAAGGAATGAAATCTTACCCGCCAGTCCTGGATCTCAGTTTGAGGAGTGGGGACCAAACCCTCTGTGTAAACACTTAAAGAAGGACTAATTTGTGCTGTCACCTCTCAGCCACCTTTCTTAGTGTCAGAATCTCAGCAGAGCTTTAGAGAACCAGCTCTGAGCTCTGCTGAAAGCCCAGCTTGCAACTTGAGCGTCACAGCTTGGAGCTGGACTCATTCAAAAATCGAGTGATGTCCCCTCTAATAAAAACTTCTCTGCAAGGTTTCCCCAAAAGCATCCCAAAAATGCCCATGGCCTAAGCAAAGCAAACAAGTCCATCCTGATCCATGGCTCTGCATCCTGGCAGGAATTGCCTGCTACAAACTCCCAGCACATGATCTGGGCCAGT
Source organism: Zonotrichia albicollis (assembly GCF_047830755.1). Taxonomy (NCBI): domain Eukaryota; kingdom Metazoa; phylum Chordata; class Aves; order Passeriformes; family Passerellidae; genus Zonotrichia; species Zonotrichia albicollis. Next base: position 5,072,907 of record NC_133826.1, on the reverse strand, counting down.
GATTTCCTTGTAAGGTGCCGTGGGCAAGGACAGCCCCAGTCGCATTTGCAGGGAACAATTTTGTGGGTAGAGAATTAGAACAAATGCCTTATGTGTGATGATTGATACTGCCAGGCGGACAATAATTGTGATTTACACACGATTTCTGTATTCTTGAGGGGAAATCCCAGTTGCCAAGTATGTTAACGAGGTATGTAATGGTGTGTTAACGGACACCATTAGTTTGCTGGACAAAACCGAGCCCCCTGCCAAAACAAACCTTCTCCAATGGTACGTTTTATGGATCAGCAGATTCTGAAAATGCTTCAGAGCGGGACTGGATGGTGGAGCACATGCTCTGGGAATGGCTAACAGTTTCCTAACCACAAGTTTAAAAGGTATCTGTTAGTAATTAAATGCGCTCGAGCAGTTGCTAATTCCAGTGTTGTGCAATTTCTCTATGAGGTGCAATAATTGCAGTCCGGAAATCGTTTGTTTTAATGTTATGAGCAGATTAGTATGGAAAGGAGTCCCAGCTTGTTGCAGTTCTTGTTAACTTCCATCACCAGGGTCGAGGTGCTTGTCTGTGCTTGGCAATGTGCTCATGGCCCAGGGCATGCAGGGAGCTGTGCCTCCCAAACCCTTCCTGGCATGGACAGGATGCAATGCTGAGCTCAGTGAGGTTCTGGGGAGATGACAAAGAGAAGGGTCTGGCAGACCCTCATGCTCAGGATTATTTCTAACCACCAAGGAAGGTCTTGGTTCTGCTGCATTTAGAAGTAGAAGCAGCTGAAAAACTCCTGCACAGAGGGATTCGTGGTGGCTCAGAGCCTTTTTGAGGTGTCTCAATGTCTGGGCCAGTGTAGGAGGCCTTGGACTGAACCTGAGTCAAAAATGCTTGTGGATGCAGGTGCACATTCCCAGTGGGAGCTGCCTGCAGCTTGGCAGAAAGAATTTGTGCTGTGGAGGGAGGGTGGTATCACACCCTCCCAGCCTCCAGTGCTTTCCCTGAGAAAGCCTGATCTCAAGTTTTCAGATCGGGTTCTTTTGTATAATCCATGCTTCACAAAAAAACTTTTGTGGACCTGGACTTTTCTATTTCCAACAAAATATTCAAATGGTGGGGACTTGTGCAGTACCAGATGTGTTGGACAGCAGAGGACAGTAACATCCTGGAAGTGATGTGCCATAGTATTTGCCCCAGGGGTTGGATCAATGGACAGATGTGAATATCCTGAAATCTCAGAAATCTCCAAAGCACATTTTATAAAACCAAACCCTGTGACCCATTTACTCCAGAGCAGAAGTTCCAGGCCCTCCCTGTACTTCTTTCTGCTCAGCTGTTCAGCAGAGATGTACTCAATAAAGTTCCTTAAAACAGATTATTGCTTCAGTTATGAACCTTCATGTATTAATACAAGAATTTTAGAGCACAAATATAAATTAAACAAATGCCTGAGAAGGCTGGAGCGATCCAGCAGTGATTCTGCTTCTCCTCTGAAAGGCTTCCATTCATCTCAGACATGATAGTCTAATCTTTGACTGAGACAAGAGTGCTACCTGGATAGTTTCCAGTTGTGTTAATGGGAGCTGTGAAAATCCTGTACATATCAGCAGGAGAAATGGCTCCCTTTCCAAAGGGAATGGTTTTGGTTGTCCTTAGTGCATTACGATAACCAGCCACCACACTTAATTACTTTTTTGTACCACTTCCCCTCCCTTCCTCATATCTTTATCTCTTCATGCCATAAAAATATTGCATTTTAAAATGAAATCAATGAGACAGAAAACAGAGGAGACACGTTTTGCATAAAGGAGAAACATGTGCTAGGAATAAAGGCTTGAAGTGGGCAAACATATTGAAGACATCCAGGCCTTCCCTCTCCCCTTCTGCCCCTCGCAGGGAAGCAGGAGGGAAGCACCTCTCCCGCCTCTCTTTTCCAGGATGGGGGCTTGGTTTTCCTGCAAAACCAACCAGTTTCCTCACAGGAGAGGGGTCAGGCAGGCTCAGAGAAAAGTGTGGGGTTTTTCCACCTTGTGCTGTTCCGTGTGGATGTTCTGGTGCTTGTACTAGAGCTGAGCACGCTGCTGGCACAGGCAGGTGAAATTCCTCTGGCAGAGCCAGAGATGACTCTGGATGGTTTTTCAAGGGAGTGATTTGTTCTCATTGCTCCTGGGAAGGACAGAGAGGCATGGATTAATCACGTTCATCCTCCGTGACAGCCCTGCTTAGGACGTTCAGTGTATGCTTGTACTGAAATCAGATGTGGGTCAATTTAAGTGAACTGTAGTTGGCACGGGTAATCCAGCATGGATTGCACAACTTTCCCATGAAATTGTTCAAGTGACTCACTCACAAAAACCTTCCTGCTGCTGCTGACCTGCTCCTTTCACCTGAACCGGGTCCCAAGCTGTGCTTGTGCTGCTCTGCAGTGATGCCAGGGCAGGCAGAGCAGAAGAATGAAGGGCTTTCAGGGACTCTGACTCCACCTGGGCTGCTCCTTCTTTTCTTCTTTGCCAAGACAAATAAAAATATATTCTCCCCACCAGCTCCTTAAAAAGGTTGAGGGGGGAAACTGCAGAAATATTTTAAGTGCTTGTTGTTTTTCCTAAGGGGACAAAAATGCAATGTGGTTTTATTCTGGCCATGCAAATATTTATGTGAGCAAGAGAGAAGCAAGATCAGAGAGAATCACTGGGTCTGGTTGTGACACAGGCTTTGGTGCCAGAGATGTGGATTTACTCTTTGCCCTTTTAGATCTTGCCTGTGTATCCCTGAACCAGTCACCTTCACCTCTGTGCCCACAGCTCCCATCTGCTACAGCTGATTTCAGCCCTTCTTTTGGGGTATTAGCTTAATGGGGTTGGGACAGATTTGGGGGAAAAAGGAGCTTTTCAACTCAACATGAAGATCTGAGTGCTTAGGTGATGTAGTAATCGTGGAAAATTATGGCAATTTGAGCTCAGGAGGGCACCTCCAAAATTTGTGCAGTGCCCTGCACACTGTGTTTGGTGTGCTGGAGTCTGCTCTGAGCTGCTGCAACCCAAACAATGGTCTGCATTCAGCAAGTAGCTCCTCAAATTTCCTGTGGATATCCCCAGCAAATCTGTATTTAAATAAGCAATAGTTTCTTAATCCTGGACTGCAAGTTGCTGGGGCAATTTGTACTCAAGGTGAATGCTGAGGTTAGGGAGATGTTGAGATGTATAAAAGAAGCTTGCCATCGAAATTGTTTCCAGCTGTTTTCATTATGCCCCACTTCTGCAGAATAAACTAAACTTTTTAGCTTTCAGCTATTTCCTTCTGGACTCTGTAAAGCTACCTGTTCTCAAAAGCATTATTTGGTGTCTTTAAGTGCTTTAGTCTGATGTTTTTACAGTTGCATTCAGCCAGTCATGAAAAATGCCCCTAAATAGATAGGAAAGGCAGCTGAAAAGATGGAAAAGCAGTTTGATTAAATGAAAATATCCATTCAGTTTGACTTGTTGAAAGCATAAAAATATTTTGGTAATACATTTTGGATATGCTAGAATTTCTAAACAGTCTTTTATTCTAGTCTTTCCCTGCCAAACTGGCTAGGGCCATAGAATTTAGTAAATAACATGAGCTGGTGTCCAGTTTCTTCCACATTTCTTGCCATATCCAAGTGGACCCTGCAGCCCAAATGACTCAGAGCAGGGTTCAAACCTGTGTTGCTAGGGCCACTCCCATTCCTAGCAGAAATGGGTACAAATTTGAAATCTTTAGCTAAGATAAACATCCATCTCAAAGAAATAAACATTTTGCTAAATGCTTTCATCCAAAGGAGTGGGAAAATTAGGTCAAAAGGAAATGTTTGAAAGACATTTCCTTGACTTTTGCACCAAAACCTGAAGCAGTCGTCTGCTGCAACCATCTTGTGTCCTAGAGATTAAATCTTTCATCCAGAAAGATCTCTCTCTGATAACTGAAAAATTTATCCCCAGAAGGGGAAATATATTCTGCCCTTTCTTTTTAGTGAACACATTTCTGTCTGTCTCTGGAGAATGATTTTTATGTGCTCATTGCCCACTTGCCCAATATGAATATGCTACCTTAAAAGAAAAGTAATTGATTTTTGGCCAAAAGGACAGGAGAAAGGTTAGGAATGTGCAAAAAGGTTTCTCATAACTTTGGAGGAGGCAGATGTTTCTCTTCTGTATCCAACCTTCATTTTCTTTGCATGAAGAACGAGTTCTTTAAAACCAAATAAATATCCCTTTGAGAAGAGCATGGCTCCCACTGTTATTCTTCACATTAACTCTTTTCTAGCTAAGGCAGAGTTTAGCTTGATTTTTATTGCAAAAAACTGAGAAGAAGAGAGACTACAGTGCAATTTTTTTTCCTATAAATGGCTTCAATTATGACTTTAAACTGGTCAAAAGAGTAACAACAGCAACAATAACAAACTCTCTGACATCTGACATAATATGGATTGTCATTGTTCATTCTAGGTACTGTAAATATGACTAAAAATACGTTCTTCTTGCAATTAAGATTTCATTTAAACATCCATAATTGCAAACATAGCAGCACATATTTCATATTTATAAGGAGGGCAGAGGAGGATTTTGGAAGCAGTAACCACGAGCAGAGTTTTCTGGGGCAGTCAGAGAGGAGAGCTAAGGAAAGGTTGTTATTCCTGGTACAAGTGCACAGGGTGATGTCCCCTGTCCCTGACTGGCTCCTCTGTGCATGTAGGACATTTCCTGCCTCTCTTGGTGATGGAGACAATGGGATGCCATTCTCCTCCTTGGACACTGAGACCAAACTGTCTTGGAAAAGTCTACAGCCTAAAGGAAAGGTGAAAATGTCTAATTTCAGGTTAATATCCTCCCCCTGGGTATGCCCCTGAGGCTAATGCTGCTGATTCCATGCTCTGCATCCCCCATTTCCCAGGGAAAAGGACTGAAATGTTTCCCAGAGCAGAAAGCCTGGCAGGGGAGAGCATCTGTATGTGGACACTGGGATCTCTGGAGGCTGCTGAGGCAGGGCCAGAGGCTGGGGGTCACTGATAAGGTAACCTTGGCCACAGTTTGTCTTCCTAGGGCCTGCCTGGTGGGAAATGTGGACAAAAGCCTTTGTGGAGCTCTGCTTGCCATATGGAGCTGCTGGGGAGGCTGGGCCTGTTTACCCACCAGGCCCGAGAGAGGCCTTTGGTTCCTCAGTTTATAAATCAACACAGTGACCCCTTTTCCAGAGGGGAATTACAGAAACTGCTGTCGGAAGCCTGGCCATGATGGGATCAATGAACTGCCCAGTCCCTGCTCTGTGCTGGGCATTGGGATTTCCAGGAAAATGGGAAAATCTCAGGAGGAAAGAGAAATGTGAAAGGCAGAGGCAGGTAAGAAGTGCCAAGAAGGGTGAGACAGGAGCTGCCCCAAAGGAAGCCTGCTGTAATCAGTGAAGCAGAGCTGGGGTGCTGAAAGATGTGACATTCCTGGCACGGGAATTTGGGATAGCCCAAGCAGGACATGGTGGGGAAACAGTCAAGGGACAAAGTCTGTGTGGGGTCAAGACTCAACCACTAAACCCAAGCAAGACAGGAGCTGAGGGGTTCACCCACTTATCTCAGACCAGCGGGCTGTGGGACTCTTCCCAAGGAACCTGTGCTGGGCTGAGAATAGGATGGAAGGCAGAATGATGGAGGCAGGAGGAAAGAGGTGTTTTCACACTTGAAAATCACAGGTGGCTCTCCAGGGCTCCCTGTGATTTATTGTTTCCACATTGTGGGAGTGGGGGGACTCTCAGCCCACCCACACTCAGCCTTTTTTTCCTACAACAAACACAAGAACACTGCACATGTGAGCGAGTTCCACATGTTCATACTGAGCGGACTTCTTCCTCACCCCTGTGGCCATTACTGACCACAGAATCATGGAATAGTTTGAGTTGGGAGGGACCTTAAAGATCATCTTGTTCCAGCCCCCCATTTTCAGCTGCATTTTGTAGCCACGTCCTGGATCTACTGGAGCACCTGGGGACATTTATGTGACTGTGCAGAGATGTGTGGCACAACCAGGCAATGTTTCCCATCCAAATGCACCTTTATCCAATCTTTTTACAGAAAGGGTTTTCATGCTGTAGTTCCGGAGGTTTTCATTGTAGTTCTGGAAGTTTTAGGGTGAACACTTGCGGTATTTTTTGCTACCCTCTCATATTTCCTTCTAGACTCTCCTAAATGCTCAGAATTTGGTACCTTTGGAAGATCCTAGCAGCTGTGTATCAGCTGTGCTGATCCAGGGGAGCCTGAACTCAGTTGCCCCACTCTGCTCAGTGTCGGTATTTTGCCTCTGGGGCTCTTGTGTGTTCTCACCTGAATTTCTGGCATCACTGGCTGCATGTGAGCAGAGGCATTAGTGTCACTTATGGATGATATTTTTCATTGAGCCACTTGAGAGTGAAGAACCTGTTTCCTGTTTAGAGCTCAGAGAGCTCAGCCCAGCCATTTCCTTGCCAAGGCTTTTGGAAGGGAACACTCTTTATGTCCTTCCAAGCACTCTGAAGACCTCTGAGTTCACATTTGACAAATGGGTACAGATGGATCTCTCTGTTCCTGCCCACGTTCTGCCTGAGTGGGGCTGGGAATTGTGCCCAGATCCAAGGCTGTGAAAAGCTGGGTTAACATGGGTAAATTCATTATTTCACCCTACCAAGAAATGTGGCCTGGAGCTGCTGTCCCCTCATGGAACAGACACCAAGCCTCTGTTGGTTTGCACAAGTCCCAAGAAAAACCAGTTTGGAGTCCTTGTGCTCCAGCTCCTCACATGATTAGCAACAACCCAAGCACAAAGTTTGGGTTCCTGCTCCATTTGTTTTCGTGCATTTCCCATGCATAGATCTGTGCTGCTCTGGCAGGAGAGGGAGACAGGTCACACCTGAGGATTTTGCACAGGGATCTGTTTAAACTTGGGTCATTTCTGGCAGAAAGTACCAATCTTTTACACAGTGTGAAGCATCTATGCATGTGTTAAAGCAGAGTTGAACAGCCTACTCAGGGAGGTGTTCCAAGGGCTTTGTAAGGAAATGGTACAAGAGAGAGAAGCTGAAAAAGTTTTGGGAATCCTGTTTTTGGGATTGTTTTCCACACTGAGTCTTTCCAGATCACATATTCCTAAGGCTCAGTGCTATATAATGACATTACCTGTTCTGAAAGAGGGAAGGGGGTTCTGGCTTCTCCAAGCTGCTGTCTAGAGATGGTACCCTATAATCTAACCATCAAAATCTCTCTATCTGCTGTTTGATCATATTATCAGGCAGTGATCACTTCCATTCTCCCTCAGACCCCAGGAAAATCTCTGTGGAATTTAGCTGGACATCTAAATGTGATGTTATCACAGATGTAATTTTATTACATCTAATAGGATAAACTTTTGGGTGTTGCCACAACCTAACTAAAGCAGGGCAGCCTTCCTGCTCCAACAACAAAGAGGAGCATTTAAAGCATTTTTTAGATGTCACTTCTATACAACTCCACCAGCTTACCTCAATTTCATCCTAAGGGATATTTCTATTTAGGATAATACTGCTGATGCTCAATACAGGAACAGGAGGAAGCTCTTTAGCATATAAATACCTTATTAAACCTCAGCACACATCTCTTAGCAGGCAACAAGTCCATGCCCTAAGATCTGAAAAATCACTCTGTTGTTGGGGGGAAGGATATTATATTCGATAAATCATATGGAACTATTTATCAGCAATCACTTCTTTAACTTTTCCACAGTCTTCAGTTTCAAAGCGCATTTTGAAGTGACTGAAGTTTGTACAGAGCAGTTTATTTAAAAAATTATTTTAGGAAAATTACCTCAGGCTTGATTGTGTATTTATGAAGGGTTTCTCTTTTCTTTTTTTTTTTTTTATAATATTAACATAATGTAAGAAAATGACTTTATTAAGAACAGTGGAAAAATGTGTAGAGAAACAGAAAAGATTTTGTAGCAGACAGTCTGTAATGGGAAAAGTTTTGCTTGTTGTGCAGTCACGAAGGGCAAAGTCAGTGGAAAGACCTTGATTTTGATGGGCTTTTGATTAGGCTGATTACCAGTGTGGGATTGTTCATCACAGAACCTTGGGCTGTTTCTGGTTATATCTACATCCTCCTCAGTGAATGTATTTTGATTTCTCTGCTTTTCTCCCTTGCTATTATAAGTGATTGTTTTTATTAACTTCTTTTACCTGCCTCATCTTTCTTGCTGCTTTCTCCTTGACCTGAATCCTTTCCTGATCTTTACTTAAAAATGAAATTATGTGCCCATAATTCAAACAAGTGAATGTTTTTTACCCTGCAACCACTGTTGCACGATCTCTTGCAAATCCACATTGGCCACTTTGTGCTCCTGACATTGTTCATTCCTGGAACAGTTCTGATCCGCTGCAGTTTAATTATGATGTGTTTTAGTACACAGCTCAGCGTGGTGCTCATAGTGATGACTCAGTGATTTTCTAAACCATGAAATAAATCTGATTGTGAGTATTTGGTATGTGCTTTACAATCAGCTGGATTATGACTTTTCCCAGTGGGCTCAGCCTTTCTATGGTGAGCCCACGGGTTGGAGTAGAACTAGAATTTTGCTGTGGATTGTTGTGGGCTTTAGGGCTGTTTTTATTGAAATGAAACTCATTATTTTTCGTTGCTTGGCATCTAAACCATGCTGCTACTCATGGGTTTAGACTGGGAGCTGCAGAGATGAGCTGAAGTGTGAAGTTTGCATGAGCTGTATGGGTAGGGGCCACACTCCTGGAAGGTGGGCTTCATTTCATGGCCATGGAAATGTGAGTTGTGAATCCTGCTGGTTGCCCTTTGTCGGTCAAACCACCACACCATTGGAGCTGGAAAGGGGAGCAGAAGAGAGGTGACTGCTCAGGTCAGGGCCCATGCAGGGCTGGAGGGGCAGCCTGGAGCCCTGGACATGCTGGGAATGTCAAGGTGCAGCTTGGATTCCATACAGACAGACAGGATCCTTTCCCAGGCATCCCCGGATGATGAAAGGGAAATTGTTTGCAGTGACTTGGAATGGATTAAGTAGACAAAATATGAATGTTTGAATAAAGTAGTAGCCACAGCTCTTGTGTAGACAGTAAACAATGGTTTATTGACAGTAAACTCTTGCTCTTATGGTAAAATGTCTTAAATCACTTATTTCCTGAAAGGCTCAGGCAGGGTGTCTTTGGTCACTCACACATGTTTTGTACTTTATCTCAAATCAAAACATCCTGATTTCCAGTCTCTGGAACACATTACTGGTCCATGCTTCCCCTGTTTGAATAAAAGGTGGCAAATCCAGCTGTGCACTCATCAAGGCTGTTTTGAATAGCATCTCTGAGTTAAGAAAAGGCTGTGGATAGATGAGACCTTAAGATTTGTGCAGAAACATCCTAAGACTTGACTTGACAAATGTTGTGTTGTTGGACAACTCTTCTTAATCCCTTTCTGCTTGGACTTTGCTGTGACTGCTCTGAAGGAAGAGCGTTTTGTCTCCCCACCTGATCTCTCCCTGCTCCAACATGCAGATGTAGCTGTGCCAGTGCTCACTCTCTACTCTGATACTGTCAAAATGAGTCAGGAAAAATCACCCTGCTAGAAGCATTGAGGGATGTGTTTGTTTTGACAGCATTGGTTCTAAGGGTGATTGCACAACCAGTTGTGCTGGCCAGTGTGATGGGAGAGCAGGGGAGTAATGAGGGGAATATTGATAATAAACTCAGGCACACAGAACTCACTTTGTGACCACTTCTACCCATGCAGAGACAGATGTGACAGATGTGAGAAGGAGACAGGACAGGCTGTGGATGTGCCCTGCAGGGGGTGACAATTGCTCTGTGACACTGAACCTGTGCTGACTCCTCTCACCTGTGCACAGGTGGTGCATCCATCTTCCTTCCACAGCAGGGTAAAAGGACCCAAATTACCTTCCCCTGCAGAGGTGCAAATCTTGCAGGGAGGGTCATTCAGGGCAACCTGCTCATCTGTGAGGCAGTGCTGGCTGGCCCCAGCACAGGTGCTGTGCAGGTGTCCATGCAGTGATGGACACAAAAATAATGATGGACATAAAACTCCAGCCTTGAGCCCCTTTGTTAGGAGGAGAGCACAAGACAGAGGAGGAGAGCTGGCAGAAGGTGGAGTGCAGTGGGCATGGCAGAAGGAAGGCAACAGAGTGTTGGGGCTATCTTCCTCTCTGGAATGGATTCCTCCATCAGGGCCAGGCTGGCTGGGGCACTGAGCAGCCTGATCTTTGCGCAAAGTTCCCTGCCCAGGGCAGGGGGAGTTGGAGCTAAACAGTCCCTAAGGTCCCTTCCAGCCTCAACCATTCTGGGATTCAATGTTTGAGGTCTTGCCTAAGGTCCTGAGTAGCCCAAAATCTGGACTGGTCCTCCAAAAGTCTCTCTTGCAGCCCTCAGCATCCAAAGGATTCAAATCTGTGATCCTTGCAAATTTGCTTTCCAGTGAGGGACTCTCTGTGACCCTCTGTCTGGGGCCCTGGCCTCGGGAGGTGAAGATTGCTGAGCACTGTGTCAGCTGTATCCAAAGTGGTTTTTGTTTAATGGTCTCTGCTGCTGTTTATATTTTCTAATGCACTACGGCTGGTGTTTGTTGCCATTAAAACTTCATTTGTTTGGAGGATCTTTTCAACAAACTGAAATCCAATAAATCATGAGAAAAATATTTATTATTTCAACTGGATAAGAAGGGGAGGGGGAAGTGGACAAATGAGTATTCCTTCAGCACCATGTTAAATGGGAGGGCTCTGGGGTGTATTCACCGTGGGACTTTGTCCCCAGAAGAGCAATTATTTGGCTGGACAGGACCAGCTGAGTGACAGATTCAAATTTGGGAGCAGAAGTGGAGCAGAAATACTCTGAGCACTCCAGCTTTATCCTGTCTGCCCATGTAATCACACCCACAGATGATGGTAGCGAGCTCGGGGCTTCTGGATTAAAACTGTCAAAAATACAAGCCTCTAATGCCTGAGCTGGAAATCCTGGGCTGATAAACTGGTCCCACTTCTGCTGGTGGCAAAGCTGCTATTGTCTGAGGTCAGGATTTCACTCCAGGTCTGTTTTAGTTCACAGACAGTAGCAGACTCCAAACTCTTCATCCTGCTGTAGGGTAAATTACACCAGTTCATGGCGGGATAAATGACATAGAGATCTGGAGCAGAATGTGGAAAATGTCATCACAAGCACCATTACATTGGAGCTGCATGGCTTTATTTATTTGTTGAATAGTGAACTCAATTAGAAATAGGGTGGGATTTAGGACTTTTGCGTTCAGCCAGTGGTTTTGGCTGAAAATGCAGAGGGAAATATGGGAAAGTTGGACTGTGATTTCAGCATTTCACATAGAGGATACATTGCCTATTCACTTGGAAATGGTATCTAATTTTTCAACATGACATAATTTTTCAATGCCAGAAATAAAAGAAAAGAAAACCAACTTGCTTTTGGATTGACCTGAACAGAAATAGTTCTGAAATCTGTCCATGAGATGAAGGCAAAATCTCTGCATTGTCCAGTTAAGCTCAGGATAGGTGTGAAGTGTAGATCCAAATGATTGGAAGATGTAGCAGGCTTGACAAGGAATGGGAAAAATATATACAGCATTTCAACAGAGAAATTCTATATACAGTATATTTCCATAACTATGACAAAATCTCTCTTTTCAGCAAGGAAGGTTCCCTTCAGCACCTGTAAACCACGCCCTGGATGTAAGCAGCTCCAAAATATTCATGCGAGGATTTGGCTGCAAAGTTTTATGTTAAATCCGGTTTCCTCATCCTGCATGATAATTTCTACCCCACAAAGCCCCAAAAGTCATCACCTTCACTATCAAGGCCTCTAGATGCTCCTATAATGCCATTGGGATCCTAAACACAATAAGTTAGTGTCCCATCTGTCAAAAACAGGACGTGTGGCAACCCTTCCCAGTGAGTCATCTGTTCAGCATTCCCAAGTCTTTGAGATCTCTGCACTCACCAGGGAGCTCTGACATTTACCAATGTTATCTTTCTTATTTCAGTTTTGGCACCTTCTTCCTTTCCTCAGGGACCGTACTGGGCAAAAACCACATGAAATGAGCATCAGACATCATCTGTCATCTTTCTGAAAGGTTACTGGGCTTGAGTGTGTTGTTTGGCCACAGATGGAGGTAACTTCACCAGAAAAACAAAAACCCCTACCATGGGGTGAAGAAATCGTTAACTGGGCAGAGTTTTGCACGAGAGATCAATTTGTTGAAAGGGAAGAGTAATCCTTATTCATAGTGACTTTTGGGATGACTAAACCCTCAAGAAGCATATTAGAAATTGCTATGAAATGCTTCTCTTGCTATCATTTGCTGTGAATCAGCAATAAAGTAGTCACCCCCTTGGCAGCATTCCCACTGGGGTCAGTGGGGCTGGAGTTTCACCCTTGGAAATCCTGCCCTGAAGGAGGGGCTCACCATCAGTCTGTGTCCACTTTTCACTCCTCTGAGCACTTGTGAGTCTACTTACAGTGTTTCATAATACAGGAACAAAGGGGTTATTCAAGGAAAATGAGGGAGGCAGAGATTTAAAGCAGATGAGAGTGCATGCTCACTGCACAGTAATGTCAACACCTGGCCTTTTATCCCTCAAAGTGCTTTACAGGAGCCACCAGTGCCAGTGTCTCTGCTTGACAAAGAGATAAAGATAACACTACCTGTTCAAGGTCACCAAGCAGACAATGCCAGAGCCAGAGAGGGAAATACCCTCCTCCAGTGTGCAGAGGCTTCTGGTTAAAATCAAATCCCTTTTATGCTACAGGGCTCACTGCTCCAGGTCAGAACGACACCAAAATTCAGTGGCAGGGACTGTTTGTGTGCAGAACAAGCACATGGCAGTGGGAAGATATAAGGAAGAATTCAGGTCAGAGAGCAGCTTCTGTTTTTGTAGTGATCTGTCAGAGGACAGGAGATTCTCTGGCTGGATGACATGTTTCATTTTAACTCTACTGCAGAGTGCAGAGCCAGCTGCTGCACTCAGGGCTGTCCTGAAAACCCTGCAGATGCCCCAAGGGTTTGCTGCTCCATGTAGAAAGGGAGCTGTCATTTTGGAAATCTACCCTGTCTGAGGGAAGCAAAGGCAGGTTGTCACCAGAGATACTCCCACATAAAGGTAGAAAACGACCCAGTTTTCCTGGAGTTATTCAAGACTTGGCAGTGAAGTCTAAGCTAAACATTCTTGTCAGGCTTCAGGATTTGTGAGGATTCAGCCCAAAAAGCCAGGCTGGACTTGAGGATTCTTGTATCTCCATACCAGGTGAGATGCTGTCCTTTCAAATGCATTCCAGGAGGCTTTTGCCACAGCCACAGAGAGGGCAGCTGCCTCAGCTGAAGGTGACAGGATCCTCCACCCTCCAGACAGCTCATCCTGCCACGTCCATGGATAGTGCCACCATGAGAATGAACCATGCTCTCCATCTGAACTGTGAGAGTGAAGCATGTTCTCCATCTGAACTGTGGTCCCTCCTTCACCTCTGTGCAAGGAGAAGCCTCCAGCAGCCCATTAACCCTTTCCAGACCCACATGGGCTCACACATGTGCTTTTTAGTGGCATGATTCTTGGCAAGAGAGGCAACCTTAATATTGCTGTTGGACCTATGTGCATGTCTGTTGTTCATCATGTGTGAATTAAATGAACGACCCAGAACTGAGGAGAGAGAAACTAATGATTGCCATATTGTTTCCAGCAGCCTTCAAGCAAAAGAAGCTGTTTGAACTTTCCCCTAAAGACGCTTCTCCCTCTTGCAGTGGTTTTAAAATCTTGGGTTTCTACCCTTTTCAAGGTGATTAATATTGTAATGATACCTTCTCTACCTTCCCCTCCCCAGGGGAGTGGGCAAGCAGGGGGAGGAAAGCAGGACAGGGAGAAGAAACTTTTCAAAACTAACTCCATGTGCAGCAGTAAAAGGCGTGATAGCCGCTTCTTTTCCTCTCTCCTCTAGTTTCCAGCAAATTCCCTTGAGCTTTCAGGTATTTCATTATGTTTTGTTTTTAATTCCTCTTCAATGCACATATTGACATGCTTCTCTCTGTCTATTTCTGTCTTCCTTTACCCAGTGAAATGATCCCACTGGGAAGGTGAAGGTCCAAGTAGAAGGTGGAAGGAAGGAAAGCATCTTTCCTCATTACTGAGAGCCAGACTGATTGATAGTGTGTGACTGAGGCAAAGACCCTCCTTGGGATGGAGATCGTAGCCTCATCCTTAACATAAGGACAGGCATGAGGCTGAAACCAAGAATGGGGACTGCATTTGGAATGGATGACTAATTGTGGTGATTGCCTGGCCCTCTTCCCAAAAATTAGGGGAGAAATGCTGTAGCTGGCATCGTTTTCATCCTACAGGATATTTCAAGTGCTGTGCTTGAGACTGAGGAAAAGACTGCATCCCACTACCTCTGGCAATTGGAGCTGCCTGTGACCAGAGATGACCTTCTTAATATGGCTTTTGACATCTGCACCTGGGTGGATCTTGCTCCACAACATTGAAATGGACAGTAGGAAAAAGCAGCAGAAAAATGAGACAAGCCCTCACATTGTTTGGATTGTCAATAATAAATAGCAAGGAGTGGAAAAGGCCTTCCTTGTTGGCAGGGTGATCCCGTCATCTTGATATAAGAAAGAAATATTACAGAGTAAAAAGGAAAAAATCATGAGGAGAATCAGCCAAATTTCCCCAGGGAGGTGTTTGAGGTGCTACACAGTCTTGTCTGGGCTCCCTTTCCCATCAAACCTTGAACCAGATGGTCTTTTGGGGTCTCTTCCAACCTGTTTTGGGATTTTGTGATCATCAACATGGTGGCTGGGTGTCACTGCCATTCAGCTCCTGCTGAGTGAATCTGCGCTGCTTGCACATCATTCCTCTATTATCTGTCTCCTTGAAAACTTACATTGCACTTTTAGGGGTTTTTGGGAGCCCCTTAGGATTACCTGTGTGGCTGCTATCTGCCAGACTTTCCTCTGAGCTGTCCCATTTGCTCAGGGATGTGGCTCTGGAACCTGCAGTGAGAAAGCCTTCATTGCTGGCTGAGAAAGGGCTGTGCAAGCTCAGTCTTGGAAGGAATTTCCCTCTGGTCAATAGTCTGGCTCAGCCTGGTGGCTTCCTGGAGCAAGGACAGCAAGGACAGAGATCTGAACTATACTTCCAGTGCTGCTCTCTTCTGTCCCTCTCCCTTAATTACACAATCTTAATCTTGTGTAATTAAGATTACACAACTTAATCACCTGTAGAATGTGGGTCTGGGATCACTCTGCTGTTTTCAGGCTGATAATACAGAATACACCATTAGAAGTTCCTCTGACAGTTAGTTCAAAGTAGAAAATCACAAACTAACACATCCCCACTCCTCTTTGATTTGAAGCCAATTACCAGTGAGAAGGTCCCTTCATTTGCTCAACATGCAAAACATACCCAGGAAAAAAACGTTGGAGAAGGGGCTCATGAAAGCTGAGACAAGATGTAAAGGTGACACAAGCAGAGGCCCAAGTGGAAGAGAATAGAGGACTGGCCAAGAAAATGTCATCAGTGACCCTTGTGATCACTGTTTTGTTGGAATGGGGAGGATGGAAATCAGCTTGGTGAGGATCCAAGGTGCTGGAGACAGGGAATACACCTGCTGTGCTTATCTTGCCCCCAACCACAGATGAATCCAGTTCCTCCAGAAGCTTCTGTAGCAATGTCAGTCCCAGAGGACACAGCACTGTGAATATTTCAACAAGGACCTTTGTTCCTCAAATTGCAAAGGATTTTGAAATCTGACACAGGCGATAAGTCAGCTGCCTTTGTGGGTTTCCAGGGTCTTTTTCTTGGTGTAGTTATTTGATTCTGCTAATATGTATAGTAAAGATAAAACAGTCCCAGTCTCAAATACTGGAAATCCAAGAGGAGGCAGAAATGACAAGGGAGAGCTGACAAGGCGTCATGGGAAGAACCAGATCAAGGGAAGAAGTGAGCCAAACTGATGGAAACTATAATGTGGTCTGATAGCTTAGGTGGGCAAAGTTTGGACTTGGAAAGGGTCATGAATTTCCTGGCTTCACAGGAGACTGAAGACAACATCACTCAAAGCCTTCTCTGCTCCAGGATGCAATTTCCTCCCTGTTCTACTGACGGATCCTTTTCTGCTGTGTATATTTTTCTTTCAGCCAGCTCAGCAGAAATACTGAAAGCTGGCAAGGCAGCTCAGAACAGTAAGAGATCTTGTACAAATTCTTCCTTCTTTCACAGGTTGTTGAGACAAAGAGTAACAGAAGATTACAGATAAAAATGGCATTGTCTATCAAAGACACTAAAGTCTTTCCACAGCTGACCAGCTGCAGTGCATGTGTCCTGGCAGGTCCTGAAACCAGTTTTTATAGATCTCTGTAGCAAACCAATTAATTTGACTACTGGCATAAGCAGCATGAAAACCTTGATGCTTGCTGTAGCTGAAAGAAGGGCTTCAATGAAAACAAGGGGTCAGATTGTCCATCTTGGTGGCTGTATGGTACAAACCTCCTTAACAAAATATCTTACTTAACAAAAGCAACTTAACAAAATATCTTAACAAAATATCCAGACTCTCTGTGTATGAGCCCTTATTCACCCCTGCAGGTAACACAGACCCTCCAAAGGGTGTCCTACTGAGGGTGTAGTGCACAGTTGTGGAGAGGTGATTGCTTCAAGAACCACGTTTCTGGCTGTGCACTCACCACACTTTCACCTCTTTTGAGGGAGGAATCACTGGAATTCTCTACAGAGTGCTGTAAACAGCAAGGATTCCAGGTAATCTCACTAAGTGAGTCAGTCACTTGTAACTCCCCAAAGTCAGGAAGGCTCTTTGACATGTGGGGTCCCTCTTACCATTTCATGTGGGCAGGTGGCACATGGCAAATGTACCTGAATTCCCCCAAAATCTCTGAGCAGAGGAAATTCTGCTGCCATCTCTGCTTAGGGGAATTTGTAAGGGGGGCTGTGGCTTCTCCACAGGTGCCCATGGGGTAGTTGTAGGGTCTCTCTCCTGCCTTGTGTCACCTGGCTCAGGTTTGGAACTGTCTGTCATCATACACTCATCTAAAAAAGTGTCAGGTTGTCCTTGTGGCAGACTGGTTCAGCTGACCTCCAGGGGTCTCTCCCGACCTACATTTCCCTGTGATTCCGGGATGGAATGGCAGAGAGCTCAGGACCTCTGCAGCACAGGCTACTTTTATTTCTTCTGAACGTGAATAGGAGCATTGTGTGGATACCCAAGGGCCCTGACAGACAGGCCCTGGCAGTGACTGGAGCTTTTCCTGGCCTCAGCTCTCTGTCAGTGTCTCTGACAGAGGATCTGGTGCTTGCAGCAGCAGGGAAGGTGTGAACCGGAGCAGCTGAGGATGCTCAAATTCCTTGTTCCTACAAGCTGCTTGTCATGGGCCAGTCATGTTTTAGGGATCCAGGCAGCCAAACGCTCAGATAATGGGAGACAGAGCTCCAGCTTTACACAGCCAAGCTTGGAAAATGAAGCCAAAGAGACTTGGGCTTGACTTGAATGTGGAAAAGGGATGCTGCAGTCCTCTGCACTGTCTGAATGCTGAACAAAGCACAGCATGGCCCGGAACCCAAATGCTTATGCACTCTCCCACCTCTGAATACCAGCTTTGAATTGGCTTTGATTTTTATTGCATATTTGTTCACAGCAGCTGTCAGAAAGTTTAAATGCTGGAGTTACTGCTGGAATAAATACATCCTTCCAAAGCCCTGCTATGGCTCTCCCCGTTGGGAGTTTATGTAATGCACTGAGTGGTACAGAAAGAATGCACAGAGAACATTCTGCTTCCTGGAGGTTTCAGCCTGCTTTGACAGCTCGGTGCTGACTCACTGTCAGGACCTGGTTTGAGCTCTGTCGTAAAGCTCTGAGGGCTGGGAAGCACAGCCATGGACATTGCCTCAAATGGATGTGAAACCAGGCTGGTACCATCCTAGGTGGCTTTTTGCCTGGGAATTGCAGATGCCATGGCATCCAGCCAGGTGCCAGCTTAGGGCAAGGGCTGCTTTAGGTGAAGAACCAGAGAATACCCCAAAATGGCCTCAAAATGCTGGAGGAAGATGAACATTTCTTTTAGTGCTATTTTTATCCAATATTCTAATTTTGTCCTGTTCCCTTACATAACTTTCAGAGTTACAGCTGAATAAACTTTCAGGCAAGAGAAATATTCCTAATACAGCTCTAACTTTCTCCAGACTGAGTCTCTGAAATCATCCACAAAAGGTTTCCAGTCCATGTATGTGGCATTGGACCTTTCTCTAAGAAGGAAAGTGTAGAAAGAGATTTAAGCCCTGTAAGATTTGAGTTTGTTCCTCCATGGCAAAAGGCAATTATTTTGTTTGGGTTGGATGGACTTTGGTGAGATGGGGTCAGCACAACAGAAGCCCTTCTGCCCCTGCCCTCCTCTCCTATCCAAGCTCCAGCAGTGCAGAGAAGGGAAATCTGGGTCTGTTCCCTGCCCCAGGGCTGATGGATGCCCTGGGCAGCTTCTCTGCTTGCCCTTGGGGCAGACTACTCGAGCTGGGAGAGTTAGGGAGTCGATAAATGAAGTTAACTGTGCCCTGGCTCTTCCCTGCTCTTCAGGGGCTGTGTGAGGCAGCTCACAATTTTTTTTTTTTTTTATTTTGCAAAACACTGAGGATTTTTTAATGATCTCCAGGGACCAGGTGGGTCCCTGGCTGCTGCAGGATATGGCCTGAGAAAGGCTACCTTTTCTTTTCCCAATTCCCTTTTCATGTTAAATCTGCAGGATGAAAATCACCAGATGTCTTCTCCAGCCCCTCTCTGTGTCTAAATGGGGAATGTTCAGTGAGGCATCCCAGGAAAGCCAGACTGGTGACCAGCCAAACATGAGGGACAGGGAAAACAAGGGCTTGGAGAAATAAGGGATCAGGAAAAGTGGCTGTGAAGGCAATGCACCTGTACCCCAGCAACTCTTTTTTATGAAAAATGAAGAGGAAGCTCCAGTGGACCAGTTGTTCAATCTTTTTTTATGTTTTTAAATAACTGATACAATTTGTTACCAAAAATATAAAGAAAAATCACAAGACTGGTGAATTGGAATGTTTTCTAGCTGTCTGCCTTTCCCCAAAACACAGCCTATGCTTGGGTGGTAGTTTAAATTTGTTTAATGTTCACAAGGCAGATAAAAAGCCCAGCAAATCCAGCAGGAGATTTTTCACTGGCTTCTTTAGAACTTTGGATGACTCCTAACTCTGTAGGCAAAATAACACACACGAGTAATCAACATTTGCCCCTTTTTGGAAACCCATCAGCCCAAAAGGGCTGTGGCCATGTGTTTGTTATGTGTTTGTTGTTGCATCTTTCTCTGACTCTCTGTGAGGAAAGTGCAGATCATCAGGATGCGATGCGGCCGCGCTTGAGATCTTGGCCGTGGAATTGTTTATTGAACAGTGACAGACTGCAGCACAGCCCTTTCAGGAATGATAAGGAAAGTTTTATGCAAGCCCACATCTGCACTTGGCTGGGCACAACAATGTCATGTTCCTGATTAGCCATAAATTTGTCTGAAGCACTCGCTGAAGTAGGAGTGCCCATGGTGACTGATTTCTGCAGCACAGCTTGTGTTATTTCCACTGCTCCAAACTCATGTGCAGCAGTGAAACACAGCCCTCTAGAAGTGCTGAGCCTTGTTATTTCCTACTCTGTTTCTGCTGCTTGCACTCTGCCAAGCATTATGGTTTTTTGGTCCCTTTTAAAGGTAAGTCTTTCAGGCCAGGTTGGACAGGGTTTGGAGCCACCTGACTGGCAGGTCTCTCTCAACTCAAATCATCCTGTGAGTGAGAAATATTTTTCTACAATCTTCTCATCTAGCTCACCTGTGGACAGTCAAATCATCTTTAAGCCAGTGCTAAAAGATCCCTTTTCCCATGAGAAACATCCCTTTCCTGAGACACACTGTGCAGAATTGACACAGGGAAGCTTAGTCTGGATGGGCTGTGTGGTTTTCCTTGGACATTGCGATTCCATCCACAAAGCCCTGGGTCTTCCTGCTTCTGTCATGACCTGCAGCATCTATCAGTTATTAAATGTTAAGTATTGTGAGTCTATTGCAGTAGAGCAACAATACTTATGACTTAGGTAGATTTTTATCACTGTTCCTGTGCTAGACTCCTGACAGTTGTGACAGAGGTTTCCAAAGCTCTTGTGACATGTAACCCACAGAGGGTTTTCTGTGTAATACATCTCCCTGAAGATCAGTAGTGATTTCCTCAGGGTGAGAGGTTAACAAAGGTTTCTTGCACATTGAAACCCTATTTCTGACATTCGAAGTGGGGCTTTGGTGTTAGATACTGCCTTATCAATGTAATTGCAAAATACATTAGTAGCCATTTACTGGTGTCTCTTTATACCTGGATTATGTCATTATTCACCTTTTTTTCCATGGTCTCCTAGTCTCTTATTGTGGGAAATAGATTTGTAGAGAGTTCTATGTTAGTACCATTATCCTTGCAAATGGCTCAGGACACAGCCAGTGGGATGTGCAGCCTTTTCTGAATTTACAAGTAAAACCTGGAGCTCCACTGTATGAATTAGGGCAGTCAGAGAGAAACTATCAGCTAAATCTGAGAATGAACTGAGGATCTGAGAGGGTTCCCCCATGACTCCTGTTCAGCTGCTCTGTATATTGTTTTAAAGGACCCTTATGCAAGAAGTATGTTGCCTTCTGAAAGAGGAGATTGTTTTACTTACTTGTTGTGGGAAGGTCTTCAAATTTCAGCCCTTCCTGCTTATATTATGGCATTCTAGGGCTCAGCCTGCTGTAGTTGCCCTGTGCTATGTGAGAAGCAGGATCCGTGGCAGATAAATCCACAGCCAAAGCCTGTTGTTACAACAGAAGTCTCTTGCCAGAGAGCCTGAGTGATTTCAGCTTCTCATTGCAGCTGAATGCATTTAATACTGCTGTGTGCTGTGGGAGACAGGTCAGAGTGTCCTGGAGCACAAAGTCCCCTCATGGCTCCACAGCAGGTACAGCCTCGAATGGAGGCTGTGGTGACAGGGACAGATACAAACCAACCTTGGACAAAACACTGCTACCCCCATTCTGCCTGGAAGGCCCAGTTTTGGCTGATTCCACCATCAGTGAGCCCCCTTCCAAGGAGATGAAGGGGAAAGAGGTAAATTAAGTCCAGGAAGTGGGCTGATCCCACTGTAAACTATAACAGTAATCTTGACCAGGATGAAACATTTGTGTCTTGAAATTCCCATTCATGGCTTTTCCAGTCCTGACTGCACATGTCCCTGTTCCCATCAGTGTCCAGGCTGCTTGGGTGGATTCCCAGCCATTCCTGTCACTGGTGCATCACCCTTTTCCCTGCTTGGGGAGATCACAACCTGTCAGAGGAAATGTAGCTCACTCCTCAGCCTTTGCAATAACAGGGATGTGATGCACCCACGAGCCATCAATGGCACTTGGGCTTTGAAACATTTCAGTTTTGCCTCCAAAAAATGCTATTTTGAGAAGAAGAAGTTTCTGACCCACTTTCTAGCCTGCTGCATTTGAACATGAAGGTTCATGATCTTGGCAAGGTGGAGGGGTTCACACAAGCATAACTTCACAGAGCTCTGGTTGTCCAAGAAATAACAGATAGAAATTATTCATAGCTGAATAATTTCAGCAGTCTTGAGAAAACATTGCAAGGAGTATGAGGTTGGAGCTTTTCAATCTCCTGGAATCATCTCCTTTCCTGAAAAGCACAGAGAGATCCTGGTGGTCCTAGGGTGAGGAGCAGAGGAGGTGGTGCTTCATATCCTGAGTCTGGTTTGAAGTTGGCTGGCATCTTTCAGTGGATAAAGGCTTTTGCATGCCTGCTTTAACTGCTTTGAAGAACAAGCAAAAAAATAGGCAAATTAAAATGCAAAAAATCATATTCAAACCTTTAGAAGCAGCCAACTCAAAGATGCAGCTCTCAGGGCTGGCTGCAGACCCTGGGCTCTCATCAGGGTAAGGGGTGTGAGCCTGAAGCTGGCACCCTCTGGCCCTGGCTGCAGAGTGGTTTCTTTGCTGGGTACATGGCATTTCTCAGGCTGGGCTCTGGGCAGGCCATGCTATATTTAAATATCTTTTGCTGGTGAGGGACTAAAGGGCCTCTAGAGCTGCAACTTCCTAAGGGCTATTCTGCAGATTCCTTCCTCGTTTCTTTTCTTTTTTTCTTTTGGTTTTCCTTTAAAGGAAACCCTCAATCTTCTTAGGAAATAATCTTTTGTTTGTGTCATGAAAAAACCTGTGCTCTCCTGGCTGGGAGGATGGAAGGGCCAATAGGAAGAGGTGCCACTTGTGTGTTTCGATACAACCAAGCGTGTCTTAAATAAACATATGTTTATTTTTCTACCTTTCTGTTGAATTGCATCCTTGCCAGCATAGAAGGTAAAAGTATCCAGTTCAAAGGAGGCAACTGCAAGCGTAGGCTGACATCCTGTCATAAATATAGAACTGGCCCCATGACAATGCCCTGCTCGGGAACAATGGGAGCTGGGAGAGAGCAATGTGTGAATTAACACAGTCCAGGCAAATGATGAACAGCTGATGGAGGAAAAGAACTGTGGGCCAGGCTGCCAGCTCTCAGGGCTGCCTCTGAGCTGCCCTTTGTCCCCTTCACAGAGCTGTGTGATGTCTCTGCTGTGCTCATGTGCCAGCCGTGGTGCCACCCTGGGGACACCAAGGGCACGGGACACACCTCTGTGCCAAACCACAGAAGAGATTTCATAGAATCACAGAATAATGAGGTTGGAAGAAATCTCTAAGACTGAGTCCAACATATGCTAACTAACACCTCTACTAGGCTATAGCACCAAGTGCCATGTCCATTTTTTTTTAAACACATCCAGAGATGGTGATTCTACCACCTCCCTGGGAAGAGCATTCCAGTACTTTATTATTCTTTTGGTGAAAAATTTCTTCCTAATATCCAACCTGTACCTTCCCTGACGTAGCTGGAGACTGTGTCCTCTGGTTTTATCAGTGGCTGCCTGGCTCAGACTGGGGCAGAGCCGAGCTCTCATCTGCTTCTGCCCCTGTCCCACCTTGCTGACAGGACACGTGGCCTTGGGGTGAGGGCAGCTTTCTGCCCTGCCCAGTCCTCAGGTCAAGGTTTGCAGGGCAGGGAAGGGACCAGCAGTGCAGGGAAGCTGCAGCCAGCCCCATTCCCTGCCCTCAGGACTGCTCTGGACAAATCCCTGTGGCCAGGTTATATCATCTCTCCATCCTGTATTGGAATGGCAGTAGACACCCATTTCCATGAGCAGGATGAGAGCCCCAGGCTCTGCTGGGACACATTTACCCCAGTCTGGCTTTGCCATGAGGAAACCAAATTCCAGGGTAATTAGGAGCCTCAGTGATACTTCCTGTGATACCTGAGAAACCTGTCAAGACTCAGTAAGAAGCAGCGTGTGGCTGTCAGTGGTTCTTGGCTCTGGCTGGGGCCCTGGCAGAGCTCACCAACTCCTGTCCCAGCCAGGAGCAGGCTGGGATAAGGAAGGGACCTGGGATAAGACAGGAGCCACATGCCTCTATTCCTGGGTTTCACCTTTACAATGTGCTTGTGGGGACATTGGGGTGACCATTTGGGCACTGGTGGCTAGAGTGGGTGCACTCCCATGCAAAATCAAGCATCTGGTGAATCCCTCATATAAACTGTATTGAGTTTAAAAACATCAGAGCAGAGAGGAGCTTAGTTTAGCTTATGTTCATCCTTGTTTTCTTTGACTAGCTACATTATTTTGTGACTGTCATGTTGAAAATGATGGCTTGCAGTGGCAAGAATTCACCTCACTTTTGCCCTAAGCCACCTTCAGCTCCTGGGCTCAGCCAGCAGGGCAGCAGCCAAAGTAACAGCAAGTGACAGTCACCAGCTTATCTTATCTAGCACAGAGAGTGTGGCATTTGTGAGCTGAAGGCCTGGGTTTTCTTCCCTTCTCTTTCTGTGCAGCGCAGGGTGTGCCCCATTTGACCTAAATATTTGTGAAGTTACATCCTTGGGACAGGCTGACAAAAGGTTATAAACTCATTTGTTTTCATCTTTTCCTCAGGCTGGCAGGCTGCAGCGAGGCATCACAGCTGCCTCACGTGGCTGCCTCACACCTTCCCCTGAGCCAGCTGACACAGGGCTGTGGGCCTGATCCACACAATTCCTGCCTCCTTACCCCCAGAGACTCTGGGGATAAGAAGCAAATGGTGTGGTGGGATATCAGCTGTCATGTCACTGTCAGAGGGGCTCTGGGTGCTCTTGGGGTGATGCACAGCTCAGTGAGCCCCTGAGAATCTGCAAAGTGCTGTGAGGGGTCAGGGTTTCCCATTGACATCAGTGCCATTGGTTCCTTGTGTCTACACCATCTCTGGAGGAAGATGGGAAGGAGTGAGTTCTGCATGTGAGTGGAAGGAAACGAGGGAGCTTAATCCCAAAGGTGAAGTGTGTGCCCAGAGTAACACCAGTTTTTACATCTCCCCAGCACTGTTCAACAGCAGCTGCACTGAATTATGGTTGTGGCACTGCTGTTTCTTTTTGGAACAGAGAGGAGTGAGGTGCAGCTTTGGAATTCAGGCATAAGACAGAGCAGAAGGCGTTTTTCCACTCCACTCTTGGCTTCAACAGTGGTCAAATTCCACAGCAACTTCAAGAGCCTCTCCTAATGTGGGTGCCAGCTGTGCCCAACATCTGGACTCCCCTGGGTGCAAAGATGCTTTTGCAGGGAGCAGTCCCAGGTGTGCAGGGGGAACAGTGCTGTGCCTCAAGCCAGTGCTGCATTACAGACCCATGGAACTGGGCAGAAAGCAGTGAGGATAAAAGACAGACAATATTCCAGAATTGTGTGATTCTGTGAGTGTCTTGTATTTCACAGTGGATTTTAGTTTTTAGGCTGCAGCACCTTTGTGCTTGAGCACCACTCCCTACTATACATAGAGAGCTCACTCATGCTGCCCTACCAAGCAATCTTTCTTCTCAAAAAGCTGAACAAATCCACAGCCAAAGCATTTCAGAGTCACTGCACAGTTTCTGACAAAACTGCTCACTGCTGGAGCTGGGATTGCCTGCTCTGAAACAGCAGCTTTCCCTTTTAATGTGGTGTCAGTGAGCAGGTTTGGGGGTGCACTGGTGCACGGTCTGTCAGCTGCTGGGTGGAAGGGGGGTCCCAAAGCATTCTCTCAGTGGCAGGTGAGTTATTGCAGGAGTCAGGGCAGCCCAGAAGCAGAAACATGCAGGGTGTGAGGCTGGTACTGCCTGTGATTTGCAATGTGTGGCCAGCAGGGCTGTGAGCTTGATCCCACTGTTTGCCCCACTCTGTTATCAGAGCTGCTCAAATGTTTTCCATTAGCTAATCCTTAACCCTCTGCAGACACAGACCAATCCTGCACTGGAACCAAGAGCCAGATCAGAAATAAATTCTTTATATTTTTTCTTTGGAGAATTTTTGTAATCTGTTTCCCCACACCACTAAAAACCATGTGAAAATCATTTAGAAAGAAGCAGCAACCAACAACCCTCTCCTCTCCCAGAGGTGATATTTAAGAGGAACAAAATATCTGTGGAACAAAGTGATTTAAAAGCTTCTATGAGAAGGTCAGAATCCAAAGTCAAATATGACTTTGAAAACTGACCAAGGGATTCATTCAGTGACAGAAGTGCCATTTGGAAAAAAAAAAGAAAAAAAAAGCAGATTTCCTGGAGCAGGCCAGACACACCTAGGCAGGTCAAAGAGAGTTGAGTGCTTGATGGGTGTAGGGGACCTTCCCTATGTAACTGATAAAGATTCACTGAAAGAATACATGGATATAAAATTTCTGAGTTCTTGTCCAAGTATTTTACCATTCTTAGGGTAAAACTGTCTTTTCTTTGTAGCTGATCTAAATCTCCCATGCTACAATTTATCTTTAGCTGTGCACTTTTGAGAGAGCAGGTTTGATCTTCTCTGTTAGCTCATGGTTTCATGGAAGCTATAATTCCCCATGCCATGTGCTTTGGCCTCACTGGCTCCCTCCCCTTCCTCAGGATTGTGCCCTGGGAATTCCAAAGCTGGATGCAATATGCTGAGCACAGGGGCAGAACCACTTCCTTCAACCTGCTGCTTACACTCTCTCTGTTGTGGCCCAGTACAAAGCTGAATTTTGTCCCTGGAAGGGCACACTGAGTGAGGTTTAGTTGCAATGTAATAAATATCCCTCTCTCCCTGTGGCAGGCAGATCTGCAAAATGTCCCTGACTGACCTCCTGTGAGTCTCTATAAGCACCAGGGCCACATAAGGGCTTGAGCAATCCTTTATAGCTTCTATTTCTTTGTGCAGTTCCATGTTGCATCCAGCCTCTGATTGACCCTGTGATCAAAGCCTGCCTTTAAGTGTTTGTAAGCTCCCAGCAAAACCAGAAGCAAAAGTAAAATCTTGTCAGCTCTTTGAAATTTCTGTCCCAGGATCTTTTGTTCCCTGAACACTGGTTCAGGTCTCTGGGAAATGCAAAGATCTGGGAGAAGTCTCCAGGGAAACAGTGTAATTTTATTTCACTGATCTTGGAGGATCTGGCTATTCTTGTGTAGTTTTATTTCACTGATCTTGGAAGATCTGGCTATTCTTGACCACCGACTACTCACTCTGGTTGCAAATGAATAAATAAACAGGAATGCAGCTGCAGCAAGGAGTGAACAGGCTGGACAAACTCCTGCGTACAAGCTTTCCACCCCAAAGGACCTGCACATTGACAACTGATTGACAAATATATTATTTGTGTTGCCTGTGGGGATGGAGAGCTGAAATTCTAGGAGGAAAAGGGGAATCTGTGCAGGCTCCCAAAGTGGCATTGTTATGTCCTGAATCTACAGCTGCTGAGCACCAGTGAGACTCCATTGATAAAACATTTTGCTCTGTGTTTAGGCAAGACATTTTTGTTGTCCCAAAGCCATCCATGCCATTCCTCCTGCTTCTGCCCAGCTGCTCTATCCTAATTCTGTGCCTGGAATGCACAAGACTTGCTTTGCTCTTTGGCCTCAGCCTTTTGGGTGCTTCCAGCTGTGCTCTGCCCTCACATCTAGTGGCACTGGAGATGGAAGTGCCACCAGCTACCCCCAGCAATGCAACAGAGCCCCATGCTGGGGACACACCGTGGCCTTGGGTCACCTGTGCCAGCAGGAGAGTGAGGCTCTGTGTGTGTGAGAGCCAGCCAGGTGCTCTCAGCCCAATCCCTGAACTTTTGCACCGTGCTGAGGGGAAGGTGGATCATTTGGGAAGCCTGAGAATCCAGCAGCATTCCTGTATCCAGACTAGGTGGGGCAGCAACAAGGGATATTAGCTCTCCTGAGCAGTCAGTGTCTGAAACTTCCTTGTATTGTTTGTCCAATGCTAAGAGCTTCCCCCCAACACTAAAAATAGCTTTTTGTTTGTAAGTTCACTTTGCATTCACATTTCCTCTCTTGGTTTTCTCAAGAGGTTCCTTGATATCTTTAAATTTGCTTGACCAACAGGAACAAAAGGCAGAAAAAGTCTCCCTGTGTGAAGATGGGGAGGTTTTCACCACAGAAAGAGAGAGGGGGAGGCAGCTTTTAATATCCTTTTATATTTAGTGCAGGTTGGACGGGTGAGAGCAAACACCATGTTCAGCCTTTATTCCGTTTACCCAGTGAGAGCAGAAGGGGAATGCATTGTCCTCCTGGGATCCCAGGGAATAGTTGGCAGTGATACCACAGAGTAAAAAATGCTGCTCTCAAAAATGCTCCAACAACCACCAAGCAACAGCAATCACAAGGACTCTCAGCTCTACCCTTGGCAGCTGTTATCTGGACCAGATGTTGTCTTAAGTAAAAGGGAGATGCTGTTTTCTGGAACAGAGGGATATATATTATTTTCTGACATTATTGCTCGATTGATTTCTTTTAAAAATAATGCCTTGTAGAATGTTAATAAATAGCTGTTTATTTTGACAGCAGTGTCAAGAGCATGCTAATGTGTTATTGTTTGGACTGTGGACACTTAAGATGTATAAAGGGAGATTGTGTTGCTGGTTCCAGGGAAGCAGGAGGGTTTTGCTCATGGTGGACCCAGTCCAGAGAATGTGCTTTACATATGGGTGTTTATATCTTGCTCCGTCTGTAAGAGTTCATTTGCCTGATGAAAGATTGTTTGCTAGCACTCTAGGAGCTGGCAGGGAGGTATTTATACCATTGTCAACTCTGATAAAAGTTTCAGATGTTACAAAAGCTCTTGGATTGTATTGGGCGGGGGGGGGGGGTGGGAGAGGAAAGGGAATTAATTAAATATGGATTTCTTCTTAATTTGTTAGTGTTCAAAAGTGATCTGGCCTGCAGGCCTTGGAATCTGGAATGATCTACTTGTTTTCAATTGCAGTGATCCTGACACAGCCGTGTGGAGCTCACTGTGGCACAGAAAACCAGGCTGTGCATTGGGTAAGGCATCTCAGGCAGGGGCTGCTCTGGAGGTGCAGCAGTGCAGATGGGTCTGATAACTCACCCTGTCTGCAGGCAGATCCCAAAACTCAAATTCTGGGTGTGGGTGTAAAATCACAGGGCTAGAAAAGGCTCCTAAAGAGTCACCTGCTCCCCTTGTTCTCTTGTTCTCTCAGACGTGGAGCTAAAGCAGCTGGTGATGGAAACTCTGAGGCAGCCCTGTCCTATCCCCACTGCCTGGAAAGTGTCCCCCACGGTACTGTCCCAGCCTTCCTGGCCTCAGTTTGCCTCTTGAAAGTGCAGTGGATGTGGTGGTGCTGCAGCATGAATACTCAGTCCTTCTGGAAATATTGCAGCTCTTCTGAATGCCTTCAGGGAGCAGAAATTGCAGTGCAACCACTGCGGGGCTATTTCAGCATCTATAACCCACTTGGGAAGGGAAAACAGATCTGTGAACACAGAGCCCTTTGTTCATACAAAGAGAAGCCCTGGAGACATGTAAATATCAGTTCTTTGCAGAAGGAACATATTCTCAAATCAACACTAGTGCTGGAGCAAGCACCCAGTGTGTGGTTGAAGCATCTCCACCTCTCTGAGGATGAGCCCCAAAGATCCCAAAAGCTGCAGCAGCAGGAAAAGTCACAGTCCCTTGCCTTTGTGACATATTATGCATTGAAACAATACTTCCTCTGGGAAGGTCATGGTACTGAGTTGTGCAACAAGCCTTATCAACAAGTAGGTATATTATATATGAAATGTAGGCTCTCACACGTGTGAGAATGTTCCTTGAGACAGCATCTGAATTTATGTGGTGCTGGTAATAGGTGGATACATTTTCCACCAGGGAGAAGTACAATAAAATCAGATTGCAACTGAAACTAAATGCTAAATTGAATCATAAAATTCAAATAAAAATGAAGTGCTGGTGGACTCCCATCTAAATCCAATTCAATTAAAGAAACCGTTGAGGCCAAAATTACTCCTGAAGCAATTGCGAAGGACAGCCCAATAACAAGTCAACATTTGAATGAATTACTGTCCCTCGAATCCCCTTGAATTCACACAAAGGAAGGCCTTTTCAGCTGGTGTTTCTGAATTTTCCAGCCTGTCTGCATGCACAGACCCAGGTTATATTGGGCTGTTTGGGGCTGGTGCAAGGCTGTGTCCAGGGAGGGTGTGCAGCAGTGCCTGATGAAACCCCTTGAGCCCCTCCAGTTCTGGGTGCTCTGCTCACTTCCAGGACAAAGCTCCACGCAGCAGAGGGATTTTTTTCCAGATAATAATGAAAAAAGGGGTTGCTAAGCCTAAATGATCTTTAGTCCATCTGGCACGTGCAGTTTGGGGATGAGGTAACTCTGCACTGGGTGCTGTTACCCCTGAACACATTTTTGCCTGGGCTCCTACCAGATCTCTGACTTCCACAGGAACACTGTCTTAATGAACTACTGTTTCAAAATGTTATTTTTTTATTCAGGTGGGAATATTTTCCAGGATTTATTTAATTTATGCTTTCTTTTGGCACTTTCTTGCAGCTGTAATTATGTAAAATGTTTGGTAAGGAATTTTCTGACTAGGTTTTTGTAATCAGATAATGTTAATCTAAGATAACCTGCCTGTGTTTGTATGTACAAGGGCCAGTTCAGTAAATATCCCAGTCCTGAAAACATTTCCAAGTGGTTTCAAATGTGGAAAGCATGAGATCTGGATTTTTTTTCCAACAGTTTTATCTTGCTTTGCTGTTGCCTGTAACATTAAAAACAGAATGAACATTTCAGCTGATCCACACCATTTCCCCTCCTGAGATGATCCCTTTGCAAGGATTTTGGAGCTCTGGTTTTCCATTCCATCTCAGGGCAGTAAAGCACTCCCCTGGCTCTGGTCTTGAGTGAGTAGGAAGATTTACTGGAGTTTTCTGACAACTCAGTCCGAGTTCCAGTTAGGTGGGAGAAATCCTCACTGCAGGGACATCTCAGCTGACTACACTGCCATTTACCACTGTGTTTCAAATGCATTTCTGGTTATCAGAACAGTCACACAGTTCTGCACACTTTCAGACTCTTTTTGTTCCCAGAATGGAGCAGCAGCCCCTATTTCCAGTAGAAAACTGACCCTGTTCCCTTTGTAATGAAGCCTAAAGCTGGTTTTGATGCACCAGATTTGTTGGGAGGCCATCGGGGCAGAACCAGGGAGAAATAAGAAAGGTAAAATGTGATGTGCTGGGATATTCTGGCTTTACCTGTCCCATGAAGTCTTCAGACACTGCTTAGTTACCAGAGGACAGAAATATCATAGCTCTTGCAAATAAGTGGAATTTGGGGGGGGGACAGGGCTAGAAGGGAAGTGAAAGAAGAAGGGAGAAGAAACCCTATATGAAAAAGATTTTGCTATCCTAGACATATTTGAATTAAGCCAAACACTTCCTCATAGCCAGGTGTTTTCCAGAGAATCACAACTCCTCCGTGCACCTGAGTGACAGATGCCAGCTGCACTGACTGTTTCCTCTGGAGGAAATGGTTTGCTTTCTATAAAATTCTGCCCTGCTCTGAGTGCCAGCACATGCTGATGGTTCATGCAGTGTGCAACACAAAGCCTTTCTGGGCAGAAATCCTTCCACAACTCCACAGTGCCCACGGGCTGTCCCAGGGGATGGCACAGCTCAGCAGCTCTGGGGGCATGTTCAGGCTCAACCAAGAGGAAAAACATCACATCTTGCAAAGGGAATTCAGCTCTGGGAGCTTTGTGGGTTGCATCTGCACCCTGCTGGAGCTGGTGGCCACAAGGTCAAACAAATCTGTGTGTGCTGGTGTGGAGGGGAAGGACAGGGCCGTGCTATCCAGCAGGGATAATCACTGGGGTCATACAGACCATCCCCGGGAAGAAAGATGAACTTGCATTTTTCTCCAGTGATGATGGTGATGTCATGATATGGTAAACAAAGTATTTCATCTTTTCTCCTTTTCTTCCCTCAGTTCCAGGAGCTATGCAGGGTTTTCTGCCAGAAAGCTGACTTTTCTCCTGGCTGAGGCTCGAGGGCCCATCAGTGCTGAAACATCGCTGGAATGTTCTGTCCTGCAGACACAGGGGAACAGAAAACCTCTCTGGAGGAGGAAACACTAGCCTTAGAGCTACAGGCTTTGTTTCTGTACCTGTCACAGTTATTTATTATTTCAGGCAACTTCTGAATTTATATAGTGCTCCTGAAAAGTGGTGCTGAGCCCTGGATAAGTAGATGAATGGACTCTCAGCACCTCAGTGTTCATTTTGGCCAGAAAATGGAAAGCACTGTGATGGAACAGAAGGTACAGCATCTGAAGTTACTGGGTCATGTAGCAACAGCCAGTGATGCTTTTATTTCCCACTGGTACAGCCTTGAAAGCAGCTGGTTTGGGGGCTGAATAAAAGTGCAGTTTGTTTGCAATTAGTTGTTGACTTTGCCAAAACACAGCTCGTCCAAACAAAACTGTGTGGAGTGTGTGCATGTGCACACAGTGCACATGTGCTCACACACACACACACACACACACACACACACACACACACATATATAAAAATATTCTGGCATGAGGCCAGAAATTTCAGAGGAAAAACTCTGAAATACAGTCTTGCAGTTTGGTACACAATTGTTGCTTTCTGAGTACCCT
Source organism: Zonotrichia albicollis (assembly GCF_047830755.1). NCBI lineage: Eukaryota > Metazoa > Chordata > Aves > Passeriformes > Passerellidae > Zonotrichia > Zonotrichia albicollis. The sequence goes on along the minus strand of NC_133826.1, from coordinate 5,040,835 downwards.
GCTTGGGTTTGGGTACCAACATCCTTCTCTCTCCTGTCACTGCCTGACCCTCCTGAAAGCTGTGTTCCCAGAGCACTTTTCCTACCAGGAACAGACGTCAGAGGAGCTGGGATGAGGTCCAGCCTGGTGCCCTCTGCTCCTGTTGCTTACCCTGTGCTGGCTGTGCTCCCCCCTTCCCCTTGCTCTCCTCTTGCTGCTGGTGCTTTGGGATAAAGTGACTCAGCAGAGAACAAGGTGACTCAGACACATCTGTCAGCACTCAGGAAAGGGCTCAGACTTCTTGGAACCTTCTTGCAGTACCTCTAAGTATGCCTAATATGGCCTTGAATCTACTTCTTGCTTTTATGGCAAGTGTGGGTGGCATCAGGCTGTGTGAGGCTGGAGGTTCAGGGCATCAGTAGGGTTAGTCTTGGGACAGATGTGCGAATGGAGAAGGGATGTGAAACTTCTGCTCTGCATGGCTGTGGAGGTCTCAATATCCATAAAATATTCCCAGTATTCTCCATCCCATCTAGAGAGCCAGGCTTTCTGTCCCCCCAGGAATTCCCAGTTACAAGGGGCACTTTTAAGTAGGGGATCAGGCACAGAAATTTTGGTGCTTCTTGTGGGTTGTGGGGTACAGGAGGAAGCCAGGGGTTGCTGAGGGATGAATCCCAAATATGTGCACATTTTCCTCACTGTGTTTGCTGGCAGCTGTGGAGGTGCTGCTCTCCATCAGGGAGGTGTGAGAACACCAGAAACCAGCTCCTCTTCTGAGCCAGGCAATTGTGAGAAATCTTGTTTTCATAAAATTCTCTGAAACTGGTTCTTGACAAATGCACTTTGGGCAAGAAAACTACATCTACTCACACATCGTCACATCTTCTGCTTCTGACTGTGGAATAGGCATGTTCAAGATGGGGGTTTTGGTCAAAGCCTCTGTGTGGTTGTGTTTGGGATGGAGAAACTGAAGCTGTTTACATCTCACAACAGTTTTTCATGTTATATAGCTGCAAAGCAGCAAAAAGAAATATATTTCTCTGTCATGCCTATATGACAGTGCTAATTCCTCCTTGGGTACCTTTTCAGTTTTGTGCTGGTTCAGTGGTTGGATTTTTGCTCTCAAATTCAGAGCTGCTCAAAGGATGTATCTTGGAGAGAAAAAATTAATTTACTGGGAAATATGGTTTGCCCTAGATTTCCCAGAAAACTCTTGATAGTCAGCACAGATTCAACCCTCTCCCCTCGACAACTTGAGATAAATGTCACACAAATCTACAGGGCCCACTCAGACAAAAAGCAGCAGTCTCTTGTATAACAGAAGAAGCTGTAGGACCGAGAAAGGAGACCTATTTTTTTGGGAATAATGTCATATTAAAGTAACACTTCCCTTTTGATAATTTTTAATTATATAACAGAAAACTGAAGTTGAAAAGTCAAGGGGAGTGAGAAAAACCTCTTGAGGATATTTTGAGTGGGCTGAGCCTTTCAAATTCAAGCTGAAACATGGCCAGGACAGGGAGTCTGAAAAACTCAGATTTGAAAAAAAAACCCCTGGAATTTATTAATCAAAGGCCTCCCCCCCACCCTTTTTTTTTTTTTTCCAGGAAAAACACAGTTAAGAACACGAAGCTGTAGTGAATAAGAACGTCTAAGTCAGCCAAAAGCATGAAATGAACCCTGTGATGCTATTTGAAGTATGTCGGTGGCATGCATAGAACTATTTACCTTTCTACTCCAGTGAGCTTATAAAACAATTAAGAGGTGTGCAGGAAGTCATGAGATGAAACATGGGCAATAGATAAAAAGTTAAAATTGTTTTTGAAAAAAAAGAAAAAAAAAGAAAAAAAAGAGGAAAGATACATAAGGAAAGGAATAGGTCCCTGTTGAAAACTGATGGAAGCTCCATCATTTGGAACATTTGAAACTGGGCTGCACACTTGTCTAAAATATATGCTGAGGGAAACAGCTGTATGGTTTGCTCCCCCAGGGAAGGGCAAGACAACCTAATATATCTTCTTAATTTCATTTCTAATTTCTATGCTTCAAATCATGTAGACAAACCTTGAAATATAACCTCCAGCCTGCTAATTCCTTCCTTTTTTCCTGTCTAGAGAGAGATGTTGAGTTGAAGGCAATTGCCCAAGATTTTTGACTATTATTTTTAGCCTGGTTTCCTAAGGAAATGAAGCTTATGTGAACATAGTGTCACCATGTCTGCCTGCCAATCCCTTCTTTTTCTCTTCCCCCAGGAAGTTATCGGGAAGATTTCAAGAAAACTTAGGATAGGGCTGGGGACTTAAAAGACATTTCAGTTCTTCAAGATTTAAGGGTAGAGGAAGCATTAGAATGAAGGGAGTGATGTGTGAATAAACCTGGGTTTAACATGCAAAAATCTACAGTGAGTCCCAGGAAGCTGTTGGTCTTCTAGCAAGGCATCTCCATGAGCATATAAAACAATTAAGAGATATGCTGGAAGTCATGAGATGAAACATGGGCAATAGATAAAAAGGTTGAAGCTGAGGTGTTGGTGGAGATGGGGCTGTGCTGGGACCATTTTTCTGGAGCAGCAGCTCCTTGCTAGTCGCAGTTGCGTGGCTTCCTCTGCCGTGCTGAAGCTTTCCTGTCCTTTTTATGGTCTCTCTGGGAGTGCTGGGGTGAACCACTGGCAACAAGGCTCTGCCTGGTGGCCTTCAGGCCAGGAATCAAACCTTCTCCATTCTCCCAGGAGGGCTTTTTCCCCTAACTCCTGCTTTGAAGTCCCCTCACCCCAGGCCTGAGGAAGCTGATGTCATCAGAGGATGGGAGGCCATGGCTCCTCTGGGCAGTTCCCACCTTTGGAGGAAGGAAATTCCTCGAGGCAGTGCTGTTTATCTGTTGGCCCCCAGAGAGCTGGGTTGAGAAACGCCGTGGTTTTGTGAAAGCTGTGGATTTTAGATTGCCCCCTTGCTGTGCTCCCATTGTGCAGGTGGCAGTGGCCGAGCCCTGGGGCCTGGCGCTTTTAATTGCTTTTACACCTTGCTTGAGGAATTCGCTCTGCAGAAACACAAAGCCTCGTGCAAGCCCAGTTTCTGTGGATTGATTGAGGAAGAAAAGCCCAACAAATGACCCCCCTCTGGATTAGGGAGGGCAAGGAGCCAATGCAGCTCTGCAAGAAGGAAAAGGTGGGACTTGCTGCTTCAGAGGATGCGAAGGAAGGGGCCCTGGCCACGGGCTGTGGGCCTTGTCACAGAGCTCTGAATCTGCCTGTGCTGTAGAGGAGATCAATGGCTGGAAGCCCTGTCACAGAGCTTTGAATCTGCCTGTGCTGTAGAGGAGATCAATGGAGAACCAGAGCAGGAAGGATGGAGAGGTTCTCAGACCATCCTGCCTGAGTTTACTCACAGTTACTGGCACAAGCCTGCAGAAAAGGGCAGGGCAGGGCTGTGGGGTGCAATTTGCCACACAGGTGCCCATTTGCAGTGAGGGATGGCACATACTTGGTGGGGGTTGTTCAGGAAAACCTTCCCTGTGAGGCAGATCTGGCTCTGCTCCATTTTAGCCAGCCCCACAAAAGGACAGCAGCTCAGCCAGGCCATGTGAATACCTCAGGCTCACATGAGGCAAACATTAGGCTCAGTAGCCCTGGAAGGGAAAGGTGAACTTCCTAAATATACCTTGCCTGCACAGGTAAACCCAGGGAGACTGTGTTTTAGGTTAAAATAAACACTTTCTGCCATGACATCCCCAGAGTGTGGTGCAGATACAACCTTGGGTACCCACCTCACAGTCTGCTGGGCCCACAGCAGGCAGGACCAAAACCCTTGAGATTCAACTATAAAGTCTCACATGAAGCAGGAACCTGCCATGCATGTGGGCAGCAGGTCATGCCAGAATCCCAGGAAGGGCTGCATGTCTGGCTGGAGATCATCTCTGACCAAAAATTCACTTTGCAGCAGAGAGGATGTGTGTCAGGAAGGAATGTGCTTCTGGAGGGGCTCAGAGCAGCCAGAGCTCTCCCCTCACCACACAGTGTCTTGGCCTCCTTTTAGATATTGAATATTCTGATCCTTCTCATAGCTTTCCTCTAGCCCAGGTAAAGACTTCAGGGAATTTGGTGTGAGGTCTTTCCAGCAGGAGGAATGTGCTGACACACAGGTATCACTGACTGGCAGCCTGATCTGGAAACACAGTTGTTCAAGCCAAGAAGTTTCTTTTGCTGGTGTAGTTTATCAGAGCTACCCAAACAAAATTAACTATACCAGGAAGAAAAAAATAAACCTCTCTTTTGTAGTGCTGCATCCACACCAGGGGTTTTTTGTTGGCACAGCTCTCTCTCTTGTAGGGATGATGTATTTGTTTTTTCACACTCCTAGCTGGCATAATTAAGCTTAAAAAACTTCCTTGTGCACACTAGCCCTAGCAGAAAAAGAGTCAGCTTGCTTCAGGAGCATTTCCATGCACCAGTGAGAATTGCTGCTGTCTTGAGGTAGTGCAGATGTTATATTTTCCACCATTGTAAAAGATTTTCCACAACACAGAGAACAAAAGCAAGCCTAAAATCTCTGGTCTGTCCAGTTATTTTTGTTAATCCATTATACCGTGAGAGTGTGTGTTTTCACAAATTGCCATAGCACAGAGATTTGGGCATTGGTGATATTTACTTGCAGTTACTCAGGTGGATTGAAGAAGTGTGGAAAAAACATCACAATCTGGTGATTGTGCTTGTTTCCATCTGGTAATTGGATATGCCATGTAAAAAAATCTGGAGCAATTTGTTGCTCTACAGAGTGTTGAATCAATGTGTTTAAATTACATGCTGCCCTTCATCCTGAGGGAGTTGTACAAGTGGGGATTTTTAATTCTTTTGCTGAAAACACAGCAGTGGCTGGTGAAGATGTCTGATGCTTCCTACAAGGGAAGAATATCCAGGTCTGGGATGGGTTTGTTTGGGAAATGGGCTTGTCACTTAATGTATGGAGCAGAAAGTATCACAGGAGGATGCCATCAATGAGGACAAGCAGACGTGACACTTAGGGACAAGCTGCAGTGTTCTGGTCTGTGGATATAAAGAATGTCCTGGAACTTTCTCCACTCCATGGACATCCTGTACTGCATGTCCCTTATCCACCTGTATGACTTGAGAGGGGTTTTTCTGCCTGGTAAAAGTGGTTCTTTCCAACCAAAGCCCTCCACCCACCTCCCAGATTGTCCTTCCCATCCCTTCATTCCTTCTTTCCTTTTGTGTGTCCAAGCATCCCCTTGAAGGCCACCAGGAAGGACTCTGAGGACCACCACAGGCACTTCGTAGTGAGCCTAAAAAATCCTGCCTGGCTTTGGACCTGAGTGGTCAGCCTCTGTATGCTGATAACGTGCTACTGGATGAAAAAAGTTTATCTCCCCCTATGCAGACAGAGTTTCAGCCTCACTAAATTATGCTCAGTGTGGGTATTTAGGCTCAGTTTTGCAATACAACATTGCACCCCGAGGAGCGGTGCCTCCCAGTTTGTTGTGATATTAATCTTGGAAGCAAAACAAAATCCCTGACAAAAGATCAATTTAGTGCATCTCCTTTGTCTTGGCAGAAGACAAATTGGAGCTGCAACATCTGTTTTTTCTGAAGGGATAGTACTTTTCCACTCTTGGTTTTCTCTGGCAGCCGTGCACCCCCTGAAATGCTGAAGTCAAGTAATTGTCAGTGGTACCTCTGACACTGAGCAGGATAATGGGACTTAGAGATGGGCTTAATATTTCAAAGCACAGGGCAGATTTTAATTATCTTTGCCATTATTGCCCTCGGCCCACCAACGAGTGTGGGTAAGCCATGGGGAGAAATACTGAATCAGGCAGACACTTTCATTTAGCAGAAAAAAGCATTGCTAAAAGTAGTGGCTGAAAGAAGAATCCCAAAAAATTCAAATGGGAAATGAAACTTGAATGCTCAGTAGGGATGGGAATTAATCACAGGGGGAAAAATACCAAGGGAAGTGCTGGCTTTTCTCCATCTCTTGATGTTTCAGATGAAGATAAGTTGTTCTTCTGTAAGAGATGGAGAGATATATATTGGTCAAACATAGGCAATTGGCCTTGATTCAGGCACAACTGAGAGAAATTAAAGGTTTTTTTGATATAGAGAAGCCAGACCAGACTCTTCTTTGTAGAGCTTTAAGCTTCATAAATCCACGATGTTAACTGTTCCCCCTACTTTATCTAAGGAAAAACCCAAACTGGCAGGTGATACAAGTTGCCCAAGGCCATATAAGAAATTAATGGCAGCATCAGGAATATAACTCAAGCTTTCCTGGCTTTCTGCCTGGCTCTCTGCTTGTGCAGCCCTGTGAGATGCTGGTGCTGCAGGGGAGAGGCTGAAGGAGGCTCTGCCTGCTCCTTGTCACAGCAGCCACTGCCAGGCTCCTGCTGAGGCAGCTGCACTCCTTCCTTGGTGCTGTCACTGCATCCCAGCACCTGAACAGGAATTCTCCACCAGAATTTGGGCACTGGACATGCTTTTTTGCTGTCTCCAAAGGCTGGAGCAGGGACCTCAGGTGCTTCATGCTGGACATGACAGTCAGACCTTCTCCTCCCTGTGGGGTCACTGCCCAGCATCCTTGGGGCTCTCCTGTGTTTGCCTTCAGGAATTTCAGCAGCAGGCAGAGCTCAGAGCCAGGATGAGGGGCTTCTGCTGGAGAAAGGGTCAAGAAAAGTCTTCTCATGCAGGTTCAGGTGTGGCCAAACTGGAGCCAAGATGCAAAGCAGCAAAACAAGGCTGAGAGTGGAGCTGCTAAGAGCTCCGACCCCATGTCAGCAAATTGAGAATATCCTTAAAACCACATCCTGCTGGATCCTGTGGAACACACTCTTGATGCTGCTCATGGGCAAAGGGCTTAGGTGAACCCAGCCTTGCGTAAATGGAGGTTTGTGCATCATTAGAGGTATTATTTTTGAAGTCACCTATAACAGAGGAAATAAGATCAGCTATTTCCTCAGTACATCTAGAAATATAATATTTTTTTTCCAAGAGAAATAAAATTCCAAACATAAGGAAAAACTCCAGCAGGAAACTGTACCAGGAAATTGGACAGACAGAATATTTTTGTGCTTGTGAGCTGATTTGAGCCATTAATAGCAATTTGTCATTTTGCATTTGAATATATCTTGGTGCTGTCAGGCCTGGTGGCTCCTGTGTGGTGATGCAACTGCCAGGAAGGTGAATATTTGGGACAAGAGGGGAGGACTGGGTGCACAAAGTTAAGCTGTGCCCAAGGTTTGTCCCTGTTTGGCCTGGAGTTCAGGATGGCCATGGAATTCAGCTGCTGGGCTGGCTGGGAAATGGCTGCCATGTTTTAATCAGGTGGAAACATTGCAGCAGTCAGAGGTGTAAATGTTGGCTGTGGATTTGCACTGGGGTATCTGATAAGCAGCCAGCACAACAAACATTTAAGTCTCTTTATGCTACCTAAAAGCTCAGGTCTTCTTACAGAAGTTATTAATCCATAGTTCAGAGGAGGCCCTACCTTAATATATTACCTTTGGATTTTTTAGTTAAAAGCCATTTCAGATGTTATCACATGGATTTCATCTCCTGTGTTGCGCTGGGACTGTGTTCCTACAAAGAAGGCGGCTTTTCTGTCCCGCTGGGGTGGGAGCCAATCCCAAATCCAAACAGGAATTTATGTCTTTTTGAAACGGTTCTATCAAGTCATGAACCTTTGAATAGGGTCCTTCAAAGGTTTCTTTCAAGCACTTTCTTTGAAATGCAATTACCCCATTCCCCTTTTCCTTGAAGTTTCTATTCCAAGGCACCTCTAATCTTCAGCAGCTGATAAAAGCAATCACAGGGGAATTGCTGGAGGGGGTCTCCTGTCACACAGGCACCTGTGGGAGCAGCAGGTGTGACAACCCAGAGTCACAACCTGGGGGGTGGGAAGGCCTCATCTGTCCCCCTTGCACGAAGGGAAGGTAAAGGCTTCCAGCTCCTGGTGCTCTCCCCTGCTCACCCATCAATGTTGTCTGCCCCAAAACATGGTGGAGTCTCACAGATGATGAATTTTTAGTGCAAGACATTTGGAAATTTTCTTGGTTTTTATAGGATATGTTATGTGTGGAAGCAGATCTCCTTCCTGGATGATGGGGAAGGTGAGGAGAGGTGTCAGGGAAAAGCATGTGGTGGTGGAGGAACTCGACATTGCAGCCTGGGCAGGAGGGAGAACAGATGGGGACATGAGGTCAGGATGAGCCTGCTTGAACACCATCCTATCCCCTCCACTTTAATAAATCCTGCCCAACCCTCTACCTAACTGCTCAGAGAAACTGTGGAATGGAGGGTTGCTGATTCTCTGGGTTAATCCTGCAGATCCATGGAGATGTGTCTCCATGGCACTGCCGAGCTGCAGCCTCCCGGACGGGAAGAGGGCAGCATATCCTCACAGGTCAGGAAATGCTGTCTTGGGCTGGGAGCTGCAAAATAAAACTGCACAAAGAAGCTATTGAAGGCCCTGTTTCTCAGTGCTTTCAGAGAAAAAGCGACAGCTTTCTGTAAGTCAGTTATTCAGCAAGAGGGTGGTCGGGCTTTCTTAATTTAAAAATCAGGCAGAAAAAGCCAGGGAGGTACAACCTGAAACTGCTGCAATGAAAATGGGGAGGGAGCTGGTTTCTGTGCTGTGCTGTCTCTGCAGCCTCTGTGCAGTCATTTGTCAAGCCATTTGTTTTCTCCCTCCCATCTCTACAACTGGTAGCAAACCAGGCTGGAAGGGCAAGATGTAAAATCCTTCTATAAAACAATAACCAGACACAGCACTGCAGCATGGATATGGTGAAATCCCAGCAGACACAGAGTGAGGAAAGCTACAAGGCTAGGAACCTACCTGGCCACATGGTGGGAATGATACCATGGGAATCTGTGGCTACCCAGGGTCCACAGCATATGGATCCAAAAACTTAAATCCTGGGAAATGTCTCTCTTGGCAGCACCTTACAACAGCAGCCTGTGAAAAGGAGGGACAGGGACTGTCCCCTGCAGCTGGAGGGTGCCATGGTATGGTGGCTCCAGCACCAGCTGTGCCCATCCCTGTCTCTGCTCTTTGGGACACAGCACTCTCTCATCCACAGCAGTGATATATTCTGAACTAATCCCCCAACTCTTTTGATGGAATTTCCTGGCTCAAATTCCCCACAGCTCACTGATCTGAGATGGGTGAGGCCTCAGAAATAGCGCAAAGAGAAATGTCAGAAACCCCCAGGATGGATCCAGGGAAGGCATGAGAGGGCAGAGAGCTCTAAAATGAGAACTCGCAGTTTGGAGCTGTTGCCTTTCCAAGGGGAAAACCATTCAAGCAATAAATTAATGGACCTGATAGAAGAGATTGCCTGTCAGTGAAGTATAAATGGAAACATAAGTGGCATCAGCTGGGCAAGGGCCAACTTCCAAATCTAGACCGGCAATCTCAGAACTTTTTAGGTTCAAGAAAAAGGCTTTACTCCAGGGTTTTTATTTAATAAACAAGCATTGCCTCATCTAGAATGATACAAGGAAAAATTGGATTTTGCCACAGAAAATAGCCTCTGACTATGGATTTTCTCACAGAAATGATGTGAGCACTTTGCTTTTCCTTGTGGCTCAGATAACAGCCCTTGGAGGTGGCCCCATGACCAGGAATGCTGAGAAAGAGGAGCAGGCATTGCTTGAGAGGGAGGTGTGGGGTGTGAAGCAGCCAGCCCTGCCTCACCCTTCAAAGGGACATCTTATTTTAGGGAGCAGGGTACTGGAATCACAATTCTGTGCTGAAAAATAAAGGAAAAATGACAGAAAGGTCACGTGTCATTTTAATGATGACGCTGTGCCTATAAGTTGGATTTCCATTTGTTGACGGTTTGCAAATTAAACTTGTTGTTTTCTAATTTTTCTAAAATCAGGATTTGCCAAACTGCTTGAAAAATGGCATGAACTTTTCTGATCTTCATTGTTTCTGTGTAAATCCGCTGCTTGTTTGCTTGTTGAGTATCTGGAGACAAAAGAAAAGGAGTGGCTTGGAGTGTGGGGAAGTTACATTTCCCATTCTTGGGTGCCACTGAAGCTTGAAATGAATTGTATTATTTGAGGATAAAATACCTTATTATCCTTTTCCCATCCCAAGCCACACTTCCACAACTTGTGGTGGAATAACCAGACATGTCATGGGCCAGCTAAGGGTCAAAGCATTACCTTTCCTTTCAAACAGCATTGCTCCAACCCTGTTGTGCTCAGTGTTTTCATTTATTGCTCTGGAAGCTGAAACACGTTCCAGATGTGATCTGCCAGGGCTCCCGCAAGGTCACAGCCAAGTCGAGGTGCTCTGGTTGGCCTGTGGTGACCCCAAGGTGTCCAGGGGTGGGGGGCTGTCACTACAGATAAATCCCAACTTCTCCTGGGCTGGGAGCAGCCTCCCCCTCCTTTGGGGAGGGAGGAATGTGGGGTTTGCAGGCGCCTCTGCCATCATCTGGTTCCTCTCCTGATGAAGGGACAGCACAAGGAGGGAGCTTTGTGCCTTGGGGGGATGCCTCTAGTTTTAGCTGTTATATTTTTCAGATTCTGTGCTGCTTTAGTGTGCAATTCTGAGATTCATATTAGGGGATGGTGAGCTCTCTTCACAGAATAGATAGCCAAAACAATTCCTTCTCTAGCTGAGGATCCAGGGACAGCTGATCCATAACTCAGGCCCAAGAGCACAAAAAACGTGGACTGAAGAGAGGAAAAGATGGGACTTCATGGGCTAAAGCTGTAACTGGACAATGAACCCCAATATGCAAAAGAAGCAGAACTTATAAAAGTGAGACACCCCATGACCTGTTGTCCAATTTTTTGGACCATTTTCAGTTGTGCTGCCCAAAGTGGATCTGTTGAGGCCTCTTAATAAATCCCTACTTTATTCTTGAGCTCTGTCTAGTCTCTGTTCTAGGTCAGGCTTCGCAAGGGACAGCAGACGAGATAAACTTGGTCTGCAGGGCTGAAAAACAGCGTTTGCACGCTCTGCAGCCTGGCCCTTGTATTCCTGTGAGGGATTTTCCTTTCTTAGATGAGTGAAAAAAAAAAAGAAAAGTGAAGAAAGAAATTATTTCCTTGATGGTATCATTCACCTCTCAATCCTTTAAGCTCACCAGACCTAAGTAACGATGCTGGTGTCTATTAAAAATAAATGGCTGTTTTTTCTGCTACTGTTCCCTCAGGACAAATTCAGGCTTAAAGCATAAAGACAACATAAATTCCTTTCTTCAATGTGAGCATGCTAATAGGCTGATTTTCAAAGGTCCAAGTGCAAGCAGGAGTGGGTGCCATGGAAAAGCCAGCTGCAAATTCCAGTTCCCAGAAACACTCACACAGATGTCATTCCAGCCAGGCTCCTGCTATGCACAGAGCTGTCACATCTCTGTGGCACTGAGGTTTAATTCCTCCACAGCAGCACTAAGAGGAATGTGGATTTCAGCTGATTTTGGGTGGATCAGCAGGTCCCTGCTGCAGGCTGAGGCTTTGGAGACTGCAGAACAGAACCACACTTGAGGTGCACTAAACTGTGCAGGTTGTCAGCCTCTTCCCACAGGACCTTCCACAGAAACTATTTCTGAAGCCCTGGTGTCTAAATGATGCCATGGATTTGCAGGAACACCATACAAAATGTGGTTACTTAGGTGTTTAAGATGAATTAAAGGATTTTTTTCTTCCAAGAATTTATCCACTTGCCCTTTACACCAATGTAAACATATTTTCTCTATTGCATCCCATTGCAATGAGTCCCATTGCTTCCCTGTAAGTTCTGTGCAAATGTGTCTTTTTTAGCCTGATCTGAATCTGCCATATGGAAGCCCCCTTCAATGTCCCTGTTTTCAAACAGGAGTACGATCAGATGTTTCCAAGTTTTGGCTAGTTCACAAAATCTGGAGTAAATTCTGCACACTTAGGCCATAGCTGGAGATTTTTCCTGATGGTCATGCTGCATCATGAGGGAAGAGCAGAGGAATCCACATGTTTCTTCTTTGCCCCAGCAGTCATATCCCATCTCCCAGTACAATTTTCATCTCTTTAGTCTCATAGCAATCTCCAGCTGAAGAAAAAACCCTCTACAGGCGAAAAATGCAGCTCTGGTTGCTCTGTGTAAACCATGTTCAGAGCCCAGGGTCGGGAGAACATCTTACCACAGCTGATGACTGTGGGCAAATCCTAACCAAACATCTGGCCATTCCAACCTGGCCTTTCTTTTTACCAATCAATTCTGTCTTAATTCCCATGAATGAAGACAGAATTTTTTTTTTTGTCCACATTTTCTCCAGCAGTCCTGACTGTGCTGCACAGAGGTGTGACCCAGACATGCTGGGGCTGCAGGAGGCTCCCAGGTGACTCCAGTCTGGCACTGCTCAGTGCTCTGGGCTCTCCTTGGAGATTCCTGGGCTCTGCTGGGCTTTACCCTCCCAGGTCTCTTCCATCTCTGCCTCACCTCTCCCCCACCTCCTCAGGGCTGCTCCTGCACAGTTGAGTGTTGAACTGACCCAGGTGATGGGAGAGGGGAGTGGCTGTGACCTCTCAGCAGTGAAATATGGCTTTGTGTCTGCAAGGGGGTTAGAGCTGCTCCCCAGCAAGAGCAGCGGAAGGAAATGCCCTGTAGCTAAGTTTCATTTTGGTGTACAGTATGAGAACATGTGCAACCCATTACAACAAAGCCCTTGCTGGAAAATGCCTAACCTATGCACTGTAAAACCTAATTAAGGGATTCCTTAAAAAACACTGTTACCGACCAGTATCAAGGAGTGGATAATGAGAGGCTGCTTTGTGTAATCCAGCCCTTTATCTTTAGGCCTTGGGGGTGTCCAGGGCCAGGCTCAGTCCCCTGGTTGCTGCTGAGGCCTTTATTGCAGCAGTGAGAAATGTTCCTCCATCCCTTGTAAAGCTGGCCGGCTCCACTGCAGAATCCTGCTGGACACAGTGCCAGTCCCTCAGGCAGAGCAGCCTGCTCTGACCTTGGGGATGGGGTTTCTGAAAGCCCTGGGGGGATCTGTGTCCAACCCAACCCAGACCTGAAGGTGAGGTGCCTGGGCCGGGAGGGACATGAAGAAGGACAGGGAGAAATGGAGACGCTAGAGGTTGTCCTTCTCCAAAACCTCCCCAGGCCCAGAGACATCTTCCTGCTAGTTTGGCCAGCTGACATTAGCTTTTCTAGCATGGATGGAAAGAATGCAAGGCTTTTCCTCAACCCCTCAATGCTGAAGTGGTGGAGCCTGGTCTGAGCAGTTTTCTGCTCCAGCAGAGTGGGCACCATCCCTGCTGCCATGCAGAAATTGTTGTTTGCAATAACAACACTTCTCCACAGGTGCACACAAAATTAAGTATCCCTTCTGATGCATGGGTACTCCTGTCATCCAATCTCCATTTATTTTTGGCCATTTTTTGCTGAAGCCAGCCCCAGTGCAGCAACTTCCTAATTCCCATGTGTTCTCATGAGGACAGACTCCATCCAGACAGCTCCCACCTCCTCACCTCATCCCTCTGCTACTCTTCAGAGCCTCTGAGAGACCTCCTTCCACTCTCACAAACCAGACAAAACCACTTAGAGAGTCTGGAGGTTTGGTATAGGGTCTAACACATCCTCAAAGCCCACCTGAATTGGCCAGGTGAGGTCTGTTAAGCTGGAACATGCTTGGGACTTGTTGCAGCCAGTGACAAAGGGCAGGGTTTTTGCAGGCCAGATAACCTGCAAGCACTCTTCTTGCCATTAAACTCACAACATTATTAAATGTATTTCCTGTTGTGGTCATGGCCATTTATTTGACCCCTCATTAGGGTTAAAACAAGGAGCTGCCTGTCTGTGTGTAGGAAAATCCAGCAGGGGCAGAGGCCAAACCCTCTGTTATCACTGTCTGCATCTCCCTGTTGAGCTCAGCAGCTGGGCCTGAGAGCTAAGCTTAGTTTTACAATAACTGTAATTAGTCATTTTTATGGCGTGCTCATTTGCAATATCCTAGGTAAGGATCTGTCAATGTTTTCATTATGTACCCTTCTGTTTCCAGGGGTTTACAACCAGCCTATAAAAACACACTCTGGGGCAAGGCTTGCCACGTAAATTCTCAGCAGAGCACCTATTTTTGCTTTTGTTTTGGTTTTGTTTGGCTCTGTCACTTATAAATATGACTTTTAAATGAGTGGTAAATATAGAAAAAAATCAGGTGGCTTCTTCAAGCATGTGTTTAACCAGGTTTTAGTCTGGCAGAGGCATACTGCAAAGAGGAATATTTTCTGTGGCTTTTGGGTAGCCTAAAAATGAGAAGTTGGGTGTAATTGAAGAGAAAGACTATCTGTGAACTGGCATCTGGATTTAGGGCTCTATTCACTGCACAAGCTGTGCTGGAATTGCTGACTGTCTGTGACTGCAGGAGGGCAGTTCCATCTCTCTGCCTTCAGCTCACATAGTGCACATTCAGACTCACCCAGGAGCCGTATCCAACACTCGATTTTCATACCTGCACATCCAAGCAAGGGGTCAATTCTAGATGAAATTAGGATAGAAAGAGAAGACTTGGTAGATAAGTAGAAAAATGAAATTTCAGAAGGGATTTTGGGTGGACAAGGGCTTGACCATGTTAAAGTGCCTACAGGCCTAATGCTCTTCACTCATTTTTAGTGTGATTGGAAGCAAAACTTCATGTCAATGTTTAAGGTTTCCTGTAAAAAACAGGATATGGCACAGTGCTTATTCCATAGGCAATTCAATGCAAGGAGCTTTATGACATGAAAACATTAAACTGTCCCTGTCAGACAACACAAGCAGCTCTCTCACTCTCTGATATCTCTGCTTTATAAAAGCTTTCTCTGCTTCCAGCAATTAGTGGTGACTGAGCTGCAGCATCTGCTGCTTGTCACCATGCTGGTGGTGTCCCAAAATTCACCCTGGCACATCCAGCCAAGTGACAGGAGAGAAACCTCTGTTTGCTGTCCTGCCACCAGAGACTCCTCTGAGGGGAGACAACAAAGGATGAACAGGCTTCAGGGACTCAGGATCAGTTAAGAGGATTTTCCCTGTATCAAAGGCCAAGTTTTGCAACTCTTTCCTTACATGAAATATAAAGAACTGATTTATCTCCCTCAAGTGCAAGGGCTACAAAATCTGCTCCTCATCTTCTTTTGATGATTTTGCGGTATGTTCCTGTGATCCTCGGTCTGATCCTTTTAATTTCAAAAGCTTTAATCAAAACCTCTTAACAATACATCCACTCACTGACTCTGCGGTTTACATTTAATTCTGATTGATTTTTTAAAAAGGATGGTTGCATTAAGATGCTTCTGCTGGAGTGATTCATTAATATATGCCTGGGATGGCACAGCCCCAGTCAGGCTGAAGCTTTGTGATGACAGACCACTAAAATAATACCCTGTGTGGTACTTCCCAGGGGGAAAATAGAGCTTTTACCAGGGAGACCTTAAACCCTTCCAGCATCCTGCAGGCGTGCTCAGGGAAGGCCTGGAGACACAGGTATAACACAGAATGTGTCACAGGGCTGTGGGACACTTGTCCTGTGTTTCTGGTGACAGTTTGGGTTCCTCTCATCTGGGATGAAGCGACATCAATTTGTCCTGGTGTGCGATGAGAGTGGGGCGAGCTACTGCCAGATGAATTAAATTAATATTAAAATAACAGGGTCTGTTTTCCAGGTTTAATGACAGGATTAGTGAGGAAGAGCCCCTTTTGCAGGAATGCTGCCTTGTCAGAAGGAGGAGAGTGGCTGCATGTGATTGCATTTAACTGGAAGAACTTGGCTGGTGTCTCTGAAAGCTGCTCTGCTTGCTGCCCTGAATATTAAAAATGTTGAGTAACTGCCTTATTTTTATTGACTGAAATACAGATCTGATTGCAAAAGTCCAAACAATGCAAAAGATCAACAGTTTGTGCAGCTTAAAATCACAGCTTCTTCCTTTTGCTGGGGCTCTGCAGAGTCACAGCATCTTGACAAACATGTGAGTCAGTTGAAGCTGTATTATCTTTTCAAGGTTGACTTTTGACATTTGTTTCTCTAGAATCAAAAATATTATTCATTTCCTCCAAGCTCCTCTCTTCAGCATCTTTGCCAAGAGTAATGTCTAGCATGGAGAAGAAAGTAGATTTACATAGGAAAGAAAAAATAATGTGTTTGTCATGGTTAATCTAAGTGCAATGATTTGATAACTAGGGAGGGGTTAGCCTGGACCTAAATTAATGTCATATTTTAATAGAGAAATGGAACAGGTGGTGAACAAGTTTTAAATGGAATAACAAAAATTTTAAAAGTTTTAAATGGAATAATAACAATAAAAATATTAACTGGAATAATAAAAATATGAAAGTTTATTTTCTTTCAGCTGCCTAATGATAAGAAAGGCTGTTTCAGGAGATGGGTGAGAATTTAGAGAGCAGGTGTATGCAGAGTAAAAGAGCTCTAGGAGCAGGTTCTGCAGGGGCTAATGCAGAAGGGCAGGTGCTGCCTGGGCTGGTGTGTGCTCAGGTGTGAGGGTCTCTGGAGATCACGCAAGGGGAGCTGGGGCAGTGCTGAGTGAGAGACAGGGATTAAAGCATGCAGGGAGCTGGGAACGCTCCCCAGATGTGCTGCTGGGGCATGGAGGGGTCAGCAGTAATGAAGTTGTGATGGGAAGGGTTGTGCACCTGGTGCAGGAGCCAGCACAGGGCTGCATTTCCCTCCTTGGCACTCCCAGAGTGAGAGCAGAGCAGAGAGAGGCTGGGTGCTCACAGGTGGGGTGGTTGTGCCTTTCATTTTCCTTCCTGAAATGTGTCAGACAGCAGTGTGTCCTACATCCCTGTGTGTCCTACATCCCTGCAGGGAAAGGGCCCTGGCTGTGCGCAAAGCCACCTTTCCTCCCATTTCCAGGACCTTTTGCCATGCCATACCAACATAACAAAACATCTGTCTCATGGTGCAGCTCTCGTTCCTGCAGGAACCCTCAGCTGTGGCCTTTTATCTCAGCTGGCTGCCTCCAGGGCTCCTTACAGCTCCCCAGCCAAGCACAGCACTGCTTAAATCTGTCTCTGGGTTAATCAGAGAGGAGGAGGAGTTTGCAGTGAAGGTTTTCTAATGATTTTGGAAGAGGAACCCTTGAGCTACTCAGGAAAGTTTCATTTTGCATTTTCTTTCCATCTCTTGGTCCAGATACTTAGAGGTCTCTCAGCACCTTCATACCTGAGTGCCCCTGACAATCCTACACCAGGACTTGGACACTGCTGCCAGAGGGCTTTGGCCATTAAGAACCCAGAGTGCTCATGAGAAACTCTATTTCTGCCAAATGCAATGCTTTTTGGTTAGTTTTTTTAAAGAAAAAACTACTTTCTTTTACTTTGAAGGCAGATCTGAACATTTTCTACAAAAGGTCAGGAGAAACCTGAGGCCAGGAGACATTTCCACGCAGCCACAGCTGAATGACAAGCAATTTTTTTTAAAAAAGCATTTCTGAACAGAGCTTTTTTTTTTCAAAGACTTTAATGCTTTAAGTTCACGTGAGAAAGGATTGGCTGTCTTGGAGTGGGGCAGATTTGGAAACTCTTCTCCAGGTGACCACTTTGAAGCCTCTTAAAAGACCTGTGAATTAAGCCAAGCTCAGTCCAAAACCCAGAATAATTTTGCCTGCACCAGAAGAAAGTGATAAAACTCAGTGCTCTTGCTGGCTGTCCCTGAAGAAAAGTCCCTGACTAAATGAGCCATGAAAGCTGAGCTCTCACCATGCTTCATCCAGCCGAGCACTGCACCATAATTTTTTAGCTAAGCACTGGGAAGGTTTGTTCTGGGTCTGTGCAGAGTGTTTACATCTTCATAACTGTCCAGCCAGCTCCTTTCAGGGGGCCTAAACTCTGCATATGAGGGAAAAGAATTCCCTCTTGTCCTATACCAAATGCCATGGACCTGAAAAAGTGAGGGAGCATTGCACCCTGGAAGAAAATAAAAGGTGAAAAAGCTCTGAAAGTGCATTTGTGTAGGATCTGCTCATGTATTTCTGTCTTCATCACATATATTCATGACTTGTCACTGCAAAATTATTCCCCATACCCCTGCTAAAATATTGCACTGCTTCAGATTCCCTTTTCCCCAAGGAGTTCTCATCTCTTTTCAGCTCAGTTGCTTGAATTAGTATTTAGATAATATATGTATTAACTAGTATGGGCTTTCTTTCGTCTCCATCACTATTAATGAAACTGGTCCTTTGGTAGACCAACTTGCTGTCTTGGTGAGGTTTAAGGAAACCTGAACTTCCTTGCTAAGCTCTGATGGGGAACACAAACTCAAAGTTTTGAACCATCTTTCTTCCTAAAACACGAAACCACTTCCAGCTGGGGCTGCCCAGCCCCACCAGCTGAAGCCACTCTGGTAAAAGCACCAACACACAGCTGCATCCTGGAGGGGCACCTCTCCCTGGACTCAGCTGCTCCTTGTCTGGCCACAAAATTTACCCCAATTAGCAGCCCTGGAGGCTGGGGAGCTGTCAGGTGCCTGACAGGAAACTTCAGGTGTAGTAAAAAATTAGTCTGGGGAAATGTCGTGCCAGCGCGGGTTTGAATGGAGAGGATCTGGGAAAGGCAGGGGAAGCTGCTGGGTGCAGGAGGTGAGAAGGGATGTCCTTTTTGCTCGGTGACAGGAGGTGGCTGGGGCAGCACCAGGCAGCTGCAGCAGCATCGCGTGCTCCTGCTAGGAGTGAGACAATAAAACTTCCTCCCTTCTCCCAGGCTCTGCAGCTTTCTGATGTCAACAACAGCAGCAGGAGGCTGCAGGCACGTTCCCGGCAGCTGATCGTATTTATGAAGTTCATGTTCCTTGCTTTTTATTTTTTTTTTTTAATTTTTTTTTTTAATTTCTTTTTTTATTTCTTCCTTAGCTATCAAGGTCCGGGAGCCACAAGATGGCCTTGTTCCAACTCCAGCCCCTTTGAGGATACAGAAATGTGTGCTGGGGGCTGGAGCAGGGACATGCTTTCTCCATGTGAGCCAAAGAACAAACAGCAGAGCCCTCCACAGGGACTGATTGTTGACATGTTTATGATGATGAAGTGGGGTAGAACTCTCAAAGGGGGATGCTAGAAATGAAGAAGTAAAGTGTGGCACTGCTGAGGGCCTATATAATGCTAAATATTGTAGGAAACTGCAGTTTCTTCCTATTTGTGACCACTTCACGGAGCAGTTAGGGAAGTCCCTTCCCAGCCCTACATCACACGTTCCCCATTTGGAGCTGGAACAACAGCAACCCCCCAGCAGGCGCCAGGAGCACGGAGGGAGCAGACTAAAGTTACTCTGCCATAATTTATAGCCCTGCTCCAAAAGTGTGAAAGATACGACCCTGTGTGCCTGGAAATCCTGCCCAGGGGACAGCTTACAGACCCAGAGTGGGTATTGGGATACCCTGGCTGACTGGGGATTGCCACTTTGCTTGGGGTCACCTGCAAAAGCACTTCATCTTCCTCTGCTCTGTGCACTTGTGTGTCCGCTGCCCAAGGTCAAACCTCCCACCTGGCATTTGAAGGATGAGGGTGGGTTAAATTCTCCCTCGTGGTGATGCACACACATGGATTTAACAGGAACATCCCTGCACACCCCACTGCCCAGCACTGGGCTGGCTCCTCATCAGAGCCCATAATCTGCTCTGGGTAATGATTTCAGCCTCTCCTAGTCTCAGCCTTGCATCCTGCAAGGTCTCCAGCTGAAAAGGCTGTAGGGGGGACAGCAGCTCTCCCAGATTTCCAGCACTTTCATTGGGACACTGAAATGGGGATCAGCACAGCTTTGGCCAGGGAATGGGTACCTGTCCATAGCCAGGTCTGGCCAGAGGTGGGACAGTGCCCAAGGCATGATGGCTATTAGAGTTTTAGATTATTCAGCTTGTGTTTGTTCAACCCAAAAGGTGAGAGGGCACAATTTGCTCTTGCCTGTGCAGACAAAGCAAGGAATATCTCCAAGATATTCCAATTCCTTCGCTTGAGTTACCCCCAAGCTGAGCAGCTCCAACCCACGTGTAATCTCTGCTCAGTTCTGCAGAACACAGCCTGTGAACATTTCTTTTTCTGTTTTTCTTTCTGTTTGAAAGCAAAACAGAAAAAGAAATGTTCACAGACTGTGTTCTGCAGGGTCAATGGTGCTGTTATCTCTCATGGATCCTGCTGGCTGACTCTGAGCACACCTTGTGTGGGGGCAGAGCAGCTTTCACCATGAAGAAAAGAAACTCCCCATCTTTTTCAGACAATATTTCAGTGTCTTAAACTGCTCTGGGTTTCCCTCTGGGCCTCTTGAATGTATGAGGTGGGAGCTGATGGCTATGCCTCAGTCTGAATTCGGCTGCTACTGTACTGGGGCTGTGTGTCCCTTGCTGGGATGATAGGCTCTGGGCAGCCACTTTTCCCCCAAAATTTAGTGAGTTTTTTCTGAAAACAATGTTTTGGGCTTTTTGTCCTTAATAGAAAATTTATCTTTTCAATGATTAAATGGAATTTTCTGTAGGAAAGGGACATTTGGGGTATGTGGTGGTGTCTCTCAAAATAACCTTTACCAGGAGCACTTGTAATTTTAGAACATCACTAAGTGAGGCATTTTCCCCAGAAAGCAGAACAAATATTGGCATTTTATCTTTATTGTAACATGGCAGCACCTGTGTTTCTGTACCTGTCTTTTTGCCCACCAGTGTGCTGTTCTTCGTTGCTAAGAGCACGTCAGCCTTGCTGGGAGCCACTGTGTTTGCATTCCCACTTCCCATCTCTCAGCTTACAGCCCCACTGCAGGGCTTCTGATTTTCCCATCTCTGGCCTCTTCCATCTCTTGAATATTCCTGAGCTATATTGAGGCTCTGAACCCCCAAGTGCTATCAGCAACCACCCCACTGAATTCTAGTCCAGCTCTATTTCCAGACCTGTGCATGGGAAGGACCACCTGAAAAGCACATTAAACTGTTTTCTTTTCCTCCTTTTCAGTGCTTTTCACAGCATCTCCAGTTTCACGATCCTCTGAACTGTAGCATTTCTCCTAGATCTTTTAAGTGGATGTTAGGGGAGTTAGACCTGGATTATTTCAGTGGTTCCTCCACATTTTAAGACACATGACAGCTGAGAACTCTGCACCCTCTGTTTATAGTCCTGTCAGGCTGAAATCCTCCCACACCTGCCTGTATGAATGACTTTTTCAGCCTCATTTCCATGCCATGGGAGGCACCTCCGGGTCCCAGAGGCGCACAAGTACCATTTGCCACGTGTCCAACATCTCCCAGGAGTGTGACACAGGGAGGAATGTGAACCTCCCATTTGGAATATCTGTGTGTCAGGCCAGGAATCTAAATCCAGGAAACGTGGGGCTGCAGGATGCCTGTCTCACTGTTCTTTCCCTGAACCCAGCAGTGCTGGTGGTTCCACGCTACTTCTGACACGTTTTGCATTTCTGATTTGCCAGAAGAAAGTCACCAAACAGCAAATCTGACAAACAAACCACAGAAAACATCTGATCTGATCAGAAAATACGTAAGCCTGTTAGGGAGTGTAGGCATGGCCAGGGCCAGGATTGATGGGGAACATATTTGTTATTAAATCCCAGCCACATAACCCGATCGGAAACAGATGTGAGCCTTGGGGATATTAAAGAGTGGGCAAACTCCAGGGATCCTGAAGGTGCTGCTGCATGGGGGGAGAAGGGGAAATGGCACATCTTGGCTATCACTTGGGTTTTATAAGGAGGGACTACATTTTTATGCTTTGCGTTCTCTGCTGGAGCTGGAAAATGCAGAGGGAGAGGTGGCAGGTTAAAGCAGGGATGGCTGCCTTTGGGAAGAGAAGGTTGGTGGCTAATAGGAGAGTTGGGATGAAAGAAAACCAGGTTCTCTGGCCCTAATCTGAGTTCAGGTGGGCTGTGATGGAGGAGTCAAACTGTCCTGCCATGTCCAGCAGGGCAAAAGACTAAAATGTGTCCAGGGAAGATGGAGTTGCAGAAGTGTAAGAGGTATTGCTTGGGCATAAAAATGGTTTTCAGAGCAATTTTGCTGTTTCAGATTTGATAAGGTTTTTCAATACTTCAGATTTCCAGGCAGACATAGAATTTTGCAAGACAAGTTTCCTAGGATATTTCTGTGTTGCAAGCCCCTGTATTTTCCCGAGGCCATCTTCTCTGAAACAGCTGAACCCTTTTATTGGCTGACAGCTAAAAAAAAAAAGAAGGGATAAAAAAAATTCAGCCCAAGGCAGACACTTGGCATGGAAAATTGAAGCCCAAGTGGTTTAAGTTTAACAAAGTTATTAGCAATTGAAAACAGGGCTTTATAATTGGAAATGTTTGGCAAGCTGAGTAAGAGGTTGTGCTACCAGCCCTGCCTCTTAGATGTGTTCATGTTCAGGGATGTGCAAACACCCAACACAAAGGCAGGCTTTTGTTAAAGATGCTTGCAACTGGAGACAGGCACTAATGCCACGACACCACCTTTTGTTCACCTCTTTCTTCTCACCCTCAGTTCCGCGGGTTTCTGGTTGTACTTCCACCTCCAATTATAATTAAAACCAGAGCGCAAATGCTTCACAAAAAGCCAACTTGCAGGTGCTGGGAATGTAGCACAGACATTTTGTACCTGTGCCTTCCTCTTTGCCTGTTGCAATGGGAGTGGAGTTGCTGTTTTCAGTCTCTGTGAACATTCTTGGGGCCCTTTTGCACGTTTGCATCTCATCGGGTGGAGGTGGCAGATTTTTGGGTGGCTCTTCTGGCCAGAGGGCACCTACCTGGGCAATGAGGTGTCCTAACTGGGCTGAGCTGACCAGCTAGCCACTGTTTGCCTTCACCAGGGTTCTCTGTGGTGCTTGGCTGCTCCTCCATCCCGTGCCCCAGTAAAGTTTAAACTCCGGCTTACCATGAGCTCCAGTGCAGCCAGGAAACGACGTCAAGTTGAGCCATCATATTGTTTGAATTACACCAATATGAAAATCCATGAAAGCCACAGGGAGCCAGCATTTCCTCTTCTACATAAAATGGGGTTATGGCCATATTAAAAATCACAACAAAACACAGCAGCTTTTAACAGGAGATGGTGGAACAGAGGCCTTCAGAGATGCTGAAAAAGCCAGGCATAAAAATAATTACATTTGAAACAAGGCCCTGCTCTTTCTTCTGCTCAGCCTCACGGTGACCCTGCCCTTGTCACTTCTACATCTCCTGCACTGCCTTTCATTTTGGAGAGGGGAGAAGAGCAGCTTCTGATTGCTGAGTGGCAGCCCAGGTCATTCCAAGAGCTGGTGGCCGGAGGTGCCTGGTGTGAGTGGGATGTTTGGCATCTCCTTGGTGTGCACTGAATAGCCCTGCTCTGTTCTGAAAACCTCTTTGCCTTGACCCAGCAAACTGTGATCATTCACAAAAGGGAAAAAAAGCTGAGGTTCAGGTACGAAAGAAAAAAATGTCTGGAAAGAAGACTATTCTCCAGCTCTTTCCATGACCATTTTACCAAACTCTCTTGTAAGCTGCAGAGCCATTTCTCTGACATTAAATAAAGTGAACATTTCCAAACTTGGGCAGCGCAAACCTTTATTTTTTCTGATGGTAGCATAAAGACCTCTTCCTGTTTTATGAGACAGTCAGACCTTAGCCTATGCTGTAGAAGACCAGTGAATGGCCAGTGAGTCCAAGGGGCAGATGACTCAATTGCCTTCCTATTTTACAGGCAAAGAGGAAGCAGGGATATTCTGATATTCATATTTTCTCTCAGGACCACAAAAGGTCCCACTGCAAGGCTGGACATCACCACCCTTAATGTGCCAGTGAACAAAGTTCACTGCCAGACAACTGTTGTATCCTTCCTTAACACTTGGCTAGTTCTCTGTTGGCTTCCAGTTAAATTTCAGTGTTGCTAAATCTGAATCAGTTTTTGCTTTCAGATGCTGCTGAAATCCCCTGGAGAGTCTTCCTACTTCTTCTTCTCCAGAAGCAGAACCATTTGTGTACTGAGGCTCATTTTGGATATTAATAATTTGGTTTTTTGCTCTGTCCCCAAGGCTCTGAGGTTGTTCCAACTCCAGATCCAAGGCAAACCAGCCCTGCTGAAATCCAGAGCAAAGCTTTCACTCCTTTCAGGCTTCTTTTTTGTTGTGGTGTTGTGAGTGGTGTTTGCACACTTTTTAATCACCTCAGCTCAAGGAGTTTGAGTCCCTTGCTGTTGGTAATTTTGATATATAGCTACCATGCTACACAGCAAAAGTATTTCTGCTTTCCTACCTCCACATATGTATGCAGTCAGGAACAATTACCACTGTCAATCCTGTCTGCCTGCTAACTTGCTTTTTTTTTTCCCTGTTGGTCATGCTGTAAATCATTTTCACATTTACAACATTAAGAAGGTGCTCTGAGCAATCATTCTTGTGGTCAACAAACTGTTACTGCTTCTCAAGTGTCATGGGTCACTACTTAATTACTGGATTTCACTCCCAGTTAAAACCATTAATCTTGTCTCCACCACCTTTCTCTGGGCCTCTCAGTCCAGTATGTTTTATGTTAGGCATATAAGTGCTGGGTTTTTTGGTTTTTTGTGTTTTTTTCATGCCAGCAGAGGTTCTGTAACTGGAATTTCTGGGCTTGATAAGCGAGGTCACCCAATAGAGACTTTGTTAGGCCTGGGTCATTCTAAGCTGAGCCTTTCTCCAGAGAACAGAGTTTTTCAAACAGATGCAGAGACACTGAATTACAGCAAAAATGTAATGAGGGATCTCTGTGGTGGTGATGCCACCTCAGCCATGGGGATTCCCAAGCTTCATTCCATAGGATTAATGCTGAAAACACAATGGGTATGGGCACAACAAGAAATTCAGAGTAATCTGGGAAAACAGGCATTAATCTGTGAGTCCCAGAAGTTCATCAGGAGTGGAACTCACCTGGGAATTCATAGGTGTTACATTGGACAGAGAAGGGCTTCCCTGTTGTTCCCTAGATGAAACTGCAGCAGAAACGTATTTAGAATTATAAGCACAACAAAAAAAAGGAACATAAGGGCTACAGAATCCTAACAAAACTTGTTTCTCAGGCCACGTCCACAGCGCGCTTGTACAAAATGCCACGTGAATCACACTTAATTTACTGCAGAATATTCTCTGCTATTTCAGGGGAAAATAAAAAAAAGCCTGTGAAGGGCAAGAGCCTTGCTGCATGTTAGTTGTAAAAGTTCCACGGGTATGGAATCTATTAAAACCATTATTTGTTTATGATGTGAAAGTGATTAGTCTCTTTCGAAAACAAAAAAACATGAAAACCCTAAATGCTGGGACTTTTCAGGAGAATAGCCACTGCTTCTTCATTATAATAATTTATATAATATGGCTCTATTTCTATGATATCTATAATTACTGTAGCAATTGGTTGCCTTAGCCAAAATCAGGGTCCTTTTGTGTATTCTAGAAAACACCTTCCCTACCCTGATGGGCTCTAAGCAGGTGAGAGTTGGATGGTCACCTCAGGCTGGCAGATGGGGAACTGAGCTAAAAACTCATCTTGACTTGCCCAGGGTCACAGGGAAGCAACTTGGGTACCTTGGCTCAGCTGTCACCTGGAGCCACGTGGCTGGGCTGGTGGAGCCAGAACATTCCAGCACGAGCACAGAGACATCCATGTGGCCCCAATTACACACCCAGGGCCTTGGTTTCACTTCCTGGACTGGATACAACAACAGGATGCTGGAATGTTTAGGCTGTGTTTACTGCAGGGAACAGTTTCTACTTTAAAAGCAGAAAAAAAAAAGTCTGTTTTTCTCCAAGATGTCAAATCACAGAAAGATGGGCGTTTTGTAGAAACCTCACCCAGTTTTGGCTTGTTGCCACCTCTTTAATGACACTGCTCACTTGATTTGAACATCCTGCTGGTGCTGAAGTGCTCCATGGCTTTTGGGGGCACCTTGTGCCTGCTGTCACCCTCCCTCGAGAGTGCTCACCTGGATATTTGGGTGTTCCCAACACACAGCCCCAGTGTTCCCTGCTGATGTCACATCTCACAAACCATTGGCAAGGCCTTCTAAAATCCAAATCTGCAACACTTCCCAGGCTGCACCTCCTCTCCACATGCTGCAAGTCTCACCTTTGGAGCCTGGGGCATTTCTGGCAGGCAGAGAACGCCTGGGCCCAGGTGGCCATGAAAATGCCACCAGTGAAAGCTGATGTCAGGATTCTGGTCCTTCACTGATGGTTGATGGCAAAAACAAGTATCTTTTGGTATAGCAGCCTCTTGGAGCTTTTGCCTTATTATTCCCAGGCATGGCATGAGGCTCTTCAAGGTTTCCTGGCCTATGTGCTTTGAGCCCCTTGTTTCATTTAAACCAGATTTGATGTGGGGTACAAATTAGGCCATCCTCTTCTGGTTTCTGCTCCTGAAAATGGTTTCCTTTTCTGATAATCTCAGAGTCTACCCTTCAGATGTTGTTATCCAGTATTTCCACCTCAGTGAGTTTTCAGTGACATCCATGGCACTGTGGTGCCTCACAGCTTGTACCACAAACTTCTGTCCATTTTCTGTGACTTCTTGCCTCAAAATAATCCATTTAGTGTTACTCTTGTTCTCTTCTCTGGAGCATTTCTGAACCTGGGGTCATCAGCAATCTTCATTAGCACATTTCTTACATTACATGCCACAGTAACTAATGAGAATTCCCAGCAATATTCCCAATGCCCAGCACTGAAGAGCTCCATGATAACTCCCTTTAGTCAAAGAATTTCCTTTTCACATAATGCGTTTCCTTTCATACAAATCAACACTTCATGTACTTTTTCAGAACTCGTACAAATTCCTATTTTTTCCTGTAAAGAGCCATTTTCCATGTGGTCCTGTGTGACATACTTTACTGAAGTCCAGATCAATTGGATTCACTGTATGTCCTATAGGAAATCTCTAGCAAAGAAGCCAGAGGAAATGAATATCTGTCTGGCAAATCCCAAAGTTGTACTCCATCCCAGTTCCCATATATACTTATGTCTTTAATTACTCTCCTTTGACTGCTGTTTTAAAGCCTTGTGTGCTATTAGAAATGATTAATGGTAACTGATTTGCCTGCTGCTATTTATAATCTTTGACCAAAAGGGAATCTTGCTGTCCAGGATGCAGCTGACACTTTTCTGCAAGCCTTTGGGGAGCAGGTAACCAACCTGCCTACTGAATCCTGGCCATGGTGAGGAGAGGTTTCCAGAAGCATTTGGACATTTAAGGGGCAGATCTCAGCATTCCAAGTGGGATCCTGGGCCACAGAAGGCTTTAGAAGAGCTGTCATTCTCCTTGGTGGCTCTCACACAAATAATGGTGTCTGGGTCACATTTCTCTGTGGCATTTTCTGCCCAGATTTTATTTGTCCCCTTTCCCCACTTGATCATCATGAGAAGAAACTGGAGTTGGTTTATGCATTGGCTTCCTAAATTATTATTCTTTAAATGGAGTTTTTCTGAAAAGGGGAAATTTATTGTCATGCTTTCGCTCCTGCTTAGAAACACAAGTTTTGGTTTGTATTTACATCTATATTCATTCAAACACAGGCAGATGCCCACAGATTTATCTAAAACATGCAAAATGCCTGCCCATGCTTGCAATAAAAGAAGTGGGTACTTTGTCCAATTTGAAAAATACCAGCCAAGAGGGAGGAGGAGGGATAATATGGATAAAGGATAAAAAGAGCCAAAATAAACTCAGCAGAAATGAGAAAGTGGTAGGTGGAAACCTGAATGCAACAGAAGGGAAATGGGAACGTGCATGGAGAGTGGCAACAGAATGGTAATTAGTACATCCAACAGGAAGATGAGGATTTGACCTGGGAAAGTCAGCAAGGAGAAAAGAGAGAGAATTTCAGCTCTTTACTAAGGAGAGAAATTTCTTCCCCCAGAATCTGGCATGGAGAGAGCCTGGAACGGATGAGAATCTGGATTTCAAGTGAAGGAATGTATGAGATGAGTCAAGGGAGAGAGAAAGATTTAAGGAAGATTTACTTCTATATCACAGATGTTGGAAGAGATAGCAAAATAAGTTTTTAATACCTTGAAAATTTCTAGTCAAAGAGAAGACATTTCTTTCCCCCTTTAAAATTCAATAACTTGAACTGAAACGGGTGGTCAATTATTGCTAGGGTGAATATGGAGATGTGGCTCTGGTGTTTGGCAGAGAAGTGTTTGCCAGCAAATCTGAGTTGTCCCTATCTCTGTTTTGGAAGTTCCTGGCGTGCCAGGTAGGAACAGTGAGTTGTGTCAGGCTGGGAGAGCTGAGGGGGCACCACAGCCTCAAGGAATGCTCTGAGCAGCTCTGCCCCCCCAGCCTGCGGCAAGGCTTGGCTGCCCTCCCCTCCCTCCTCAGGAGCACAAAATGCAGGATTTAATAGTGACAGGGTGGTGAAAGCCTCTGCCTCTGAGCAGCTCTGCAGCCTCTGAATGAGGGATGTGTATCCCTGCCTGCGGTGCAGTTGTGGGATGGAGGCACATTCCCTGGTGTGTGTCCCACTTTGTCCCAAACAGTTCATAAGTCCGGGCATTGCTAACAAAGGGCATTCTGTTGAATGCAAATAATATCTGGAATACAATCACTGTTAATGCAGTTCATTTAGCCATTAATTTTATAGATTGTTGAAGCAATTAACAGTGCATAAAGAGGACTTCCTCCCGTGCAAGTGTGATCTGTGGTTGAATGGACCTTTGTAACGATCTCTAAGACAATGGCACAGAGTGGAACTGGAATTTCACTTGCCTTTATGGCCTTATTTGAGTATTTTTAAAAATTTGTAAAATTATTTTTCTTTTTAGTGTGCTGATTTTCATGGTTTAACTTGTTTGGTTTTGTGGGTCAGTACATATAATTCTAAAATTAATAAATTAGTATCCTTTAGGTAAATTATTTAAATAATCAAGTATGTGAACAAATGCTGCCTACA
Organism: Zonotrichia albicollis; assembly: GCF_047830755.1. NCBI lineage: Eukaryota > Metazoa > Chordata > Aves > Passeriformes > Passerellidae > Zonotrichia > Zonotrichia albicollis. Next base: position 5,011,996 of record NC_133826.1, on the reverse strand, counting down.
CAGAAAGGCTGTTATGTCTTTTACAGCTGGACAGGGTCTGCAGCATGAACAGGGTATTTTTGGGGTTTCCAGTTCATTTGTTTTGTTCTTTCTCCTCGAACATGGCTTTTTTTTTGGTTCCCTGTGTGTCTCATCTGCAGCTAAAAGCCATTCAACACTGCTGCAGAAATGAAGATCTCAATTTATTTTTACTGTCTCAAAGTTATATTCTCCCAATGGGAAACCATCCAAAGAACAGAACTTCCTCTCCTACATCACTGCTGCTCTTTGATCTCTCTCCTTCACCTGTAGGCTCTTCTCCATTTGTACTTACACAGATCTTTTGCAATTTTAAACCTTTCCATAGATGGAAACCCTTTCTGCCTTTCTTCTCAGAGATTTTGGTCTTTCCTCTGCCAAGAAAATGTTTTGTTTTGAGAGTGTGGGAACGATGATGACTACAGAAAAGGCAGCACAAGCAAATAAGGTTAATCCTGCCTCACTGGGCATAACCTCAGTTACCCAAAGATGCAGGGAGACACAACAAATTCTCAGTCTTGCTTTTCTACTGGTTAGCCTTATTGAAATAAATTTGCATCCTTTCATTCCCAGGGTGTTCTTACAGTGTCCATGCCTGTTTTGGTAAATATTTGTTTGGTAGGTAGCTGAAGCACAGTCTTTGGTGTCACAATATCCTTGCTCTTGAAGAAATTAAGAGGTGCCCATTTGGTGTTTATTACAAGGACTTTTCCTCCTTCATGTGAAGGAAATGATATATCTTATTTCTCTCATTAGAGTAAAATATAACCCTTTAAATATGTTGGTACATCATTGCATAAATTATGAGGACTTCTCTGTTGATATGGAATGCAGATTTTTCAGAACTGGAGCACAGAGATGCTGGGCTCTGAATATAAAAAGCAGATGTCTTTCACTCAGGAGGTTCAAGCTTATCAGGGTATTTTAACTCTTAAGGTTCTGTGACAGGAAGCTTCTGTTGGATAGAGGGAGCTGACACTTTCAAGGTTGGGCATCTAGTTAATCCTGATTTGGGATTTGTTACAGGATGAAATAGAGTGTGACAGATGTGGAAGGGAAGTTTTGCCACTGTGGAGGTTTTTTAGTGTAAATAAAGTATAAAAGGTGGCCTGTAAAAAGTGTGGAGCTGGGTCATGGTCCCTTTCTGAAGCCCCCTTGGCAGACACTCTTCATGGAGTTGCTTGCTTGGTTTGCTTATCAATGTGAAGTGTATTTGCCTCTCTACACTCATAACTGTGGGGCTTTTGCATATCACCCATGGCATCCAAACAAATAGCAGGAATCTCCCCATGTAAGGGCTGAGACATTCAGGCTGCACAGGGAGGCTGAATGTGGAAAGAAATAAAGAAAACATCTCACCCACATCCTCTGTGCAGAGCAGCAGGTGACACAAAGCCATTTGTACCATGTTTGGGGGTCTCTTGGGCAGTGGGAATCCTGACATGTTCCTTTAGGCACCGTTTCCAGGCAGCTGGAGGCACTGGAATTGCACCTGCAGCCTGAGGATGGGGTGGCTGGAGAGGGTGATGACTTCACCATGGGAAAATGAACTTAGGGCTGTGTGTGGAAAAGGAGCTGCATTAAAAAAAGAAAAAAGATCTGCATAAAACAGATCTTTGTCATGAAACACTGATTTAAAAAAACTCTGAGAGCCAGGCAGATGACTCTAAAATGTGATGCTGGCCTGGACTTCATGGCATTGCCACAGCAGTTTATAGTGTTTGGAGGGAGAGTTATGACGCAGAACAAATGAGATAAAAAGCTTGTTTAAGTGTGATTAAATGGCTCTAAAAGCTGCCCATTTCATAGGAAGGAGCTGCAGGCACAGTGCCAGGCTGCAGCATGCTGTATGCTTCACCAGCTCGTCACATCCATCTGGGCTGACTCAGAGGAATCTGTTTTAAAGTAATCCAAACCATGAATTTATGGACGTTCTCATCACCGGGCCCGAGTGCGTGAGGGAAGATACACCCAGCCAGGTCATAAAGTGGTACCAGCATCTTCTGCTTCTAAAAGCAACATTTAGATGTTTGGGATTGTTGTCCTCTGACATCCCCCAGCAACCATCAGCACTGGTGGGGTGGTCATGGCCTTGTCATTTCCATATGGAGTTGTATTTGTTAGCAGCCAGCTCCAACAAGAAAGGATCATTGGGACTGGATGCTCCTGAGAGGGAAGTCAGGTTGCAGATGGATCAGATATCCCTGCAAAGAAAATGCTCCTTCAGCCAACAAGCTCCTTCTTTGATGGTTTATCCCAGGGAATAGAGCTGGTCAGAAATGCTCCCATGAAACATCATTCCTTAAGCCTGGCTTATTTCTCTGGAACCGCGCTGAGCACAGTTGACTTTCCCCCATGCCTGAGGAAGAGAGCTTAAGGAAACCCACCTGTACTCCTGGCAGATGTGTTCCAGGACAGCAGTGCATGAGTCCCTGGCTCCCAGCGGATGCAGCTGGTGGGTTTGCCCCGAGGGCAGGGATCCTGGGAGCTCTGCAGCTGCCCCTGAGCCTCACAGGCTCTGACATGAGCTTCACTGCGAGGCTGCAGCAGCCTCTGGGGAGCTCCTGAGCTTCTGGCTTCCTGGAAACTGCTCTCCTTTCAAAAAACCTGGGCAAGGTTTCTGTTCAGTTTGGATAAACCCCAAATTTTATATATTTATATATATATATATATATATTTAAATCCATACATTCTCAAGGCACTGGAAACACCGTTTTTCGGCCAGTTCCACTTGATAGTTTTATAGGGCTTTGCCATAATAAAAGCAAAGTGAGACGAAACAGAAAAGCCCTGCTCAGTAACAACGTGGGGTGGGAGAGTGGGAAGGGAGGCTCTGAGCAGAGCCAGGCTCCCTGAGCCACTGCTCTGCCAGCAGAGCGCCAGAAGTGGGATTGAAATCACATGGGTGCAAAGCTCTGCATCTCAGGGACCTCTCCACCCTCCACCCAGAGCAAACCAAGGTGCTCTTTGAGGTTCTCTGTCCGGAGAGGTCACTGCTCTCCTCCAGGAGAGCCCTGGGTTATTTCTCAGGCATATCTGAGCAGATGCTTCCAGCCTCTTACAGCCACATATGGAGCTTTGCTTTGTCACCAGACCCTGCCAAGGATCCAGCTCTCCTTTTGACAACAAAGAACTGGTTTTATTTACTATGAAAGCTGGCCTGGCCTTGGTTCTCTGTTTTGTAAGTTATTCATCTCGTGGCAGTAGCAGTGCAGCTCCTCTCATGTGTTTCTTTCCAGCAAAGGATCCAGTCCAGGTTTGGGGGGAGGAGGAGGTCGAGGGCAGGAGGAGTGAGGAAGAACAGGCTTTAATAGCTCGGTGTCATCATCAGCATGAGCCAGCCAGGTGATGTCCCCCCTGGATGATGTCCCATCCTCCCCTGTGCTGGGAGCAGCTGTGGCCTGTCCTATTTGTGGGGGAATGACAATAGATCAGCAATAGATCAGCCTGACAAGGCTTTTCTTTCTTGCTGCCTAACCCACCTCCCTCCTCAGTGAAGGCACTTGTCTGAATCACACAGTTACAAAATAAAGTGGTTGCAGGAGATCCCTCAGCTAGATCTGGACTATCATCCAAAGTAGATCAGATGAACCATGCCTTGGAAACAGCCATGGAAGCAGATGCAAGATCACCTCTGAATAATGCCTTCCAGAGCTGAATTACCCAGCTACATAGAAAGCTTTTGCATTATACACTTCTTGTATTGCAATTTGTGTTGCACCTTTCATTAACTTTTCCTCCTTACCCAGAGTGTTTTAATGCATGACCACTGTAATGTCCTTTCACACAGCTGTTGGACATGCAGGCTTCCCCTTCTGCCTCCTCTCCACCAGGCTGTGCAAGCCCTGCTCCTGTGCCCTGTGTTTCCCCCCACAGCTGGCCAGGAACTGCTACATCATCGATTGCCACGCTCTGGGTCCAGCTGTCCAGCCCCTTTCCCACCCACACAATGATCCATTTGTCCACTCCATGCTTCCTCACATTACAAACCCACAACCATAAGAAATGGGGTCAGAAGCCTTCCTAAAAGCAGAGTAGAGCTCTGTTCCTCACCTTGTCTCCACAGCCAGCCATCTCACCATACAGGGCAATCAAACTGATGTGCTCCAGGTAGATCTGTGTTGGCTATTCTCTATTTATCTTCCAGGACCCACCCTGTGTGAGAATGCACTCCAGCCCATGTGTTCTGTGGTCCTTCCAGGGATGGAGGGAATGCAGCTGCCTGAGACCCCTTTTACACCTTTCTGATAGACAGTTTTTAAATTTTTTTAGCTTTTTCCTGTCATTAAGGATTTGCCTTGATCACTGTGACCTTTTTTTTTTGGTACTAAACACTGGTCTTAAACATCACTCAGCCCCTTCATTCCCCTGAGGTGAAACCCATCCATCTCCATGGATTTAAATCCTGTGTTTTCTCCAACTTGTTGCTCCGCTCTTGGCTGTTCCTTTCTTTCCCAAGCAATTCTGGTTTGTGCTGAGGTCTAGGTGGAAGATTTACTGGTGAAGACAGAGGGGGGAAAAAAAGGGTATTTAGTATGTTGGATTTTTTCAGACTGAAAGTGGTGCTGTCAGGAGGTTGTCTGCCACACAAATGACAAATTTTCCATTTGAACTCATTAATGGAACTGCAGGCTAAGATGTTGCAATCATCCAGAGCTCAGTGTGAGACAGGGATTTGCTTTGCTCAATATCTGACTTCCAGCAGATCAGTCTCATAGAGTGGGAACCCAAGTGAGGATGAATTCTCTATGCCACTTTGATATGCTTGTATCTGTTCCTATTTTCATGGATATTTTGGGCAGTAAGCCCCTTATCTCCAGCTATGTGAACAGTTTTCTAAACATGTGTCAGTAGCACCCATGCCCATGTTGCTAATTTGGAGTGCCAGCCCTACCAAATCTGTATCTCACTACTAAAAATGTGATGCAATTTAAATTGTGGCCTGCCTCAAATGTTCAAAACTTTGTTCTGTATTTACAAGGCAATCTTTAGCCATAGGAAGGAACCCATTTCCAGCAGGAAAGCATTAGTGATGGGTGCAGTGGTGAGGGGATGGAGCTGAGCTGTGACTGAGCTGGGCCCTGGAGGTCAGATGGTTATCAGAACCAGCTGGGCCTGAAAAACCCAGAGAACAAATGGGTCTCTGGCATTTAGGCACTCTGTTAAATAGGATTTGTGGTGCTTTCTGCTTCAAGCCCTGCCAAGAATAGCATGAGTAGCCTTTCTTGTTGAAAACTGGCACATCTGGTCCCAGGCCTGCTTGGAAGCACTGGGGGACAAAAAATTACGCTGCATTACTATTGTTTGTTTTGAAACCTTTACTGGAGGATTCAACCTAGACTGGATATTCACAGTGTTATGTGATTGCTCTTGTCTTTCTCAAGCTCTGCACTCAGCAGCAGAGCAGCACAAGTGTCAGAAAGTATTGATCATGAGGGAAAAATGGGATCTGCTCCTGCTCTGCTCCTGTGCTCTGTTCCCCCAGAGTTCCTGGGACACCAATCTTTCTAAAGTTACACAAAAACCCTGCACAGAGGAAGAGTTAATTTAACCAACCTACAGAAGGAGAAAGGACAGAAAAGTGAATGCATTTGGTGGGGCAGCCTGATGACAGCAATGGGAGGGGAGCTTGGGTGTGTGCTGGCCCATTTTGGGTCCTTATTTCCAGGCCAGCTTCCCCCTTACTGGCTCATACCACCCACCACACTGGGAGGGAAGGCAGAAACAAGAGAAGTGGGTGGATTTAATCCTCTATTTCAAAGATGTTGCTGCTGGGTTTGCAGATGGTGGCAGCAGATGACAGAAACAAGCTCATTTTTCCTCTGATCATTTCTTTCATCCCTAATAAAAAACCCAAAATCTTGAAACAAAGAAGTCCTACTAGAAATGTGGAGTTTTCTCCCTCTATGTTTTTTTTTTCCTTTTCTATTAGAAGTAGGTAGAAAGAGAATAAATTCTTGCAATAATCTCAGGAGTATATTTTCTAAATATCTCAGTGATGGCCCATTCCACATAACTCCTATAGTTCCTCCTGCTATAGGCTGATGCAAGGCAGAGGGCATGGTTGGATGACTTTTCTCATCCTTGTCTGCAGCTTTCTCCTCTTGGTAGCTGTTTCTGAGGCTGGATTTGCCAGTGGCTCCTGTTCCTTTCTTCCATGGGGACAGAGACAGTGATGTGGATTGCCCAGCCAAGAGCAGGCTGGTTAATCCAGACAACATCCAGACAGGCAGGCGGAATGTGGCAGTGTGGACAACTGGGCTGTGTTGGACACAAATGTGGTTTCCAGCCCTGAGCTGGCCCAAGAGCACAGACTGAGCTCCTGGTGCCAAGTGAGCCATGCACTGTCCTGGGAAACTTCTGATGTTTCAATACAGTCCTGTTCATGGAAGGAAAGGAGCTCAGGGAAGGAAAACTTCAGGACCTGCTTCCATGAATTTCAGCATGATATTTATTTCCTTAAGTTCTGATTAGACAGCGAAAAGGCAAAGGGAAATTCAGCCATCAGATATTTTCCTGTCTTGTTGCTCTTTGAGCTCAGTTTGCACTCCTGAATTAGACAGCTGTACTGCCAGTAAGAAAGAACCACCTTCTCTTTTTTTAAAATTTTTTTAGGAAGGATACAACAGGTGTGATTCCCAGAAGCAGCTCTCCTTGCATGATTCATACGCTTCAGCAACACCTCGTCCTCCTGCACTCAGTTTTCCACTGTGTGTTCCTGGTGGGATGATTTGTGCTGATCTTAGCTCAACAGGCTTTACAGGTCCCCTGGTTACAGCCTAATAAGTGGGGTGTAATTATTAAAGGAAAAAACAAAACCATACCAAACCCATCAGGAAATTTCTTAGAATAATATGAATTGCCCATTCAGCTGTTCACACACTGCAAAGCAGAACCCAGACCCCTTCTGGAGCTGAAATCCTTCTTGAAGCCTGGATCCCATTGAGGATATAGGACTGGATTCTCATTTATACCAAGGTCTCCTGAGCCAACAAGTACAGGATGTAAATTATTTTTACTCTCACTTTCACATGAGAATTAGGCCTTTAGAGTCAACTTGAGTTACCTTGTGCTGGCTGCAGCAGCCATTCGTGACCACCTGTTGTTTCTCGGTTGAGCTCAGCAGTATTTAGGGGGTTTTTGGCAGGAATTCTTCCTTTTTCTGTGTGTTTTCATAGCCCTGGCCACTAGGTGCTACTGCAACACAGATGCAGTGATGGTTAAATGGAGCCAGCCAAAATAGTGGCCCTGGGAGCTCGGGGACGTTTCTGTACCACGGGGGATGCCCATCCTGAGCTGCTCAGGGGATGGCCTGGTGAGCCTGGAATGATAGAGGAGTATTGGGTGAGGCTCTAACAACCTCTCCCAGGAGCTGAACCCCAGAGAAAAGGGCTTGGAGGAGGAAATCCACTTCCTGCAGCTCAGGGTGAAATATGGGAGAGCACTGACTGCGAATGGGAATGGTACTTTTGGCCGCCAGCCATTGATGGGAAACCCAAATCTAAAGGTGAGTTGTGAAGTATTGCTTCACTGAAAGAAGCATTGATTGAAAGGGACATCAAAGATCATCTCATTCTGGGCAGGGACTTCTTCACCTGGATCTGGTTGCTCCAAGCCCTGTCCAGCCTTGAGAACTTGAAGCACCCACAGCTTCTCCAGGGAGGCACTGAAACTGGGAGTTCACATCTCACTCCTCTCAAATGGTTCATTCATATTTCATAGAACCATAGAATTTAGAACCAAAATGAAAGCTTGGACCTTCTAAGGTGACATCCTCAGTGTAGTAAAAACCAGATTTCAGTGGTGAACCCAGTATGGAGACCAGCTGATGGTGTGTTGGCAAAAGAATCACTTCCAAAAAAGCTTCTTCTCAACCTTATATCAGGAGAGAAACATCATCCAAATTCCATGGCTATTTGTGCTCTATGTCTGTGCACCATGTTTGTACCTTCCCACTTGTTTGGATCCACCTTGGAGTATGGAAGAGGTTCTCCTCAAATACATACAACCAGGAGTCAAATAGGGAACAAAAATATATGTGCTAGATATGGGAAAAAGAATACATGTGATAGATCTGCTCTGTATTCTGCTACTGCACTTTCTTTCTGGTTTATATTTTGTTTGGTTTTTTTCCCCCTATAAGAAAATGAATCCTTCATAAAATGGAATTTATAATTAAAGCAACAAAACAAAACTTGTTCTTTTAAAACTCCAAAGTGAAAACTCTGGTTTTAGGAAAACTGTGTTTCTTTGGCTGGCTTCATTTGATATCTTCAATCCTCAGCATGACGCTGTCTTTCATAAGACTTAATTTGTTTAATAAAAACCAGCAATAAATGTAGGCAGCAAATGTTCCCTTTGCCCCGTTGCTAACTTTGGTTCATCTGGGCTGACTTCAGCACCTCCGAGGAGGCAGCAGAGGGACAGTTTGTACAGCCCAGCCTCAGAACAAACATCTTAAATGGAGACAGAGACTCCCATTCCCAGGGGCTCTGATTTGTCCCCCTGAGCAGTTTTCTTGCTGTAAGGACCCACAGGTCCCATGGGTCCCTGTCCAGCCCCAGAACTTCCCTGCTCCACACCATCACAGCCTGGGCTCTGCACACTGAGACCTTTGTGTGATTTTCCTTTTTTCAGGGTGAATGGGCCATCTGCCAAGAAGGTCGGGCAGAACTCTGTGCATTTGGTAGTGCTGAATAATTCTGCTGCTGTCTTCTGTAAGAGGAGTGAGAATGCAGAGATTTTTGTTGGTATCCTCTAATGCTCTGATAGCTTTACTCTGGGCTTCTAGGAAAACAACAAACAATCTTTATCTATTGAGCTTGTAAATTTTGATTGCTTTTGACATGGCCTACTGTTCTGTGCTGTTTTAATTACTCCCCTGCCTTGTATCCAGTTGGAGCTGGAATTCAGAGCTGATTTAGTTTTTCATGCATGTAATGCAACTTAAAGAAAAAGCATTTCACTAGAGAGCTTTGGCATTGTTTGGTCCTTGTTTTACTGCTAAACTTTGGCTTTCTTTAGCTGAATGCAGGATGCAGGCTAGAGCAGAGCTTTGTGAACAACATCTTAGGACTTGTTATTATTTTTCAGCTGCTCCCTTAAAAGCTTGGCTGCTCCATGTTGAGCCCTTGCAGAATGGGAGCATCCTTGCTCCATCTGGTGCCCTTCTCCAACACAAAGTATTCCACAAAAAATTGCATGAGCAGTCAGGGGCCACTGCAGACCCGTGCAAGGTGGTCTATCCTGTGCTGCAGTGGGATTTTAGAGCAAAATCCAGAAATCAGCTCACACCTCTTCCAAAAAAGCAGTGCTGAATGCAGGTAGTGCTGGGCCATGATGGGGACAAGCATGGCTGGCACTGAGCTGCCATTCTGGTAAGATTGATAGTACCTAATTTGATATGTTTTAAGGCAAAAGGAGCATTTTCTCCCCCTTTATGCTGTCTTTCAAGGAATTGCAGATTTCCCAGTTCACTGGCTGACCTTTGGTGCTGGTAATCACTCCAGACAGAAATCACTATCTTTTCAGGCATATATCCAGAGTTCCTGCTCTGCAGCATATATTCAAATGAGAGTTTGCTGAGGAGCTAACTCTCCATCCAAGCAATAAATTCCTGAGGTGCTGCTGTGTTTGCTTCAGTCAAATGCTGAACCTCAAACCTCATTCCAACCTGGTCTTTAAAGCAGCTCTCCAAACCTGGCATTTTCATGCTGGTTGGAAAGAGCTATTGAGGGACCTCAAAAAACAAGTTTTTGGAAGTTCTTTTAATGGAGATTGAGGGAGGAGAGAAGTTTGGCAATGCAAGATAAGCAGTGATATTACGAAATTGTAAAGCTGTCTCCTACTGAAGCCATGCTAAATGATTTGGAACACATTGAGAAAAGAAATGTGCACCATCAGCAGTAATGAGCTTGAGGGAGAGTTTGGCCAACCAAATTTTAGATTTGGCTACCAAAATTTTAGATTTGGATCAGGACTAATTTGCTTTCCAATTCTGCGTGTTTTCCCTGCACTCAAACTGTGCTCTTTCGAAGGCACTAAACCAGACCATTTAATTCCCATTGTACCAGTAAAACCCTGCCTGGACACTTCCCCACCCACAGCTAAGTGCTTTGTTTGTTGTCCATTGTCACCTTTCAGCCACACAGAGTGATTCTGTTGTAAATTATAATATCAGGATATAATTTGTCCCAGTGCCACATTGCTGTTGTTGTTTGAATACTACTTTGGGAGGAAACAGTTTAGAAGAACCATTCAAATGAGGCTCTTTCAGGCTTGGACACTGGAAAAACATCAAGACTTAAAATACTTAGCCAGACTGTTTGGTATATTGCAGTAGACTGGCTGGTGAGTGTGTTTGTCACCATCTTCTCCAAGGCAGGATGTGACATGAATCTTGTAGTGCCAAACCTTACAAGATATTTTTCTTCAACTCCAAGTGATGGATCGTGCTTTTAGGATCTGACTGCAGGGCTTAGTGTGGTGACAACATGCCATTTTTCATGGCCATAAAGTGGCTACAATAGATCTGAAGTGTTGTGAACCGCAAATACTTAGGAACAAATTTTATCTGCTACTCAAAGTTCCATCCAGATTGCTACATCTTTCCTTTAAACAATTGTTATTGTGCTTTTTGTGCAAACATTTGCTTATGAGCTGAGCCTGGAGGTTACAAGTTCAGAGTTTTCCCTCTGAAAAAAGGACAAGAAAATGGTCTTGATTGATGGTTGACATTGGGTCCTCCAAACCTTTGGGAATGTAGATCTCCAAAAGCTTTTTCTTTGATTACATTCTTTCCATCTCCTTGTCTTTACTCTGTACCAGAGCACCCTATTTTGCTTTTGGAGTGGTCATGTACCCCTCGAGGCTCCTGCTGTGGGCCAACCCAGCCCTTACACCCACCTTGTCCCCAGTCCAGGCCTTCTGTCATGAAGGTGGCACAACCATCATGGGCACCCCATCAGGAGATGCCAAACCTGAGCAAATACATCCACTGGAATTACATTTATTGCAGGCACTGAACACAGACCTCTTTAAGGAATATTGACTGAGAGAGTTGTTTAAAAATATGTTTATCTACAGACAAAAAAAAAAAAGTCTTAATGAAGCAGTGATCTTATTTCTACAGAACTTACCAGCCCAGGAGCAGAGCTGCCCACCTACAACTCCACTACTTCCAGAGGTAACACCTCAGAGTTGTGTAGTTTGCAATGTTCCACCAAAGGGAATAAACCTTCCTGGAACCACCAGAACTGTGAGTTGCAGAGAGGTGATTGCCTCTGTGGGATGGTCCAGAATGAGTAAGAATCACTTGCATTTTTAAATCACTTGGATAATCCTCAATCCTTGCTGCCTCTGATAAAGGAAGGCTGAATATATCCTGAAAGTGCATGGGGGCTGTGCTGCAAACCCAATTCTGCAGGACTTGGTGCTTGTGTTTGGCCTTTGATGTTTATCTGTAGGAGTAAAAAACATCAACACATGTGCTCTCTTTTTGTATCCCCTGCTTTGAGGTTGGGCTGCCTTGGCTTTGGTCACAATGCTCTTTTTTGTTCCCCTTGATTCTTTTTTTCTTCTTTGCTCTGACACCTCAATTTTTATCTGCTAATTTGTTATATTTTTGACACTGGATAGCTCTCTGGGCCAATGCCTTTTAAGAGCCTCTGGAGCAGAACAAAGGAAAAGCCATTCTGGAGAAAGGCTTGGAAGACACCCTCAGGAGAGCACACAGGTGGTGTGCTGGTCCAAAGGAATAGGAGTCAGCTTTCATCCTGAAGGCCAACAATGCATCTGCACTCACTGCCTCTGCTGCTGAGTAATTCCGGTTTCAGGCTGGGCCAGCTGTCCTGCAGGAGCTGTGCTGGGCAGGGATTGCAGTCTGCTCCCCTCCACCACCCAGCTTAGAACTGTGCTCAAACCATGGTCAAAACCATGGTCAGTGATCTCAGAGCTCTGTTCGAACCTCAGTGATCCCACAGTTCTGAATGCTGATGGGACAGTCAGCAAGCTGTGCAGCTTCATGAGGAAGTTCAATTGCTTTCCCTTCCTCAGATCCCTGAAAAATGGAAATATATGATGCTAAGAACCTCATTCACCATGACTTAGTTGTCTTAGGTGGTCTGTTCTTCCCCTGAGAGCCTTAGGGATTGTCCCACACAAAACTGCCTGGCCTCCTTGTGATGCCAGCACTCAAACATGGTCATTCCTTGCTTCATTGCCCAGAGTAGAAACATCTCTTTACAGAAAGAGTTAAGGATGTTCCATGTTTAGCATGGTTAGGGACTTCAGCATTATTAGGCAATGTTAAAATCTATACATCCTCCCGACCCAGTGAGGACAGCTCTGAAGTGACCTCGTGGAAAACTCTGAGGAGTTTCTGTATGATTTCACACAGGCTTATCCCCATCGCAGATGCCTTAAATCGTAAAATCCATAAAAATGGGTTCATAAATGCCTTTTATGAATCCTCAACAGATGAGTGAACCTGGTGCTTATGCAAAAGAAGGGCTTATTTGTTTTACCCCCACGTTTCAGAGATTTGCATCATGCTTCACATCATTTTGATGATTTCTGGTTCCCCATCCCAAGCTGCTATCCAAGCACTCTGTGTAGCTCAACATTGCTCATCTGGGAGAGGGAAAGAAACCTGAGCAAGGCTTTTACAGGCCAGGACAGAGTGATGAAAATCTGTAATGTGGCAGTGTTGTATCAGCTCAATTTGAAATGATTCAGAGTTCCTTCTCTCCTTGGGAACTCACCGAGGGCTTGGGCAGACCACCAGTCTTACATAGGTCCTAAATATCAGCTGGAGGTCTCTGGATGTTGCCAGCCAAATTCATGGGCATGTACCTGAATCCCAAAGTGGTGGCCTGTCCATTCAAAGTGACAAGAGCAAAAAGCCCTTCTACTTGTGCTGAGCATGGAGTTTATTTAAAAGCTCCTTGAAAACCGTTGGCAAGTAGCCTTTGCATCAGGGCCATTGTAAAAAACAAAGTTTGTGACTGGATCAAAAGATTGTTTTTAATCTTTTCTGCTATTTAAAAGCCAAGTTCTGCAATGTCCTCAACCATTTTCATTGTACAAGCCCACGTACTGAGAAAAGTGAACAAATTAGAGGACACAGAGTTTGTGTAGTAGCAGAGAGAAACTTGAATGCACTTTAGGAGCTGAATGTTCTTATTCTGCATCCAACAAACAGGAAATATATTCCCTCTGTGTGTTTCATTGCTAAGAGAGAACTTCCCAATCAGTATCTTTACCTTCCAAACTGTAAATACCCCAGGTTCTACTCAAAAGCATTGAGTAAAACTGAGATGTGCAGCCCCTTCAGTGGGAAATGTGAATATCCCTGCTCATCCCTTTCAGTTGTGACACCATATAAATGATATAAATATTGCAAAATTGCTCTCCCCTCTCCCTCCTGCTCTCCCCCACCTACCCACCCCCTTGGCATGTGCAAAGTTTGCTCTGCACATACACAGAGCCAGCTGGTTTGGACTCCTATAGCAGTCTGTGGGGTAACAAGGCAAAACCTCCAAAATCAAAGATTCTTGGGCATTGTGCAGCCAGCTGAAAGGAGCAGTTCTTTTCTACCTGCATGAAAAAGCCCAGGGTGTAGAAGCAGTAGGGTGAGTTACCCCTCATTGTGGGCAGAAGTAATGAGCTTTCATTTTTCCTTCGCTAGGAAAGGCAGCAACTGCAGCAGCCTTTCTTCTGCTTTTGACAAGAAGTGAAATACGCATGTGATGGGGAAACAAATTAATTGTGAGGGTCCTAATTAAAATCACTGGGAGAGGTATTGCATTACAGTGCAAAGAAACAGATGAACATGACCTTTCTGTGAACTTCTCAACCCTACTAGGAGCATAAATTTGAAGTCTCCTAGCGGAAAAGTGTTCTGGCACTGAACTGGTGTCTACAATCAGGATTTTGTCTGCAGGTATCAATGCACAAAATCTCTGCCTCGTGGAGCCCTGAGTCCCCTGAGGCTCCTTATGTTTTGCCTTCGTTTGTTATAGTCCATGTCAGAGGGTTTCAGTGGCCTGGCTCTGGCTGCTCCCCTCTCCTCCAGCATTTCCTTAAAGCACAAGGAAAAGCTCTGCAAGGAGAGGGTGAAAAAGGCCAGGGTAGCTGGAGCAGAACGCCAGGCTGCGTCCTGCAGAAACGCTTGCTGGAGATATAAAACTTTTGTCTGCTACCAATTGTCACAAACGGTTAAAGCAAGCAATTTATGGCTGTGTGGCTCACATTTACCCTGCTAGATTTCCATCTCTCACTCCTACCTGGCCCATTTCACCAATTCCTCCTGATTTTTAACTTAGGGCAGGGCAGGATGAGCATTATGAAACCGATACATTAATTTTCTTTAAAAGACTGGGGGTTTGTTATGGTTTTGGTGTTTTTTTTTTTTTTTGGTTTTTTTTGGTTTGGTTTTTTTTTTTGGCTTCCTCATCATTAAGCAAATGCTTTTGCTGAGTGACAGCTGTTTCTGCTCAGAAACGGGACACAAAGTTTGGCTTTGTTTTAATCCTGGGATGTTTATCACAGCACTTTGAAGCGAACTCCCTTCATTTTCCCCTTCATTTTCCCCTTCTCTATCTCTCCAAAGCTTTGGGGTTAAGAAGAAGCAGGAAGAGGAAGGGTTTTCAAAGGGATGTTTTGCTGTTAAAAGTTTAGTTTTGCTCTCATATGTGATTTTCCTGGTTGGCAGCTTTATGGCTAAGACCCCTGTTCTAAAACTGGTGCACACTGGTGATATCATGAGCATGCCACATGGTGTCTGATGGCTTTCAGTGACAGCAGATTTACAGCATTTTCCCTCATAAAAATCCTCTCCTCTGCCAAAAGAGGTCCAGCTGGAGTTATGAAATCACTAAATGGACCCTGCTGCAGCAAGGGAGTTTGGCCTTTCCAGTCCCCTCCATCTGCTGTGTGCAGTGCACATCATTGCCTGGCACTCTGGGAATCGCACAGCATCCATGGGTACCCCTGGGAAAGCTCCTTATCCCTGTGGAAACATGGAATCTGAGAGCATTTGGGGTCTGTTTGTGCTGCTTTGCCATTAATAGGAAGTTCATCTTATTCCTTATGACTTTACTAAAATCAGTGCTTAAGATACTGGTGAAGGGCCTAACCCCCCCTCAGCTGTGAGGTATTTCACCCCTGAAATCCGAGTGCCTCCAAACAGAGCTAATCCCTTCCTGAGTGCTTGGGAAGCAGTTAGGGGAGCTTGGATGTCACCCCAAAGGGGTCTTAGTTAATAATTCCTTCACTAGGAAATGTGTTCTGAATCTGCTGTGGCTCTCTGACCACTAATGGCTTTCGTGCTGCTCACTGTGAAATTCAGAGGCAATTAGGGGGATGGAGACAGATCTGATAGCTAATTGCTGCAAAAATCATCCTGTGAATGGCTGAAAACCAGAATTCCTCAGCTGAAGTCCACAAATGCCTTCATGCAAACTGAAGAGGTGTCACTGGTGTGGTGAGGATTTGGGGATACTGGAGCAGTGTGGGGGGTTTGGAGGAGCTGGGCTGGAAGCAGCAGAGGCAGCATGGGTTTCCCACCACTGCAGAGACCCTCCACTGCCATCCAAAGGCACCACTGGCTCTCCTGGCAATGGAGAATTTGCAGTTTTTTTGAGGTTTACTCTGAGCTCTTTTCCCTTTGGGGAACAGCTGTGCCATGAACAGAGTATGAGGGACAGAGTATGAGGGACAGTCAGGGCTAGAGAAACAACTTCATATCCAGCTTCCTTAGAATTCCCATTCTGGTGTACCAGTTTAAGACTAGAAAGTCCAGTTCCTTGCTTGCTTTAATTTTTTTGATTGGGAGGAGAGTATGGTTTGATAGGCATCACTGAAAAGATATATATATTGATCTTTATATATATATATATATACACACACATGTTATATATATTTCATATATATAACTAGATATATAAATCTATAAATATAGATATAAATATAAATATATAAATATAAAAATATATATATATAAATAATAATTTGTAGCTGACATCCTGGCTGGTGTGAAGGGAATGAAAAGAAAAATGGAAAAGAAAATGAAAAAAGAAGAGTGAAGAAATAAATGTCTCTGTGAAAAAGAATAAGAAACCCAGGGAAATCGTTCTGTGTCTTACAGTCTGGAATAAAAATCAGAGTGTCAGGATGAGGGAGTCAGCATTTTTCCTTATGAGTTTAGCAACACATTGGACTAATTAAGTGAGAGGACTGTCCTGGCTGGCTTCTGCTCAAACACATCACACCTGGCTCTGCGCTGTTTGTGCTGACCCCTGTCAAGGGAGAGTTTAGGGACCAGATCTGAGGAAAAGAGGGTTAAAGAGCAGGCTGGCATTTGGGCTGTGATGGCAGAGGCCTGGCACCGGCTGGCACAGCTGGGCTCCTGCCCTGAGGCCCCTCCAGAGGCAGGACACAGAGGGGCTGTGTCGGTTTCGGGCCGCTTAACGTTGGTTTTATTTATTTATGCGCCACGTTTAATTCTTTATTTATTCTGCATGTGGGCGTGGATTCAATGCTTGGCTCCAGGCAGTCCTGTGTTTATCCACAGGGCTGCAGAGGTTCACACTGACAATAGGTGACAAGGCCACCTCCAAGCCTGCTGCCACTCTGGGACACCAAGGAGCTGCCGGCACTTTAGCTGACAGGATATTTACTGCCAGGAACAACCCTGAGGTCACTGAGTCTATGCCCAGGGGCCCAGACCATTTTCTGTTGGGTTGTGGCTCCCAATGCACGAGTTGCAGAGGCTGAGATGCTGCAGGGAGTGGCTCTGAGCTGCTGTTTGTCAGCAGAAGGGAGTTGGCCGTGTGGGATGGAGTTAATGGCACATCTGCACATCTTCCCTGGCCTCTGCTGGAAGCTCCTTCTATTCTCAGCGACAAAACAGCCCCTGAGGGGCAGATGCCACCAAGTGCACTGAGGGAATACCCCTGTGGATGCTCTGGCTCCTGCTCTGCGCTGGACAAAAAAGGCAGGAAACCAAAATACCCTGTACTGGTGCCATGTCCATGCCTTTGGCCCCATTCTCACACCACATGGAGCACAGAAGCCACGGGGAGCCAGTGTGTCACCATTGTTCATTGTTAGTGGCTTCAGATCTGAGGCAGAGAGCGGGGAGCCAACATCCCACTCCAGCTTGCAGAAACCATCCAGTTCCCTCTTTGCTTGTGGGCAAACTGGGGGGATAACAAAGGGCGCTGCTGAAATCCAGCAGTGTGGCAAGATCTGTGTGTGATAGCTGCAGAGCCAGTTGAAAAGGAGGAAAATAGGGTTTTATGAAGAAAAATTGCAGATCTTCGTGTTGCTGCTGTTTCCCATGGTGGTGCCATGGCTGAAGGTGTGTCCTGGAGGGGTTCTCATGGCTGCCCTGAGTATTGCAGAAGTCAGAGAAATACTGTGAAGATGTCAAAGGAAAAGGAAAAAGAAAACCCCACAAATGAGAGAGATACTGTAAATATGTCAAAGAAAGAGGAAAAAGAGAACCCCACAGACAAACAGCCTGTCAGTGCATTCAGTGGTGAGAGGAAGGTGAGGCAGGAATGAAAGAGGGACAGCCATCAATTAAGTAAATGAGGAAAAAGCTTGTAACACTTCAATTTTCCAAAACCCAAAGCTTATGTAAACCCTAGGGTTTTTTTGGTTTTAAATCCTTCCCTGTGAAAGAAAAGATCTAATGATTGGAAATTACGCTTTTGGACTGAATCATTTAGTTTTGGGAAACCAGTAACAAAACCCTTCACCTAAAATATTCCAAAAGGCTGGAGGTGTCTGGGTGCAGTGCTGTAACTAATGAAGGTGATTCTCAGATCAGACAGATGTTTCTGCAAGATTTCACCTGCTCTGAGGACAGTGTGACACCTCCTTCCCTTACAAACCCAATCCCATGGAAGGCTGGCACGTTTAGCCTGTGATGGCCACCAAACCCTTCCACACCAAGAAGTGGTCAGCAGGAGATGACAGCTGAAATATGGTCCCACACCTTTCCATGTGAGCAGCCAGGAGCTCCAGACGTGGCAGGGAGCAGGGATTCTGGAGGGCAAACACAGCAAACACAGGGCCGTGGGGAACAGGAGCCACAGACAAAGGTGACACCTTGGATGTCACACATCCAGCTGCAGGATGGATGGGCAGGACACAAACATCACCTGTGGGGGTAAAGTCCTCCTCCAAGGCATGCAGAAAAATCTCTTTGCTCTCATTTCCCTGCACGCCTGTCCCTTCTCATCCCTCTGATCCAGATGCTCCTTTTCATGCTGCTGAGAGAGGTTAATATTGCTGACAGGAATCGATAATCTGAGACGTGGAGCTCATTTCTTGGCAAATCAGCGCAGAGGAAGTAAACAGTGCCTGTTTGTTTTGACTTTCTTCCCTCGTTAAATCTGGTTTATTTTACTAGATGGTCTTTTGATTTCATTAATTAAAATACGGCTGGGTAGCGAATGAGAGCGAAGACAAAGGACTTGGGATTGATATATACAAAAAGGGAGGAATATCTCTTTGGATTCCTGTTGCCACTAAGGAAGTTGTAAGAGGTAATGCAGATCTTCATCTCTTGGCTCTGCAGCTGAGGGGAGGAGAGGATGGTAATTTTAGCTCTCCGTGGTGCTTTGCTAGGATTCAGGGTTGAGATTCAAGGTCTTTGAAAAAGCTGGGTTAATTAATGGTAAATAAAACATGGTGAAGATAAGACATAGCAAAATAAAGCAGACTAAAGCAAAAATATATATTCCAAATAAATTGTTACAAAAGCATCCACTACGTATCCCGTTTTTTAGCAAAACATTTGGGAATAAGGTTTTTTTGTCTGTTCATATTTCAGCAAATATTAATAAGCAGTTGTACTATCAGTGTGTGGACTCTTTTCAAATTGGTTGCACAGATTTTCCTTAATGCTTTCACCAAAATTTCCCCTCTGTGCTGCTGCACTGTCAAGACAATTCACCCAACTCATACCCCACTTGCTATGCTGAAATGAGATCAAGTAGCTGTGACACTTGCAGCTGGAATAGTAAATGTATTAAAAATTACAGCTTGAGAAAGACAAATTCTATTTCAAAATCAACTCTTGGACCTCAAAACGATGGATGGTGGCCATTGGAAAGAATGCTAAAGGCAAGATACAATATTTCATAATTTTGAAAAATGAAACACTTGGGAAGTGTCAAAGTATTTATTCAGAACTTTGCATAGGAATTATTTTAACTTTCGTTGATTTGTTTAGTCTCGAAATTCACATTTATTTTAAAACAGGTGCTAAATAACTGTCTTTTCTTTATAGGTTTCCTTTTGGGCTGAAAAACATATGTCATTCAGTGTAAATCTACACCTTTTTAAGGCAGTCAAATGCTTTTAGTTGACTCAGTAAAATGCTTCCAGTTGACTTTATTGCTGGGTAAAAGCAAAATCTTCATTTTGGATTCAATTGAACCAAATTTCAGATTATTTCTTCTGTTCCTGCTGACAGAAAAACCAGCTGGCTCACCCTGGGATGACGCCCGTGATTGAAGGAGTAATTAAGCCCTTTGCAGTAATTGGATTATGAGGGAATTGGGCTGGTGGCTGCCAGGCTTCCCACCAGAGCCTGCCCAGCAAGGGCACAGCACCCAAAATGGCTAGGAGAATATCCACATTTCTGTTGGCTCCAACATTGGAAACATTTGATTTTTTTGCCCGTATTCTCTGATTTGCACAATCCATAGGAAAATTTTATTTTTGCTCAGGAAGGAAATTGTTTCCCGCCCTCCCCAAAATACGAATTCTGGTTCTTTTTGAACAGGACTGGCCTTCAGCAGGTCCATGGGCTGGCCTGAACTTGAGGAGAAACATTGTCAAGGGCTTGTGAGCACCATACAGATCACACCACCAGCTCTCCGTGTGTTTCCATGACAAAAAAGGGATTTTATCACCTCCTGTCAATTGGGAACCAGCTGAATCGGCAAATGTAATTTTTTTTCTCCCCACTACATGTTGGCATTGCTAGGCAAGCAGGCAAGCTTTTGGAGTGTTTTTCCCACTCAAGGTTTCCTACTGGCTGCCATTAAGAGGCAGGTAAATTGTGGAGGTGGTTGGGTGATGCATAGCACAATATTTTGTTTGCTACCTCACTGTGATAATTTGTGCTTTGCTGGGACGTTCTGCGAAACTGAAGGCAGTAAACATGTGTTATAAATTGCTTGAAAATGAGAGGAAACTTAACTTTCCTTATAAAAAGACTAAGGGCTGTAATTTATTACTGTAAACAAGAATGAGAGGACGAAAAAAAAAATCAATTAAAAAGGAAAACGTCAAGCTCTTTTTGCTCAGAATTTGAAAGGACCTGAAGCCGATTGTTTCCTCCCGTGGAAGGTCTGGTTTCTATCAGGCAGGCAGAGGGGCTTTTGTTTCTAGCAGTCAAATCAACAGGCCAGTGAGAGTAGCTTTGAACTGCAATTTGTCTTTACGTATTTTGAAAATGTTCTTTCGATGTGTTTACACGTTGGCTGGGGCACTTCTGCTGCAGTCAGCTCTTTCTGGGATGATTAATCAAACTATCAAGTCTCTGATTAATCAAAGTTCCCCCTGACAACTCCTTTCTTTCAATCACCTGCTGAGCCTCTACTAAAACCCAAACAAGCAAATGATTAAACTCTTTTTTTCTTTTCTTTTTTTTTTTTTTTAATGGGGAAGAATGAAAGAAAGAAATTAAAAAGAGGGCGGCGTGTCTTGCAGATTTGGCACTTTTCGAGGTACATACCTCAAGGAGAGAGAGATCTTGGACTGCATTTGTGATGCAAACTGGAACCTTTGGCTACCAAATGCAGGATGTGGTGTATCCTGTTCAAAGAGGCACATATTTTGCATGTTTTTGTTGGCTCCTCTCAATCAAAGCATGCTGTGATTCAGCTACACTAAAAATTAACAATCTATGTTATAGCCATGTATTACATTACACCCCCCCCCCTTTCTTCTTTTTTTAAAAAATCTTTTCCAGAAAGACATCTCCTAAAGAAAAGTGAAGGCAGGTAACAAAAACCTTCCAAATGTTTTCATAGTAATTATTCAATGGCAATCAAATCATGCCACTTTAAAAGATCAGCTGAGCTATCTGTAAATATTTTCTCATCTCTGTAGAGCAGTACAAACTCCTAATAAAATGCATCTGTTTCCATTTCTGGAGTAAATTTGAGGTGGATTTTTATGTCAATGGATCTTCAGTGTCAGTGCAAATAGCAAAGAAGAGGAGAGAGTTAAAACAGGAGATGCTGGCCCACAGCAACTTGGTATTTGTGTGAAACAGGTTTTGGGGATTTTCTTAAGGAGAGAAAACAGATTGCATTGATTGAGTAGTGCTGTCAAAAACCAAGGACTGAAATCTCGGTGATGGGTGATGTCATTTGAGTCTGCTGGCAGCTTAATCAAGTCTCTGAGCACTGTCTTTTTTTTTTGTCTTCTAGGATTTTGGACTCTTTGTTAGTAGCCATTCTTCACCTCTGTCCTTCAGAGGTGTTTTACAAACCAATGATGTGCTACAGAGGTGGCACCTAAATACAATTCACTTTCTTTACAGAGAGAACCACATTGAGCTACCAAGGAACTAAATTACTCAACTATGTCCAAGATCCAAGGAAGGAGAGATTCCTGGGTTACTCCAACACTGCTCACATCCCCAACTGCCCCTCTGACCAGGGAATCCTGTTCTTCCCTTCAAGCCAAACCCACCTGCTCCTGAAAATTGGATTAGAGGGTTGCCCTGCTGTGAGTGCACATAAAACACCTCTGGGTTAACTGGCAGATTAGGAGCACAACTATTTTTTGCATTCTCTGTTTCAGCATCTCTGGTAAAACTCCAGATTTCCTGCTATTCTTTATTCCTGATGTACAAATCCTCCTGTCAGCCCATGGTTTTGTTCCCCTGCCACACCTATTTCTAACTCACTAATTGCTCTTGTTACATGCTGATGAGCCAAATAGTTTTTTTCCTTTCCCCAGGGTGGCAATTAAAATCCAAGGTTTTCTTTATTAGCTGAAGTGGCCTTAGGAAAAGATCTTGTCCAACGCATCTCATGACATCTCCTTAGCCTTTAATTTTCAGCAGGCATTTCCAACGAAACTCCATTTTGTTTCAGGCAAAACTTTTTATTTCAGATAATGCTGTTTGCAGCCTTCATAAAAAATCAACATCATGTTCATTCTTCCAGTTGCAAAACCCCCCTCAAAAACTACCTCAAGCAAACTTATTTTTCTGCCTGTTTGTATTTATTTTGTTCTGTTTTCAATAACCTGTGCCTGGCGTGTTGGCTCTTTATCAGCCTAGAGAGGACTGGACATGAAAAACCCAACTCAGCAGCTCAAAAAAAAAAAAAAAAAAAAGGGAAGAAGAAGCCAAAATACAATTCTTAGAGAAATGATGTTCTGAAGAGTGAAATGACATAAAGGAGTTGGTTGTACTGGTGAAACAAGCAGTTGTGTCTTGATTTGTGGACACAGAAGTAAAAGAATGTCTTAAAAATCACACATCTCTTCTGAATTCATCATGGAGAAGACTCCTGATGGTTGACAGACCAATGAAAATAGCTAAAATTGTCTTCTAGATGAATGTTTCTGGCTGTACACCTAAACCTTAATTTTAGCAGGAGGTGAGATCTCAGTCAACTACACTAAACTCAGAAAAAATATGGAGAGATAAAGACATATAAACTAATGCCACTAACAACCTGCCACATTTGAAATATTGAGCAGCCCTTTCTCATTCTGTAAAGTTTAAATATTTAAACAAATGGGGAAAATTAATCTTATTCTTGGCACAGGTCTTATCCATTTTATTACTCAGTATCTCCAATTATGCTGAGATGCCAAGTAATTTCCAGTTTTTATCAAATTTTAACTTTGGAGCATGACTCTGGGATATTATGTTCAGAAGTGTGTGGAGCTTTTGAAGCCGAATTTCCTTGGATTTAATATATCCCTTTCAGAACTTTCCCTTTAGATGGAAATTCATTCTGAGGCAGTAATATTATATGTTATTTCTAAAACTCTGAAGTTTATAAAGCACATAATGAAATTTAAGTCTTTAGCCCAGGTGGAGTCACGAATTAGCATTGAGCTCTCTGCAAACAGCAGGGCTGATTGCCCTTTTTGTGCTTTTGCATCATTTTGGATAAACCATGGATTGTGGCATGAAACAGCTGCAGAGCCATGGCAGTCACACTTTTTCCTGGGAATGCAATCCTTCCTTGGCAGGGGGAAAATGCTGGTGCTGGAAGTGTGGGAGAAAGCTGACCATGGCCTGGAGATATTTCCTCAGAAACTTCATGGGTCTGGTCTACCTGTGCAGGAACAAAGGATTCCTTTTGATGTGGTTATTATCTGGAACATAGCAATGGCACAGCATTAATCACAGCGAGTGACAGAGAGGGGTTTTATTTTTAAACCATTTAGGATCACCATTCTTTAGTTATGAATTTTGCCATCTCAAATCCTCAGGCCAGTTTCCCACTCAGCCAAATTTATCTGATTCCAAATTACCAAATAGCTTAAATAAACTCAACATGCTGAAACAGTCGCTCCTGTGATGCTGGACAATATGAGTTTTCCTATTGTTTCTTTTGCAACATATTTATTCTGCAGGATATTTTAACCACCAGCTCAATGTTTGATAAAGCTGTTGAACATAAATTGAACTAACTCCATCCTGGGTAATAAAGGCAATGAGAGGAAAAATAAAACACAGTGAGGAGAATTAATCCGTTACTACTGTCTTGTGTTGCCTGTATTACATCAAAGAAGTGCTGCTGGGGAGCATCATCTGGAAGTCCAGGAATTAGAGCAGATGCATGATCACAGCTTGTGTCAACCTGTGCCTGTGCACATGGACTTTTCTGGTTGTCAGAGCAGGTGAGGGAGCCACTGGAGTTCAGGCATTGCCTACTGGGCAGCCCCCAGTAGCTCCATCACCTCTTAAATGTGTTTTCTCAGGGCTGCTCCTCTGTGTTTCAGGTGGGTCTTGCCTGCCAGAAGGAAAATTCTCTTTATGTAGCATGTTATGGAGGTGACACGCTCTTTGCCCCTGTTAGGAAAAGTTTGCTTTTTCCCCTGAATCTAAACCAAAAGTCACACCCGGTGAAAGAATACAAATGCTCTTTTTATTTGGGAAAACACATAGCAGGAGTCAGTCACTTTCCCAGGCCAGTTGCAGGTAGAACTGGGGTCCAAATTGGCACAGCAGGGAAGCGAGCAGGAATTTCCAGCTGAACTGTGGCTAATGGACACTGTGCTATGTGACATCTCAGCTGCTGAGCCCCCGAGCGTGTTTTGACCAAGGAGATGAATTTGAGCAGAGCAAGGGTTCAGGTGCGACTGCTCAGGAGCAAAAGGCTTTTCAAGAGTCAGCACTTTTTGGCTTATCTGACAGGCAGACACTTGGCCATAGTGCTTATTGGTACAAGCAGAGTGTGTTTCATACCCGTTAGCTGCTTTTCCTTCCAGGAATTGACTTGTCCTGGAAGCTCTGCCAAGTGCTTTACATGCAAGCCCATCACTGATGAGCAGCTCACACTGCCTGCTAAGCCACAGCTGAGTCCAGCCTGCTTTGCATTCCCTTTCCATACTCCAGAGAGCAAGCACCAGGATTTTGTCAGCCCAGAGCAAAAAAAAATTGAAACAATGGAAGTGTTCAGCGGTGTTTCCTTTGGAGATGCTCGGCGCTGATTAGATCTCCTGCACAGCAGGTATCCACCTAGCAAAGAGCTTAGCAAGAGCTGCCAGGGCGGCCCTGCAACGTGAAGGGATTTTTAATTCCATCTGTCACACACACAGCTCCTTGCAAGGCTTCCAAAAATCACATAACCCCGTGCCCAGCCCCGGCTCCGAGAGCCAAGGCCTTTTGTTTATTGTCTTTGGGCCTGGTGTGCCTGCAGCTGTGCTGGTGGCAGCCCTAGCCCCTCTGACAGACCCCTCAGTGGGGATGGGCACCTTCCCATGCCCAGAACTTCAGTTTTTGGAGTGATGGTGGCAGAAGGTCGTGGGCATCTTGTCCCTGTGCCTGAAGTGTCCTCATGGGGCCTGCTGGCGGCCATGCCCTGTGAAATGTCCCCCTGGGTGGGTTTTCCCCACACTGCCACCACCAAAGGGGTGACTTGTCCTTCACACCTGGACTATCAACTGTGATGACCTTCTCATGGCCAAGGTCTTTCCTAAATCCCACAAACTCTTTCTGGGCACCAGGGAAGATTCTATACCAGTTATGAGAGGTTTCTTTCCAAGTCTCGGACCGGTACCTTCTTTTTTGCTCCCCGTTGCACATCTGCTGCTCCTCATGCCAGAACTTCTACATTGCAGCAATGTGGGTGCTTTCAGGTGGCAGGAGGGCTGAGAGGGAGGTGGAAAGCTGGGGGGGTGGAAAGCTGTGCATGACACTTGTGGACCTCCAGTCAGCCCCTTTATTGGAGCAACAGCACCAAATTAAACCTACAGTGCATAAAATAATAACACAAATCCAACCGGAGTCACACCCATCCTTCAGTCATAAACAAAAACACGAAGCTGAGAGTTTCTCTGAAGTCCATGCATGCTACCAGAGATGTGAAAACAGCAGAGGGGAAAAGATTCTCTTTCCAAGAGGTTGCTGGATCTGCAGCTCACGTCCCCTCGGTGAGCAGCTGCCGTGGGGCGGTGGCACACGCGCCATGGAATGTCTCTGGCACAGGAGCCTTTTTCAGCTGATGTTTTCCTAGAAGGCCATGCCAGGAGACATATTTGTGCTTATTGCCAGGGCTGGGAGCTGGCTGCAGGTGCTGATTATTGACCGTTCCTCCTCCACAAGGGAGCTAGTGTGTGAGGCACCCTCTGCCCTGCCTGGGAGTCACCATCGCGTTCCCAGCCCTTCCCTGCAGCTGGGAATGAGCTGTTTGGGTTGGCCTTGGTGGCACAGATGGTGCCACCTGTGGCAGGCTCTGCCAGCAGGACGGATCCCAGGCAGCTGGGAGGTCATTCTCGGCAGGGGGAAGCCAAAATCCCATTTGCACTTACACCAGACTCCCCAGGCTGACAAATACCTTTGGCTGCTCCCACGCCCTGCCTTGGGGCTGATGGACTTGCAGAGGAGGCCTGCTCAGCCCTGAACATGGCCCAGTCTAATTTTGGGAGGAAAAATGCATTCAGCATCCTCCCAAAAACCAGAGCAGCCTGATTTCCAAGGTTTCAAAGTGCCTGCAGACCTGCTTGCTTTACCCATAACATAATGACCCTCTCCTGTCCCATGAGAGGGTCACCAGAGACACTGAGCCCTCCTCAAATGAACATTTATTTCCTGCAGGGATTTTCTCTGGCAGCACCCAGCATGCCAGACTCAGTGATGTTAGGTTGGTTTTGCACACAAGTGATGAAATCCAGAGTATAAACTGGGATTTTTCACTCCTGATGGCTATCGGATGAAGAAAAATAACTTCTGGCTTTCTTCTGCCCTCTCTGTTCCCAAACAAGAAGCATTTATTATAAATTTTTTAATTAAGATTTAGGCTGATAAAGCAAAATTGCTGCCTCACCCTGTACTGCTGTTGCTGAAAAGACAGCTGAACATGATTACTAAAGGAAAAGTTTGGCCTTGATGATCTACTCTTCATTTTTTCACTATGTTCTTTGCTGGTGTCCAATAAAATAATAGAATGTAAATCACAGCAGCCTAAAGGCTCAGGGCGAGATTCCCTGACAGGTGGCCTTGGAGCAGGCAGGGATTTGGGAAGATTCTTGCAGTGTGACTAAAATTGTCACATTCTGACTTTGTCAAATTGTTATGTGAAAAAGAAAATTACGGAGTCTTTGCACCTGAAGCTATAAAGTGGCTCGTGCTCCCTTGAAGCAGAGCCAGCACTTATTTGAAATTTGGTCCACCTCAGGGACCATCGTTTGAACTGAATAATAAAAGCCAAATTGAGGCAAATTCACCACGTGGCAGGGGTAGATGTGAAAGGCTTGTGTTGAGCTTTTTCATATGTTTGGTGTGGTTCTTTCTGCCCTGTGTTGGTGTGACACTGAGTCCAGTCAGGAGGTCCACAGCCATGCATTTGTGTTTAAAGAAATGGCAAAACCATGTATTTTCCAAGAAAATTCTCTAATTTGCTGGATTTTTTTTTTTCTGAGATCCTTGGGGAAGAGGAGTCGAGCCCGGTAGGAAATCTAAATTTGAAAGTTTGTGTAAAACATATTTAAGGGCTTTTTGTTTTCAAACAATAACATTCCCGAGAAATATTAAAAAGAAATACATATCTTTCTTTCTTGTTTATTTTTTTGTAATTTTTAGATCAACACCCGTCATTTTCATTAGTGCTCTATGACCCAGTTCATCACTAACATGCCGAAAATTAAACATCCACTGAAGTACTTCACTAAATCAGGGGTTGGAGCTCCCTAATGACAAGTACATGCACACTCCACCAGCCAGCCATATGATTTTTTTTGCATCTATTTATGTCCTTTTTTCCTCCAGTGCAGAAAACCATGCCAAGATGCATTTTGCACCGGCCTACCGCACACTGAGATTTCCCCTGCTCCCAGACCCCTGACAGAGAGCACTTTTGCTTTCATTTATTACTTTAATATAACTTTTTTTCTTTTTCCCCTTCTGTGTTTCACAACATTTAGCAACTCCCCACTTTCTGTGATGGCCCAGTTTGGCACTGGTGGAGGAATCCCAGGCATGCTCCACCAGCCCCTCCTGACCCGTGGGCAGGCTTCAGGCTGCCACCCTCACCTCTCCCCTTCATTTTTTGGGGGCAGAGCTGGGTGAAGCCCAATTTTTCCGTCTCACTTTGATATCTCAGGGCTGTTCCTCCATCTCCATCTCACTGAGAACCAATGGGTCTTGTTGGAAATGGATGAGTGGGAGAGGGAAAGGAGGAG
Source organism: Zonotrichia albicollis (assembly GCF_047830755.1). Lineage (NCBI taxonomy): Eukaryota > Metazoa > Chordata > Aves > Passeriformes > Passerellidae > Zonotrichia > Zonotrichia albicollis. The sequence goes on along the minus strand of NC_133826.1, from coordinate 4,984,078 downwards.
AACAAATACCTTGCAGTCCCCTGGTGAGGGAAACGCTCGGGCTGCCAGCTCTCTAGGCTCCATTCCCAGCCCTCAAGGCTGTGCCTGTCACATCCCAGCTGCCTCCCCACCCCAGGCTGCAGGATGCTCTCACAAACTCCCTTTCTGCGCACGACCAAAAACTCCTCTTTGCAAGAAAGGAGTGGGAGCAAACCCATCATGTTTCTCCAAACAGTTTCCATCTCAGTGCATTGGTATTTTTCCACCTCCAAAAGCATTTCATAAGATCCTTCCAGCCCATTCCCTCCTGTGGCCTTTAAAAGCCATGTCAGTCACCCAGAGTTGTTTCAGTAGCTGGTCCCAGAGGAGTGGGTTCAACTCTGTTGGTTCCAATGGCACCTAATTTGTATGGATGAGTGTTTGCATGTCTACAGATACATGTAATGCTTTGGAAGACATTTATGTGCCTGATATAATTAAACCCAGTGGTTTTATATTCCTTCATATTGGCATAGTGGAGATGTTATGAGAATACCAGCTCTTTCCTTATGGAAAAGTCTTGCAGAATGTAATAAGAAAACAATAACCATTCTTAGGCTTTGGAGGTTTTTGAATAGGGTTTAAAACTGAATTACATCATTGCAGTTCTATAGAATGTCTTAAAAAGTCTTTGCAAGAGGGGATCATTCTCTATCAAATTCTAGAGATTACACAGCCATTTCCATAGATTATTTCATTTCTCTCCAATTCTACTGGTTGCACTCCTATTAATTTCTGTGGGGTTTTCCCATATGGCACATATTATTTTGGCCATAAAACTACTCCCTGAGGCAAAAAGGCACACAGCCTCAGTTCAACCCAATGAAATCCCATTAGCTTCCAGAAAGACTGAGTCAGGTTTGCAAAATCATTTTGTGTCCTTGTTCCATACATGTGCTCCAGTGCTGTGCACATGGATGTTCCCTGCCCTGAGGAGGGCACAGCCCCAAATCCGAGATGTTTGAGTTCCTGTGTGTGGTTTAGGAGGCGTGCCAGAGCACATCACACTTAGTGGCATATTGAAGAGATTAGTGGCGTGATCAATTAAAATGTTTTCAATTTTAAGCAGCTTTTTCTTCCAAGCTTTGCCTCCTTTGCTCTGTCCCCCTGTCCCCTCCCTCCAGCAGTGTTTATGATGTGTTATCAGCCGCCATAACACATCTCCTCCTCTCCTGCCTCCACGGCCAGTGCTGGATCAGCCTTGTGGCCATTTGGGGCTTCCCCTGTGTCCCTGTGGCTCAGCCACCCTTGGGACCATCCTTCACTCCACACTGGTGTCCCATGGAGCCCATGAGGCTAAAGAAACCCCCCTGACCATCAGCCTTGGCCAGGAGCAGCCTGATTTCTTCCCTTAGGAGAAGCTGCTCTCCCAAGAGCTGCAACCAGCACTAATCAGGGTGAATGATGAACCCCAGGGGCTCACACACCTTCCCTGAGCTTTGGGGTACCAGGAGAGCAAATCCCTGCTTGCTGCTGATGTGCTGCGGTGGGTGCATGGGTGGGTGGGATGCCTTTCAGCTTTCACCTTACCATTGACCTCATGATTTATTTTGATTAACCTAAGCCTACTGAATTCCAGCCCTTCTTGTAGAGAACCTGCAGCACAAACCCCAGGCCTAATTCGGGCAAGCACAGCGCGCGGCTTCACTTACGTTCGTTTCGCAGTGATTTATTTTTTCTTCTCATACCCTTATGAAAGTGGACACCACCCGTGGATGGTGGGGTCAGACTTCACCTTCTCTTGCATGTGCTAAGTAAGCAAATGTCTTTGAGGGAACTTCAAAGCAGGGGATTGGGAGCAGGGCAGATTTTGAGCCCTGGAATGAGCAGCTTGGCATGTTGAGGTTGAACCCCAGCACGGCGCTGGATGTGTGGGTGTCTTGGATGGAGCAGGGTGTAATATTAGCCCAGAAGAAAGCATGATTCTGGCATAGGTTGGTACAGCTGCACTTTTGCCAGTGGGCTGGTTTTGATTTCCAGAGGACGAGACCTAGTCCTTAATCTGCCATTTGAGGTTTTAAACTTATCCAACGTGGGGTGTAGAATGTCTCAACCTGCACAAAGTGGCCAAACCCTTCATTTCGAGGAAGCTGCACCTTTTTCTTCCAGAAGAGCATCTGATCCCTTGAAGCCTGTCTAGGAATCACTTAACAGTGGGAATTTACTCCTGTAGCAGCACAAATAATTTACGGCGAGGCTTTTGCCGTTATTATTCCGCTGCATTTCTTCGAGATACATAATTATTTTATATTGCATATTTTCCCATGCCCTTTCCCTGCTTACACTGTCTGCCTCGACTCGTTGCTAATGACGTTTGTTGACAAGCTCAGCGCATTTTGATAAGTCTTCTGCCAAAGTGTCTCTAATAAAAATAAGAAGAATGACAAGTGGAACAGGGCAAAGATGATTCCAACAGCAACAACTGAAGGTTAAAGCAGCATAAAACAGGGGGAAAACATAACAAAAACAGAACACAGTGAGCCCAGATTGCCTTTGTTAAGAATATTTAATGCTTAATTTTGTTTTATAACCCTGGCTCTCAAGCTATCCGTGCAGCTTACATTCCCTTGTTTTGCAGTTGGAGGAATTTGCCTTCAGTTTCTGTAGGGGCAGGGGGAGCTCTGTGTATGTATTTTGCACCTTCAGCCTTTGACCTTGTTGGATTTTTGGTCTTGTAAGGGTCACAGCAAGGAGGTATCTCCTGTGCCTGTGGCTGGAGAAGGGCTTCCAGTACCTCAGCACAGCTTGCTGCCAAAGGACAGAGATCCCACGGCGCTGAGGTGGGGCAGATATAATGGGGAGTGTGTAGCCAAGCATTTGGGACATTTCCTGGCTTGGCACATCCAGCTCTGCACCAGCTGGGGGTGCATATCCGTCCTTCTGCGCAGCTGGGGACAAGGGGTGAGAACCTGCTCAGAGAGGCAAGTTCCCAGGCACAGCACCTGCTGTTCCTGGCAGGGCATTGAAGTAGGGAGTGGGAACAACCCTCAGCCCTCACTCCTCAACCCATGGAGCCCTTCCCTGCCTCCTCCACCACCACTGCTCAGTTTTGGATGGCACCCGTGATTTCTCAGCTCTGTGCCTCTCCCTGCTCCACATGGAAGAAGAAAATAATTCCTGAGTGACTTTGCCTCTGTTTGGGCTTCACCAGGTGGTGATGCCACAATTGTTAAGGGATGACCTCATTGCAGGGCAGTCAGGGGTTGGCTGGGGTTTGTGTCTTAGGGACGTAAAGAGAAATAAATGTACAACTGAAGCAGCAATGGATGATTTGATGGGAGATTTCAGTGCAGGCACTAAATGCATCTCCTCATGTTAGACCTTGATGCCGTCAGCTGGGACTGAGTGCAGGGAAAATCAGCGACAGAACCAGTTAATTCTCATGAAATAGCCCTGTTTGAAATTCTGGAGCTTTCTGCCGAATTTAATAAATCTTTTCAGCTGTTTCACAGAAGGCTTTGACAACCTTTTCAAAGATGCAGGAAGGCCAATGTATCCAAGCAGCTTTAGAGCCCTTGGCCCAGGATCGGGGCTGAGCACAGCTGTGCCTGACCCCGCCGTGAGAACCAGAGAGGGGCTGAATTCTCCATTTGTTAGCGCTGGGAAGGTCCTGGTTTGGCTCTTCTCCACTGTGAAAAGTCCCTTTTGAAGCAATGAGGGCTGGAGTTACAGGTGTCCCAGGCTGGGATCAGGGACAGCAGCAGCTGCAGGGAGGGCTGACCCCACTGCTGTGTCTCTGGTGTCACCTATGGGCCCTCACCAGGGCTGCTGTCCAGGACAGTTTTAGCAGCTCATGGGAACCACCATTTGAAAACATGTTTTAATGTAATGCCTTTCAGTCAGGAGCAAAGGATTAGATCTGGATTCCTCTCCTCGTGCCACAAGAGATATTTTTAGTGCCCTTGAAGCCAGCTGGATTTTCTGCAGAGGGGAGAACTCTGCCCTCTCCTGTAAGGTTTTTCTGTCACTGCCCTCATCAGTGCTGTGAATTATTCCTTCTGCTTGTTCAATTTTGCCCCAGTGGAACTTTTGGAACTTGTTCAAGTAAGTTCAATTTTTTAAAAGGGAATTTAGGCACCGTTTTTCCTTGGAATTAAGCTCTTAGGCCCTTCACCTGCCTGACACCAAGCTGCCAGCTCCCATGGGGTCCATGAATGAAAGTCCCTCAAGTCATAGGGAAGTCTTAGCCCTACAACAAAGTTCAGGTGTGTGAATCCAGGACATGTGGGCATCTTTTTGGAGGATGTTGTAAAAGACTTCTGGGATGAAGTGTTGTGGGGATGGGGAAACCTTTGCTGTGCTCCCAGTCTTTCCATGGGGCTACAGGGACACTTGGGATGGTGCTAAACTGACCTCCCAAGGAATGAGAGCTTCAAGAACTCAGACTGTGAGTCCTTCTTGACCAGATTCTGCGCTCAAGAACATTGACTACAACCAGTCTAGATTAAACTCTGATTACTTTTGGATACCTGACCCCTCAGCAGGACAATCCTGTCCTGCAGGGAACCAATGCTAGAAGGATAAAGCCCAATCCCAAACGATTGGGAGCAATACTCTCAGAACCAGGATGGTGTAGAAGGGCTTTATATCTTAAATGTGCCCAAAATAGGAGTGCAGGCATCCATCAACTCAGCAGGTAACAAATCTCCTTGCTTTCAGAGGTGGATGTTGTCATTTCTTGGCTTCGTGGCACCAGCACCTGGCTTGCTGCAATGGGTTTGTGTGTCTGCCTTTCCTCCCCTGGCTCTTTGCAGGGATCCAGTGGCTGATCTCACTCAGGTCTCATCCCTGCCCTGCAATTCCTACATTTCTCACCACCTGCAGCTCCTATGGATGTTTGCTTTCTCCTGTCTCAGGCTGGTGGCACTGTGCTCCTGTTGGCACAGACCTTGGATCCCATATTTGCAGGGTCTCAGCCCTGGGGCTGATCCTGGCTCCAGGAAAGATCTGGGCAGGGGCTCTGCCATGATGGTCTGGGCCTCAGTCCCCACCCTGTGCCCCAAACATGATATGGTGCTTTCTCCTTTCTTCCCTTTGTAAAAGGTTAATTTATGGTTAATTTGGTGGTTCTGCAAATTTATATCAAACACCTTCATTTTGACCCTGTGAAAACAGATCTGTAAAAAAGCAGCTGAATTTCAACAAGTTTGAATCAGAAAACTTTATTTTCTTTTTATTTTATTTGAAATATCTATTCCAAAAATCCTCTGAAAAAATCTGCCTTTCAATCCAAACTTTTTCTTGGTTTTGTTTTGTTTTTTTTCCTGGAATATCCTTCAATTCTCCTAATACAACCAAGAGTATCTTTCCTGCCTCCCGCTAAAAACAGTCTGAAAAGAAAATATATAATCTAATTTAGGGCTGAGCAAAGCCATTGATTCATCTCAGCAGAAAAAGCTGCGTGCTTCTCAGTTCTCCAAAGAAAATCTTTTCCTTTTTTCTGTTTCTTTTTCTCTTTGTCCCACGGTTTTCCCCTTTGTTCCATAAGGTCGACTTGGGACAATTCCTCCCCTCCCCAGTTTTTCAATATTACACAAGTGGACCAGAAAAAACAGCCATTCAGTTGCTCCAACCACAGTCTAAATGAGAATGAGAAGATATTTCAGCTGTTTCTCTTGGTTTCCATTTTCTCCCCAGTTTCTGGCTCAGTAGCTCCCAGAACCTATTACACTAATTGTTCTTTTCCAAAATCTGACTGTCAACAAAAGGCAGGAAACCAGTCTAACAATTTTGACTGGAATTTCCACTACTTTGGTTCATTCCTGGTTTTGATTTTCACAAGCTTGTTTGCCCCCCGAGAAATTTGACATTTTGAGACACTTACCAAACTCAAATTTGGTCCCACAAACTCTTCCTGTGACAAACATGAAATTCATTATCACAAGTGACACTTCATGGTGGGGCCGACACAAATGTCTCCCTCATTATATGACTTCTGTGATGGGAGAATTAAAGTGTTTGTGTGGAATTATATGGAATCAGGATGAGGTCGAGCCAATGGTGTGAGTTCCTCAGTGCAAATCCAGCTCCTCATGTTTCCAGAGGAACTTTTGTCCCACATATATACTTAATTCCTGGCCAAAATGCCCCTTTTCCAGCCAAAATTTGTCTTGCAAATGCAATGCACATTGTCAAAGGGAATGCTTGGGCTTTGTTCAAGACAATTGTTTGTCAATATGTTTTTCCAGTGTTCCCCTAGTAGGAAAGGCCTCTCCCAGCAGCACTTTAACTGCTTGGTTGTGTACAGGATGCTGAAACACGTGGCAGAAACAACAAACTGGTACAATGACATCTTTATATTATGGGCTCTGAATTGTTTGAGTTATTGAGTAAAGTCAGATCTGTGTTTATCTACATTCTGCATCACCCACTGGCACACTCAGCTTGCAGTAAATAGAATAAATCAGCTGCTTAAAATTAGGCACTTGCTTAAGGGCTCTGTTAAAACGCAGCCTAAATGCTACTGCAGATTTAGGAGGGACTTGAATTTTCCCTGGCAGAGAGATGTGGGAGTGGGATAGGGGAACCTCTGCTTGGACAACCCCAGCGAGACCAAACCAAACCCAAGCGAAGCCCTTCTTAACCATTTTCCTCTCATTCCCCTTCACATTTCTCCTCCCTTTTGTCTCCCCCAGCCCAGAGCCCCTGATAAAATGGAACAAACAAGAGCCCAGGGTAATTGTTTGCAGCGCTGGGGAAGGTTTTTGTGACGTGTCCCAGCGCTGGTGCCGCGAGCCAGGCGCTGGCAGCTGGTTCCACTTTGGAGCCGTGTACGAGCTCGCGGCTCAGGCAGTTGTTGCACATTTACAAACCTCTGTCACTCTGGGGCTCTGCCTCTGCTCCCACTCCGTTGAGTTCTGCTTCGGTTTTCTTCTTTTTTTATTTATTTATTTTATTATTATTATTATTATTTCTTTCCTCTTTTTGTTGTTTGCAGAATGAATAAAGACCTTTTCGCGAGCAGGAATAAAGCCCTGGACACTCCTGGCTGCTGTTCTCCCTGTGCTACCACTCCTTCATTTGTATAAATTTAGCAGGGGGTCCAGGAGCTAAAATAGGAAGCACATGGTTTTGTGACTTTACAATTGAAATAAAGAAATCTAATATGACAGAAGAAGCATGTTGTTTATGGAACTACAGATTTCAGTGAAGGCCATCCCTACCAAATCATAATTAAAATTACCATAATGACCCCTGAGTTTCATTTGTTGGGCTGGGAGGAAGGAAAATACGGATATTTTCAGTGGGTTCTGCTGAAACAATTTATTGAGAGCCACAGCTGGTTTTAATGTGCTGATGAGCTGGGAAAATAGTCAAAATTGTGCTCCAGTCAAGTGACTGTGTAATATCTGAGGGCAGAACCAGACCAAAATCTCTGTCATTTTATTTAATCAAATGAATAGTGTTTTGTAACTGCAAAACATAATTGCTCTGCACATATGTTACACGCATACTTCACTAACAACATCCACAGTGCCACCAGTGGAACCAATGAAAACACTTTCAGCCTGATTTATTTAACCCTTCTAAATTTTGTCAGGACTTCTTTGGAATAAACCAAATATTTGGTATGGAGATCTTCAGCATCGTGCATGCATGCTATTGGAAGGAAAATTGTGTTCCTTGAAATAAAAATACTGGAATTTTTCACAAGAAAGACATTTTTACAAAATTATTTATACATTTTTAAGTAGATCTCAGGTTTTACACTGGATTTGCCTTTGAAGTCAGAGACACAAAACTAATCAACTTTAAAATTAGCACATAAAATTAAGGATCGCTGGAGTTGGCAGGCTGGCTGGAAAACCAGGACTCTTCTGGCATTTTCATTTGGAAAAAGCTTCAAAGCTACTGCCTGTGTTTGACATTAGAACTAAGAGCCGAAGAGTGAGGGAGAGAAAAGCAAAATGCCTCCCAAATATCAGGTGCAAAGCAAATTTCATGGGACAGAAAACCCCACGCTGTGTTTGGAGCCTCAGGTTTGGAGAAATCACTGAAAGCAAATCTTTTTGCAAACCTCTGAGTCCAAGATTTTGTTGATTGTTTGTTTGTTGGGGTTTTGTTTGGGTTTGTTTTGTAGTGGTCGATGTTGTTGTTGTTTTTCTTTAGCATTTGTTTGTGAAAGCAAACAAGGGGATGGTTTGGGGGCAGAAATAGGAGAAGCCACATGATAATTCATGGTAAATCCATAGCTGTGCCTTCCACAGAAGAACCACACATCTGCAGGAATGACCAGCTTGTGTTATGAAGACACTGTTTGATTTGGCTAAACTTGCTTAAAAATCTGAAATCTGCTCCTTCCCTGAAGAGGCTCAGACTCGCTCACCCACCTTCTGACCAAACCCAGCAGCTCAAGCATTTTATTGCACTTTTTGTGTTTTCCCAGTAAAACACAGCAAAATTTTCTGGGAGGGGGGCACCAGAGCATGACAAAAAGCTACCTGCTTTATCCCTTCATTAGAGGAAAATTAAGTTCTCCCTGTGCTGTGAGGAGCCAGCTGGGTGTGGGGCTGGTGATGGAAGACAGCTGCAAACAAATGTGTTGAGTGAATTAATGTAGTGTGTGATGGTGGAAAAAGAGCTCAGCTCTGCGGGACGGATTTGGTTATCACGGGCTGAGCAAGGCTGGGAGAGGGGCAGCAGAGACTGTCTGCAAGCTCAGCTGCAAACTCTGCACGAGTGCTTGAAAAAAAGAGAAGGAAAGGATGTCACGAGAGAGAGGAAAAACGGAAGAGAATATGAGTTTGGAGCAGAAAAAACTGGCAAAATATGAGTTGCTATAAGTTGGATTCTTGTTTTCTCGAGTGGATTTGGCTTCAAATGCAATTAGCTTCTTGTCACATGCTGGGGCAGCTGTGCCAAACAGTTCAACAACACATTATTTTTGTCATTGCACAAAAGGTGATATTGAGCCCAGAATAACTGTTTCCATTTATGACTTTGGCTTTTGGCCTAAGCTCAAAGGAAGTGAAGGAAAAAAAATAAAGAAAAAAAGTGATATCCTTTTCTGAAGGTCTTGGGGCACTTGAGTCTCAGATGTTGGTGTACAAGAAAGTTTACCAGGGTCCCAGTGTCAATAGAAAAGCCTGATAGCTTTATTTGGGTTGTTTGGCTGCTCACTGGGGGAAAACCCAGCACAGAAACTGTGTGGGATCAGGAACTGAGGCCACAGAGGTTCCTTAGTCCTGGATCTACCAAAGCCATTTCTGAGGTGTCAGCAGCTTCAGGAGGAAGAGGAAGACTGAGGCCAAGATTTAGATTTGTGTGTACTACCAACCCAGCAGCTCTAAGCAATATTCCAGTCCCCACCGAGGCACAGCCTTAGAAATGTTTCTTAAACTCTCCAGGAAAATATTTTGGTCCCTTAACGTGCTCACATGACACACTGAGAAAGGTGACAGAGCTCCTGCCTGCTAAAAGAAATTAGCGTTTAACCTGAATATTGATGAAGCCAACAAATCCTGCTGTCCAGGCTGCAATAACCAGAGGCACCCACAGGGATAAATGCCAGGTAAAAGAGGGTTTTGCTTGCAGGGGAAGGGAGAGCACACTCAGGCTGGAGGTATATGTGGAAATGGATTTAATAAACACCTACTGAGTCTCCCTTCTATTCCCCTGCCTGCAAATACCCACCATGGTATTTTAATCATGATGTTTTTAATAATATAAGAAAATCTTATTAATAATTCCATTTTGGAATGTTTCTGCTTAGTGAACTCCAGGGCAACAGTTAAACTTGACACAAAAGTGTTTGCTTTAAAATTGTGTGTGGACCATGCCAGTCCACGGAGGTGATTCATTTGCTAGCTAATTAACAAATGTCTAATGTAAATTTAACATTCACTTTGACTTACATTCCTGCAACCCAAACTTCTTTTTGATTGGGGTAGCTGTAAGTGGAAGCCAAATATTTTCCTTGGTGGAGCCAAGGGGATGGCATATGCTACTCGTTTAGATTTCCATTTCCTTTGCATCTTTTCAGGGGCCGAAATTCAGGCGTTAACGTTTCCGAACACAAAGTCATTTTTGTATGAAAATTTGCAAATAAACCCCCCAAGATTTTTCAGTACTGCTAGAAACCGAGTTCTTTCATTGGCAAAAAAAAAGAAAGTGCCCTGTGAGGTTCTGCCTGTTCCTTCTCCCCAAATTCCTGGTGAATACATAATTACCCAATTTGGCTTTAAGAGGAGTTTTTTGCCTTTCCTGTGCTGAGCATCTCCGTGAGCTGGAGAATCAAGCCAAGCCATTGCTCAGTGAAGAGGAGCTTTGACTCCTGGTCACCTCTCAGCCTTAATAATGTCCCCATTCTCCCAGATGGTACCTTTTTATTTTATTTTTTCCCTAGGCATTAAAGTTTCTGGATTATGATAACACTGACCGTGGCATAAACAGGATCATAGCTTTCCCAAAGGCCCATGTAAGAAAATAAACAACTTAATCCTGGAAAGAGACAGCAAGCTCCTGCAGCTGACCAGGAATGTACTCCTCAGTGGCTGGGAAATTCTGGGTAAATGATGGTAAAATAAAAATGAGATGCTTGAGGGGGGTTTGGGGGTGTAAGGCTGAGGTTTGGGGCATCAACAGTCTGGATTTCAATGCCTCCTGTCACAGGGCTGGGCACCATGAGCCCTGTCTGCTGCTCAGGGAGTGGCTTCAGGTCATTTCCCTCTGCTTCTGGAAGGTTCCTTGAGTGGGCAGGGCTCTGTGGGAATGTGGGACATGCCCACATTCACCAGTGTTCCCTGGCAAGCTCTGGTGCAGTTTGGATCCCCTTAGGAGATGTCCAGAGGCAGCAGACAGAGCTACAGACGGAGCCAGCGTGAGGCTGGATGTGGGAAACCTGCACCTCTTCCAGAACCTTCCAGCCTCAATTCCTCCCCCCTGTCATCAGGTTGGGCTCCCAGGGCTGAAGGAGAAGGGTTTCTGGCCTGGACACCCACCCCATATGTTGCAGCAAGAGCTTCTTCAGCTTAAATGCTGGGAAACCCATGGTAAGCATCCATCATTTCATTTTTTAACTTTTTTTTTTTTTTTTTTTAAGGGAAGGATTGCAGTTTTATGGAACATCTTGATGTTAATGTCCTACTCCAACTGGCCAGTTTTTCCTGTCTCCCTTGTGGGGAAATACTTTCTTAATGGAGCTGGATTTTGGGAAGCCTGTCCCAGGAAGTGTGAGACAAGGAGCTCAGGCCTCTCAATGGCATTTCTATCACTTCTGCTGTTTCACATTGCAAGTTTGGAAAGGTGACAGAGACTTAATTTTTTTCAGTTTCCAGCTCATCAAGGCAGAGCAAAAGCTGCTGAATCCCATCATCCCATCAGGGGCTGCTGTGAAGGGCAATTCAGTCACGTTCCTGAAGAGCATGGGAATCACCTGATGAAAGCCATATGCTGACGCTGCGCTCATCTAACACAGGTTTGATTTCAGGATTGTCTGGAAATGACCCAACGGAGAGAGGGAAGGCTTGTGAGGACTCCTGAGAGATGCCTGCACAGGATCAACCATCATCCTTGCTCACCAGGAGAGAGATCCAGGCATATCTGAGGGGATTTAGTTCAGAAATGGCTCTGCAATGCCTCGATAACATCATTCTGGTGTCATTCCCAGCACCTCTTGCCTACAGCTCTGTCTCAGTGAGGTGCAGAGATCTCTGAAAGTGTTGGGGGGTTACCAAATTTTGAAATCTCTTGGTGATGTAAATGCACTTTTCACTTAGTTTTGTTGGAGGTTTGGGCCAGGTCTGGGAGCTGAGCTTGGACAATGCAGGTTTTGCTCTGAACTTTGCAGCTCAGTCCTGTTGCTGAGACACCCGAGGAGAAGGGCATAGAATATTCACAGGGGTTTTTTCTGGTGAGGGAGGGATGCAGAGCCATGAAACACCACCTTGTTTTGTCAGCCAGCTCTGCTCTACCTGTGTGTATTTATGTTTGGGCTGCATGTATACATAAAATATTATGTATGCATAAAATATTTTTTGCCCCTGCTGCACGTTCTTCCACCTTGGTGAGGCTGGAGCTGAGGAAACGCCAGCAAAAAAAAAAGAAAAAAAATTCTTTTTGCTGCTTCCAAAAAAACAGAGTGCCCTTTTCAGATGAAAAATTCATGCTTTCGTTAGTGCTGACTGGTGTCTCCTTCACTCCTGCGCTCCCTCATGGCACAGGGAAACCTACATAAAGAAATTTGGCTGGCTCTTGAAAAGCATAAATGAGAGGAACTGGCTGTGGGGAGAGGTTTCTGAGGGCTCGAGGAGGAGTTCAAATGCTTCATTCTTCAGCTGCAGGAGATAAAAGTCCTGGTACATTCAATTCCCACTTTCTGCTGCTGCCAATAAGCAGGGGGGCTTCTTCCTCAGCCTCTTGCCACCACAGAAATAACAGAGATAAAGCTAGCAAAATAAATAAACGCTTTGTGGCTGGAATAGATAATAATTTCACCAGCTGAATATTAAAATATCAAAGCTGAAGGAGAGGATATATAATTATGGGCCTTTGAAGTTCAATAAAGGTCTGTTTCATCAATGTGGCATTTCAAATGCAGAGGCAGAATGATAATATTGCACTGGCATTTCTGACCCACTGAGAATATGCCAGGAGAAGGAAGCCCTTTAAGACAGAAGTCATTTAGACAGGGCCTGATTAATTATCCTACCCCAAAATGATCCCTCCCTGACAGGAGAATGTTGTTCAGCATCATTTCTCTCCCTTTTATTCCTGCCATATTTTGATTTAAGAAGGATTGTTTGGCCCAGTATGAGCAGGTGATGTGAAACAATGAAATGAAGGGGCTCTTTTCTACCAGTTATGTTCCAGTTATAAATATTCCCATATTAAACAGGAGATCTAAATCCTTCAGTCCAACAAATTGTGGCTGAAATTAATTTGTTTGATGACCATTTCTAAACCAGGGTTAAAAAGCTCAGCAACATTTCTTTGTGGTGTGAATTTTTGACTGCACCTTATGGCAGGTAAAGAAAAATCAGTGTTGAGACAGGACATACAGCTCTGATACAAATTTTGTTCCGGAATATCACATTCTTCTCCCCAGACTTGCTCAGAGGCACTCCCTGCTGCCTCCAGGCTTATGGGAGTGATGGCTTCAGCTGTTTCTCACCTTATTTCCCAGGATGCAGGACAGCATCTGGCACATTGTTGGAGATGAGACCTGGCTCATGCAAAGGCTGGAGGGGAAGATTTTGTGCTCCCAAAGGTACCACATCACCTTGGGTGAGGAGAATTTTTGAAGGAGTGCTACAAAATACTTTTCTTCTTATTTTTTTTTAATTTTTGGAAATGTTAAAAAAAGATGTTCCACTGTGATCACAATGAACTAAAAAAACCTCTTTGCTGAGGGTAAACTAGGCTGGAAGAAAAGCTGTTAAAACCAACTGAAGGTTTATGACTGCCCACAGTGTTTATACCATGCCATTCTTGTACTCAGAGAGAGTTTACTACATTAGGTTCTTTTATTTTTTAATAGACTGTCATCACATTTGGGTACATTTTCCATTTCCAATTAACATCCAGGCCAGTTTTGTGGTTTGGGAAAAACAAGCAAGAGCCCTCAGCTATATGTCAGTGGAAGAGGAGCTTTTATTTGAGGGTGGGGATGTTGAATGACCCCATGGCTTCCTGTTAGTGTTTTAAGAGCAGGACTCTCCCACCTGGTCTTGGCTGGAAAGTCAAGCTTGTGTGTGCTCATGTGGAGACCCTTTAAATGTGTGAGCAGAGTGTCCATATCCGATTTCCTAGGTAAAGTGTGCTGCATTTTGTTTTTGGTTCAAAGTGCAAATCAGCCTGTGGGGAAGAACTGGTCTTTCTCACCATACCTCACACTCATGGGAGGTCTTGAACATGATGTTTCAAACTTCACAGTGCACTATAAAGGAAAGGAGAGTTTCTGAACGAGGCCGTTGATTTTGCATTTCAGCGTGCACGCTTGGTGGTGTGCAGGAGATCTGAGTGTTCTGTGCTGATTGGAAAATGACAATAAATTTTTGCGCTGACTCCAGTGAACGTTTGCATCAATGACTTCCAGGCTGGCATTCCCTGCTGATAAACCATCATCTCTTCAAGGCTGGGAGGCTCCATTGCTCCCCATGCCAAAGGGCTCTGGTGCTTCTCAGCATTTCTCAGAGCACCTCGGTACAAAGTGTGTCTGACTGGAATGGCTTATTCCATCTGAAAAGCCAGGTTGGATGGAGCTCTGAATGACTTGATCTAGTGGAAGGCATCTCTGCTCGTGGCAGGGGGGTAGAATGAAATGATTTTTAAGGTCCTCTCCAATCCAAACCATTCTATGACCCTTGGTGTTCCCCAAATTCAACAATGGCTTGAAGATTATGAATTTGTTGTTGTAAATCAGGGATTTAGAATTACACTTTAGCCAAAAAGGGTTCTGGGTGTGCCTGGGTTCATTTTGCAGGTTATTTTTTCTCTCTGCAGAAGGGAGGGTTGGGAATGTGAGAGTAAATATCAGTCTTTGTTTAGACTTGATTTCTCTTGAGACGCATTGCTCTGGATGACAAATGGGGTCACCCCAATTTTGGGACTGGCACAGGTTGACCCTGGCACCCTCCCCTCTCTGCATCCCCCTGCACAAGCCAGGGGGATGTGGGTCCCCTGGGAAAACCTCTTGATCCCCACACCCCGAGCTCCTCAGCCCTGGCTGCGCTCTGGGGGCTTTCACAGAGGACAAAGAATTCATTCAGGAAGTGCCTCAAATCAAACCCCAAATTATTGTAATGAAATCTAAATGAAACCATAATAGGAGAGAAATAGCAAACAGGGATTTCCTCTCTTTTTATGGCAGAACTGGCAATTTAAATTTAAAAAGTCAAAATCAGTGAGTGATACAGAGTTCAAAGGAGAGTCAGAGAGTCCTGGCTCTGCCAAAAAGGCATTCAGCTGCACATTCAGCCCTGTAGGCTTTTCTCTGCATGAAGACTCCTTTTTTTTTTTTTTTCTTTTTTTTTCATCTGTCAGCTGCTTCTACTAAACCACTTTAAATTAAGTCTTGGTCAATGTCAGAGTTGAGATCTGTTTTATAGGGATGTATTTGTGGAAAAGCATCCAAATACCTGCCTCAGAACTTGTCAGTTATAACTATATTCTCAGCAGACGTTGAAAGCCATAAACCTCATGCTGAGGGCTTTGAATATCACTTAAGAGCTTAAGCCATGTTCTTGGAATGAATTTATGAGAAAAACCCAGAGAGACTCAGCAGCAGGCAGGGGAAACTGCAGCTCTCCTTCCTTTATTTTAGCTGGGGGGAAGGAATCCCAATGGATAGCAACAGCAAAGCCTTTTCCAAACAGGGCAGCACTAACCCAGCAGGAAAAGTCCAGAAAACACTGGAACTAAAATGTCTTATGTTAGGATGGAGGGAGAGGTGGGATGGGTTGGTCAGAATGAAGGGGGAAGCACTTCCTTCGTACTAAAAAGAGCTTGTTAAAACCAAATGAATTGTTTGGCCCTCAAATTATCTGATAGTTGGTTGTCCTTCTGCAGCTGGCTCTGGTCCCTTTCTGACACCACAGACAAGAGCAAGCAAGCAGCTCTGATTTAGAAATGTCAACGTGGTTTAGGTTAGGGAGTGTTTGTAATAATTATGAATTGCCTTCATGGTTTGTTTGCTTTCTATAGCAATTGGGAGAAGACAGCAGCTGACAGCTGTGGAAATTCCTGGTGTTGTTCCCCTTGCATAGGACAACATGGATCTAATTAGCGTGTGCCAGCAGGACTGTATTATTAAATTAATAATAATTAGAAAGCTGTTTGCACCTGTGCTAAAGGAACACTATTTATCCCAATGTGTGTTAAAGCATTGAGCCTTTCAAGTCTCTAATGACACCATGGGCAAACTGTGACCAGAGGCAGAGGCTTTCCCAGATGTACAAAAAATAGAGGATCACTGTATCAAATAACTTTTTTTTTTAATATTTTTTTTTTTTTTTAGTGCATGTGGAGGAAATCAGAGTTATTGAAAATAAAACAGAGACTGTCTAGGCTGTGAACAGATTTTGCTAGTGCTGTGCAAGACAAACACTGGGATTTTTAACACATCAGCCAAGAGATTTGCTCTCAAAAATCCCTTACAGACTTACTAGGATTCCTTTTGCCCCCTAAGCAACAGGGGAATGGAGATGTTTGTTGAATTGCTATTCTGTGTTAGGCTTAGCTGGAGTGATTATAGTTGATATTTTTAGAGGAAGTAGATAGACCATAAGGAAACACGTTGGAGTCTAAACTATACCACATCCACACAAAATATTTGCTGTGGTTGAATTTGTACCTCTTGAAACGTGACTCTTTAACTTAATTTCTGTTTATTTTTGGCATTGTTGATAGTAGGAGACAGCAACATCCTTCCTTGAATGTTGTGTACCCTTCTGGGAAACACAAAAGAAATAAATTTTTACCAGGGTAATACCATTTATTATGATTACTCCAAGATATTTATTTTTATTTTAGTGGGGTAGGTAAGGCCAACTGGGGTCAAATTGTCTGTGTGAGGCATCTTATGGGGAAAGATGCTCTGTGCCTCAGGAACAACTGCAGTTGTTCATTCATTCATTGAACTGGCCTGCAGTTCAATGAATGCCTGGGCTCAGCAAAGTGTTTAGGCATGGATTTAATTGTAACCACATGCATGAGTCCCTTTGATGCTGCATCATATCAGAAGCTGTGATACAAGACAACAATTAGGAATATTGAGCTACCCTATGGACCATGGACAGAGAGGGGAGCAAGGAGCTGGAGGGACATTACACAGGCTGAAGAAATGAAAGATGATGCCCTTTTTCCTTGTTGCTTAGTCCGTGAGGAGGCAGGAGGCAGGAGGCTGGTCGATGAAAAGTAGAGCACTTAATGCCATCAGAGCCATTCTGTCCCATGTTGGCCAAAGGAAGATGACATGCAGGTGTGGATGGCAGTGGGGTCAGCCCTGCAGACTGAGAGCACCCTGGCCAAGTGCTGGTGGAGCTGGTGGTGCCATTCTTACCTCCAAAGCAGAGGTGATGGTCGAATGTCTCCCTCTGAAATAATTCTCCAGCAGAGGAGCAATTGCTCCAGGTCAGCATCTCTGGCCAGCTTGAACTGTGTGAGTTTGTGGCTGTGTCAGCAAATTGCTGCTGCTCCCTTGGTCACCAGCTTCAGCTGTATCCTGTCAAAAGGGACAACTTGCCCACAGGAACCTCCTCCATGCCCTTCTGAGGTGGCGAGCAGCTGAGTGACCATCTGGCATTTCCGTGTGTCCGGCAGAACTGGGACAGATTGTTCACATCTTCCCGTGTGCAGCTGAGCTTTGCAACTGTCTGTGCTTGCCTGTGATGTCAGGCTCTGCTGGGAGAAAGTCACTCTGATGCTGTGTGTTTTGTAACAGATATTGCTGTGCTGGTGATTCTCTACTGAGGGACTGCCTGCTCGCGTGTGAGGTGGAACTGCTGTCACTGCACTCAGCGCATTCAGTTCTACCTGATCAGTGCTGAGGGTTGGCTGAAGCCTCTGAGAGCATCACTACTGAAGCATCTTGAATCCCTTTTTTCCTTTCTCATGGTAATAAGGCCAGAGGAAATGGTGATTTTTGCAGAAGTTATTTGTCCTTTGTGAACCCTCTTTGAATAAACTGATGAGCTTCGCTCCCTGCACAATGAAACAACAGCACGGTGCCATCAAAGGGACAAGCTCTGCCCTCAAATGAGGGAGTGGGCAAGAAATTCCGAGCTCTGCACATGTGCCTGATGGCCTTACGTGTCTCATCTGCTCAGCATTGAATTCAGAAGCTTAAATGTACATGCTCAGTGCTAAGAATCTGTCCTGCAGTATTTACGGCTGTTGTTTAACTTTAATCTCAGCCGTTCATTTGCTTCCTGGTTCTTATATAATTAGAACATATTAAACAGGAGCCAACCACAAGAAATATAAAAGGTTAACGCAGTTAGGAAATGTCAGTGGAATGAATACAGCTCACTAATTCACGGGTTCTTTCCATAAATACTTCCACCAGCCAAAATATTGACTTTAACCTTTTCCATCTCCTGCGTGTAAAGCTTTGTATTCCCTTGTTGCAGCAACAAATACCTTGGAGCGTGGGGATGGTGCTCAGCACAGGGAAGGCAGCTACACTCTGTAGTTATGGTATTAATTAAGTGGCAGAATCAGATTTCAGCATGGTAAGGCACACCCAGAGATGGAAAACCGGGATGTAATGAAAATGAGCAACATGTTATAGCTGGGATTGCAGAAAATTGTTTAGGATGACAGTTTGCAGCTGGTCCTGCAAATATCCAACCCAAAGATGTTTTGCTGTGGGTAGCACAAATGTTTGGATGTTTGGATTGAGGGATGTGGTGGGTCAGTGTCCTGTGCTAATGGAAGATGTGGATCTTCTCCACATCTCAGATATTTTTTTCATAAATTTGTCTAGACCCATCTTAGAAGCTGTCTTGACTCCAATGACACAAAATCCTTTTGGTTCTGGTGTCCCAGGGCTCCTGAGCACTCTAAACTGTTTCAGCACGTTATGGAGGGGGTGACAGGCAAGGTTTGCTACTGACCTCCCATGGTCTGAGCTTCATTCAAGAAATTAGCAGCTCCTACCTGTGGCTTTTTCTTGCTAAAACTTGTCCTCTGCCCAGACTTCCTCAGGATGCTAAATGAAAGGGGATCCACTACTGTTTTCCTTGAATCCCTACCAAACTCCTGCCTGTTTGAGAGTGAGAGATAAATCTTTCTGTGGGTCTGTGGCACTAAACCCAGCAGCTGCACTCAGGGTTAAGTGTCCCCTGGGCTTTCCATGTGTGCATGGGGCACAGCTGCATGTGGAAAACATGTTATTCCCTTGCTCTGCTTCCCTGTGTGCTACCTGTGGTTTCAGCTGATAAGTGTTCTGGATGTTTTCCTCTGAACCATCTCGTAAAAGCAGCATGTGCTGTTAGAAAGCAGTGGGCTGCATCTCAGAAATCAAACCAGTCCTTTAAAGGACTAAGGACTGGAATGTGATTTTCTCCATGCAGTATTCTTCGATAGATTTTTGTATCTCACAGCCTGCTGGGATGCCTGCCCATCCTGGGAGCAGTACAGGGGGTATTCATGTCACAGGATACAAACAATAAATACAGAATGGGGTGGGTTGGAAGGAACCTTAAAGACCATCCAGTTATCATCCAGTTCCACCCCCTGCCATGGGTAGGGACACTTCCCACTGTCCCAGTTTGCTCCATGTCCCATTCAATCTGGCCTTGGGCACTTTCAGGGATGGGGCAGCCACAGCTGCTCTGGGCACCCTGTGCCAGGGCCTCACCACCCTCACAGGGCAGATTTTTTCCCCCAATATCCCATCTAAGCCTGCCCTGTGTCAGTGTGAAGCCATTCCCCCTTGTCCTGTCACTACATGCCCTTGTCCAAGTCCCTCTCCAGCTCTCCTGGAGCCCCTTTAGGCACTGGAAAAGGCTCTAAGGTCTCCCTGGAGCCTTCTCCTCCCCAGGCTGTATAAATCTGGGTCCAATCTACATGTGGGTGTACACAGATTACTGTACTTTAATGCCAATTCACATCACTGGTTTAATACTGGGCTCATGGCAGAAATCAAGATTTGCCTTTAAATGAATATATCTTTTGCAAAAGGAACCACAGTGAGCAGCCCAATCAGACATGCAGTTGTTTTTTTTATAAGGTTTTATACTGCCTTCATCCTCCTGGGATGTGTGTGCTTCCCATTAGTGCATTTCCCACCAACCTTGTCATCTGTCACAAGTGATTTGCTCTTTCTCATCTTATCCCTCCCAGAGGAGAACTGGTTCTGAACAGAAACCGTTAAGTTTGGGGTGGTTTTTTGTTTTCTAAATTTCTGTGTTAGTGCCCCTTGCTCATTGCTTATGCAAAGCAGGGCTGAAGATGCATCCCTTTCTCTGCCTTTGGGGGCAGGTGATGTGTGTGGTGGGTTGTATCAGCACCTGGGGCTTTTTGCACATGAAAAAAGCATTCCCAGATCTTGCCAGGACCTTTTCAATCCTCTGGTCCTGCTGTTCTTTACCAGTTTAATGGGTTAGAGGTGATCCAGTCACCAGAATGGAAATCCATCCTTCCCTGCTCCGTATCTTGGGGCATGGCTGGAAAGGGCCGGGATGAGGGAGCTCTGGATTCCCAGACTTAAACCACCTGAGAAACAGCAGCAATGACATTTTGAGGCTGAGGTGGTTCTGTTTTGTTGTAATCCCCTCTCCAGTATTCCTTGGCAGCACTCTGGCTGAAACCTCCACCTGTCATCTTGTGGGTGCCAGTGACAAAACTTCAGTCCGCCCCTCTGAATTACATGGAAAATGTTATTTCTTTTCCCTTAAAAAGGGCCAGTTCAGGCCTGGGCATGAGGGTAGGTGCATGGAAAGTCACCTGGGAGTAAAACCTGCATCTGCCTGGAGTTTCACCACTACATCTATTCCCTGTCACGTTAATTAAGAATTATTCTTTTCCCTCCCCTAAAAACCTTCCTGTGAAGTCGGCTCCACTGAAAGCCACAAGGGCTGAGTCACTGTGCAGACCCTCATGGCACATAATCACCTGGGGGATTATTTCCTCCGTGGAATAGCTGGAAAATCAAGTGTGTCTGGCCACTGGAAAGGAGAAGGAATTCCTGCCTGCATCCAAACCCACGGGGAGGTGAGCCATGGCTGGTGGCCAGCTGCAGGGATGAGCCAGCAGGGCCAGGTGTTTTGTTTCCTTGAACACCTCTGGCGTGGGGCAAGGCACCACTCAAGGCTTTGTCATCATCTGCTCCTTGGAAGAGGTTTTCTCCTGAGACAGCCTGCATTTTGGCTCTGAGCTGAGCCGTGTCAGAAAGGTGTTTCTCATTGTGCCAATTATCATCAAGGAGTGGGGATTAGCTTCCTTTCTTGTGTTGCATGGGGATAATTTGGCATTGGCATGGCTTCTGAGTCCTTCTGATTGAAATGATTTAAAAGCTGAGGTCATGGCAGGGCTCCTTGCAAATATCCCCTTCAGCAGCACTTGCTGTTCTGTATTTTCAAGGCATCCCAGAGTGTTTTGACTTTTCTTAGGCATAAAAAGAAGGAAAAAAAGAGAAAGGGAAGAGGCCCCAGCTAAGTTTGGAAATGCTCATGCTTCTTGCTGGAGAGCAGGTTATTTACTGTTGTTCTTGGCATGGAAGAGTTCCCAAGGCCATGAGCCTGGGTTTGGCTATGTTCTCATGGGTCCTTGGCACCACAGAGATTCCTGTTTCACCAGAGGGGACAGATCCCCCCAGCCCCACATCAGCACTGACCCGTGTTGGAGACATGATTTAATCATCTCTGATAACTGGGCAACCAACCAGACAGATGCCCCCAACATTCAAGGAGTAAAATCATCCTCCATGTGCTCAGAAAGACTTGCATATCTACTGAAGTCAAGGCTAAAGATGCAAAAGTGCATGTCAGCCCTATTTCTAGCTGGGCTGCCAGCATGGGGACGGTGGCTTTGATCTATGAAGTAGGGAACAACTCCTTATAGAGAGATTTCAGGCTCTATGTGGGTGGGAAATCTGGGAAATCTCCTGGTGGAAGAATGCTAGTCTTGGTATCTTTCATAATAATATGAAATAACTTCAATATGAAAACTTCTACTTTTGCTACAACTGGCATAATATTTCCTTAAGTTATGATCCTCTGGATCTGTTTTTTTGTACAGGGCCTTTTCATCTTCAGATGTCTTTCCAAATTTTATCTGACTGAACTGCCTTAGAAGCACAATAAAACTGAGGGCAAAATATTACCTTTCTTTGTTTCCTCCCAGGTAACATGTCACTCTTTCATCCTCATTTTGGATGAATGACTCTAGTTCTTCATAAAATTTCTTTTAGCATCCTGGTAAGATTTCCCTCTGGAATAGTTTCTCATGTGCTGTAACACGAATATGAGGGTAAGATTGACTGCCTTTCAAATTCTAACCTCAAAATTTTCGTCTGTCTTGGAGCCTTCCCTTGGCAGTCATCATCAAAGACCCTGTTAGTGCCTCTGTCGAGCTGCAGGCAGGGGTTTTGTTACAGCAGGAGTGGTCTGGGAGCCAATGCTAATCCTGCAGCTTCCCTTCAGAGTGGGATTTGAATGTGTGCTGGTGTTGTGCAGTGAAACCTGTGCAACAGATTATGGACCCTCTGTTCTCCACCACCCCATTGCTGGTTACCAAAGAATGCAGAGGCTTCACTTGCTCCAGGACCAGACAGATTTTAAAAATACTGCTGGCATCCAGTTGGTTTCCTCATTTATCAAGGCAAAAAGGCAGCAGGAGGGGCTGCAGGTCCCTTCTGCCCTTGGCTGTACCTGGAGGAGCACAGGAGCTCTGAGGTACAGGACAGAGGAGCTGTGGCATGTCAGGAATGTGGCTGGTGCCAGCTCAAGTGGAAGCCACAGGGCTTGATGCAGAAATTATCAGCTGAGACTGTTTGGTTTGTGCTTCACAGGGAGCTGGATGGGACCATCAACATTCCCTCCTGGGTCTACAAGTCTGTCAAAGGTAAAAAATGTGCAATTTAGGCCAAACATCTCAGGTGTTCCTGAGCATGGATGGATGAAAGGAATGCACTGGAGGTGCTGTGCCTGGAGCATAAGCCCTGACTTTTTTCTTCTGCAGCAAATGAACTTGCAAAATATTTATTTGGCTGAGATTTCCATGGGAACAAGAGGGAGGTTTTGCACTGGGAGACACATTTGTCTCTGGGAGTCCTTGAAAACTGGCACAATGTGTGATAAATAAATATTCCAGTGCTGCCTGTCATGAGGAAGGGTATTGTGGACCAGCACCTGGGGCTAGAACATGAAGTGATTTAATTTAACAATCCTGTTTGCAGAGCTGCCCAGTTGTACCTGTTGCGTCCACTGTCATTGTAAATAAAATTCTCATGCTGCTGCTGGGTCAGTTGGAAGGCAAAAGTCTGGAGCCATTGCAAAGAGGGCTTTCAGCATCTTTCAGAAGATGCAGCATGCATTCCTGTGTCACCCCTGGGTGAATGTGAACCTTCTGAAGAAGGGAGTGTGGACTGAGATGGAGGAGCTGCACAAGGCACCCAGGAGTGAAGCTGGTGTCTTGTGTGTGAGGTGTGTGAGGTTCTGCAAACGTGGGCCCACAGGAGGGATGTTCCTGCACCTCTGGACAGCCCAGATGTGCATGGGAAGTGTGCACATGTGAACTGTGTGGGTGTTGCTTGTGTAGCATCACAGCTGAGTGAGCAAACTTGTAACCCAACCTCGTCACCGGCTGGGGCCAAGCTATGAGAAAATGGTTAAAGCCATGGAGAAAGAGGATACACAGCCTGACTTGAAGGTAAAGTTTTTCCATCTGACTTCAGCTGGAGTTTGAACCATGTCCTAAGCTAATAACATTTACACCCATCGCAGGGAGGAGGCCTCTGCTCTGTAATGAGTCTGCAGTTTGTTCTGTGATACCTTTTTCCTTTCTGCCATCTCTGCACAGCCTTGGATGGGTATTTATAGAGCGAGAATGTGTGAAACCTTCACCCTTCAAACATGTGCTCAGCCTGAGGAGCTGTAATGATTCATGTCCTCCTCTAATGACCATTGATTGTATGTGAAAAACTTGGATGAATCTTCTGAGGGGCTTAAAACACGATGTATATCTGGATTCCAAAACAGCCATATGGGCTGTGACTCATTCCTTCAGATGCTGTTCATAAAAATCAATTATATGGTCACTTTGGCTACCAGGAGGGATCTTTTCCCTTGCCTGCTTGTTTCCTAATACTGTCTTTTATGACTCTTAGAAAATCATAAAATGCTTGCAAATTAGATAATACTTCTGGCAAGAAACATCTTCCATGGAGACAGGTCTGTGGCAGTTTAGTTAAAAGCAGGCTGGAATCCTAGGACACATTGAAATTTTCAGCATTGATGTGCTAAAAACACCTGGCAGAAGAAAGGGGGGAAGTGCAAAGCATCTGGAAAAAGCAAGGAGGCTGTGAAGGGAGGGAAGGAGGGAAGGAGGCAGCTGATGGTGGCTGGAGCACAGTGGCTCTCTCAACTCTCATTCCTTGCCCAGCTCATGGAGCCTGATGTTTTCACACCTGATGGCTACAATTGAGAGCTCAAATGATTGAGTGATTATCCACCATCTCCTGCTGTCTGTGCATGGCTTGAACACCAGGTGATGGGAAGGGTCAGGGATTTGGCTCCCTATGTGCAGATGTAGGTGGCTGTGACAGAAGCAGCTCTGTTGGCTTCTGTTTTAAAGTGTTAGAGCAATTAAGGGATGTAGAGAATGAGGTTTGTGATACAAAATGCAACGGAGGTGCACAAATTCTTGATAACAATGGTGTACTGATTTTCATTGTCTCCTCATACTGCAGTGTGGTCACCCCCAAGGGGTTCTATACTATTCCTTCTCTGGATTAAGCCATTTGAGAGACTGCTAGTGTCTTCTCTCCACCTATAAACTGTGCAGATTTTCTTCTGTCTCCTCAGTGAGTAGATTCTGCTTTTGTGTCACATCATCCCAGGCAGCAGGAGCAGTGTTTGCCTGCTGAGAGGGGCAGGGTGGGACAGCACCTCTGAACCTCCAGCTCAGGATGGCTTTTGGTGGTGCCCTCTGGGCTGTGACTCTGGGCTATAAGTATTAATGAAAGATATTCATTTAAGAGGAGAAAATCTCAAATGTATCCTTGCCAGAGAGCATCGCAGCTACTTTAGATAACACACTTTGTCTTCTGAATAAAGAAAGATTGATTATCTCAGATTATCTCATGCTCACTGAGTGTTTGCTCTGAATAAAATACAACTTAGCAACTGGCTGCCTGTGCCTGCATATGTCAGTCTGGCAGATCCACCAACCTTTCCTCAAAGCCTTTTGATGTCCTGTGGCTGGTTGATTAGGAGTCCCTCAGGAGATCCAGGGCTGCTCTTCAGATAAATCTCTTCTCATGCCCTGCCCTTGTATTTCCACTGCCTGCCCCATGTGTGGGACATCCACTGACAGAAACACACTCCAGAGCAAGCCTTGCCCTAACATAAACACATTGCTGCATTTCCTAATTTTATTTTTCTGGACCAGCACATATAAATTGTTGTTTGCCCTTGGCTCGGCTCTTTGAAATATTGCTCTGCCACTCGCCCGATCTTATCTTGCACAAATATTTACACACATTTGTACTTTGTAAGGCATGATTTAAACGGCCTTTGCTGGACAACTGAGGCGGTGCCTCTTTGATCCAACCCTTTGGGTTGTGAGGGAGCCAGCCCAGGACATGTGTGCCATGGAGGATTCCTGCTGATTCAGCCAGAAGGCTGCCATTCAAAGTTCCCATTCCCATCAAAGTTTTGCCACCTCTATGAGTAGCTGGATCTGCTGCCTACTCAACGAGCACAGAGTTGTTCTTACAAGGACTTGTAGTGAGTGGATAAGGGGGAATGGCTTCAAATTATATGGGATATTAGGAAGAAATTGTTCCCTGTGAGGGTGGGATGCCCTGGCACAGGTTCTCAGAGAAGTTGTGGCTGCACCATCCCTGCAAGTGTCCAAGGCTGGTTGGGCAGGGCTTGGAGAAACCTGGGATGGTGGAAGGTGTCCCTGCCCATGGGAGAGGGTGGAGCAGGATGATCTTTAAGGTTCCTTCCAACCCAAACCATTCTGTGATTCTTTGGTTCTGTTTTTACAGCATCCCTCCTGACAAATGTTAGGAGAAAGTGTTTCAAGCCTTCCCCTGAGGATGCTTTACTCCAGCGGAAGCTGAGCGTTTTGGGCAAGGGTTGCAGGGCGAGGCTGCACTCTCCAGGGAGCCAGACTGAACATTTGTGACGGCTCCTCTGGCCTTAAAACGCACGAATTTGTGCATTTCCGTGCTAAATGGATTCTTCTGTGCGTAAATCACCAGGCACTATTTACAGTGAGTCATCTGAAGGGAAGGATGCATCACTGCTGTGAGTTTGCTGGTGGCTCAGAGCTCACTCTTGGTCAGAAATGATGGGGAGGTTTTGGGTTGGGATTTCTCCTGTTTAACCCTTTCTAAGATGTCTCAGTGTCAGCCCTGCTCCTCCAGTGGTCATCGTTATCTGGCCTGAGCCATGATTCAGCTTCTGCTTCTTCTTTTAAATACCAAAACATAGGCAGAGATAGGTGGAAACAGTGTGAAGAAACTGGATCCAAACGATGGTAA
The DNA here is from genome assembly GCF_047830755.1 of Zonotrichia albicollis. Taxonomy (NCBI): domain Eukaryota; kingdom Metazoa; phylum Chordata; class Aves; order Passeriformes; family Passerellidae; genus Zonotrichia; species Zonotrichia albicollis. The sequence continues at coordinate 4,957,905 of NC_133826.1, read as the reverse complement.
AAACAGCTCAAAGTCAACCCAGTGATGGGTGATTCTGTATTTACAGAAGCCAGCAAGGTTCAGCAGAACCCATTAAGGTTTCTGAGCCAGGTCAGTGCTTTGTCAGGACAGCTGCGTGGTGAACTGTGCACCTAATGCACTTTTAATGAAAATGTTATCCTCTGGAGCAAGGCCAGGTATGGCTAGAGCAGCAGCAAAGACCCTCCTTTCCCTAGAAATCATGGGAAAAGATATTACAGCTATTTCATAAGCTTGTATGTTTTAAAAGTCTAAGAAACCCAGCCCACATCAACAGCAGAGAGAGCAGGCTTCCACACGGACACGTCATTTAATCACAATTTAATAAGGCTCCTGTATCAGACTTTCGTAATGAAACTTTTGGGCAGATCCAAACAAAGGGGTCAGTGTGGGAGAGAAGAATGCAGCCTTTGATTCAGGGTTTCTTTTTAGGGTTCACGATGGTTCGTTTTCAGCGAGCTGCTGGCGAAGTGAAATGCTTTCCGCATGCCAACTGTTACCTCATAAATGGACCTTGTGAAAAGTAATTTGTGATCACAAGATGATTATCAGCCTCCTCAGCCCAGCTCCTGTGAGAAGGGCGAGTTCTTCTTCCCTTGAAGAAGCCCTTGGGTGTTCAGTCCTTCCACAAGTGCTCCAGAGAGGTGTTTAGGGCCTGGATGACAAAAGGGTGTTATTTTAATAATACAGCAAAGCTGCTAGGAGCAAAAAAGCTGGACTTGTACAAATGTGCTCAGCATGGTGGGCTTGGGAGGACATGAAGGCAATGATGGATCAGGCAGAGGTGAGCTGCCTGCACTGAGGAACAAAATCTGCTGTGCCAAAGGATGCCAGAGAATCTTCATTCCCCTCCAGTGTCCATATTCTGGGGGCTTGTTGTGTGAGCTGGTAACTCACTGAGAGGTGAAGAGGGCCATGAATGATCTGGAAAAGGTCAATGAAGGTGGCATGAGGAGGAGAAAGGTGTCTTTGCTGTCAGTGTGAGACTCTTGGTGTTGCTATTCCTCTTGCTCACCAGCCGTGTAATTATTTGTGGTCCCCCTTGATCTGCAGAGCTGGGATGGGGGCCCAGGACCCCACAAAGGAGGGACATCACCACCCACTGATGGACAGCATCATCTGAAGATGCAGCTTCCATTCCTGGAGGAAATAAAACACAACTTCTCAGCATTTTCAAGGCATAAATTTAGTTGGTTCATGCAGTGCCTGGACAGCTTTGGCCCAAAAGGACAAGCTGGAAAATACAGACTGGTTTTGGTTTTTTAATCCACAATTTGATGACTATTTCCAGAGTCTTTTAGTTCCAGTCTTTCTGATTTCTTGAAAAGGTCATGCTTGCCTGTTTTGGGTTGTCATTAACTTGTTTTTAACCAGCCCTTGAGGTATGGTGTGTGCTGAGCATTGAACCGGCACTGAAGTGGTGGAATCTCCAGCATTTTGTCATGGATGGTTTTCCTTGTTTTTCCATTAGCAGGACCCTCCCAGTGTGCCATGTGTGGCAGCATGTTGTTCCCAAGGATTCCTACAGCCTATTCCTGGGGCTGCTCAGCTTTAATTTCATCCCTCATCTGTTCTCTTCTCATAAATGTTACACAGGCATTGGGCTGGGCAGTTGCGTTTTGCGTATCGGAAAAAAGAACTAAACTCTCCAGTGATTCTCACTGCAAGGAAGGATTTACTGGAGGAAAAAATAATTTAGAGTTGTTTTTTTCTTGTGAAGCTCTTTGAGACTGAGCTTTACATCGCTGTCATCCCTGGTGTGGTGTTGGGAGGCACAAAATTGTCAGAATTGATGTGAACTGAGCAAGGCTCATCCAGTGTGGACTCCTGTTCACCTGGAGCTCCCTGTCCAGATGGGTTGGGCTGTTTTTCTGACCGTTTCCATGTTTCTGACAGTTTTTGTGTTTCTGGCTGAGCTTGCTGACAAATGCCATGTGCTGTCTTGCTTTTCCCTGCCATGGTGGCCCTGGTTAGGATGGAGTCAAGTGTTGCATCAGTTCCTTTGCTTGGAAGAGCCAGAGACGGATGAAGGTGAGGGCTTCTCTTTAACACATCACATTTGAAGCTCAGGAAGCCTCCAGCAGTGTATGCATAAATTCCATGATGGGACAATGGGCAGGCAGCTGTCCTGGCTCCTAAATGTCTCCATAACTGTTATCTCTTTAATATTAAACAAGGACAACTTAGATTTTCTTTATCTTGCTCTAATGCTGCAAAAATGTTGGAATTACAGAACCAGACCCTTTGCTATTCTTTTTTTTGTTCACCAATCTGTTTTTTTGTAGTGGTGCAAGGTGGATTAAGATCCTGTCTGAAGAGAGAACCCTCCTTTCCCTTTAAGAAAAAAGCAATAGGGTGAAGCACAAAAATTCATGAGAGTTACTTATGAATACCAGGGTGGCAAAAATACACCTTCCTGAGGGGAGAGACAGTGGGTGATAGGTGAGGGGACAGGGATTTTGTGCCTGTCTGCTGCAGGTTAAATGCAGGATGTGGTATCCCCCTCATCACTCACTCATCTTTCATAGCCATCCTTTCTAGAAAAGCTTTGCCTGTTATCTTTGGCTGCTCTGAGGTAGGGTATTATATCCCTGGCTGCATCTGATACTAACAAAATGTGGCTGAAACAAAATATAAAGTTCTCAAAGCAAGCCTTGCTTTCATATTTTTACATCAGAAGCAGGGCATTTGTCCATCGGTGGCTCCAATACCATTGTGGGGAACAAAGACAGCCCCTTTGCATGCTCTCCATAAATAAGCCTTGCTGCTCCTCAACCTAGTTTTCCTGGCAAAATCTTTTGCTTTCTCATGTGTCAGAAGACCTTCCCAAAGCTGCTGCTGAAGCGCCAAATGCCTCTCTAAAGAGTTTTGCAGAAGCTGAGGTTCCATAGTCTCTCCTTAAATCAGAGCTGAACACTTTGGAGTGTGTCTGCCTTCCACGTGATGCTGTTTCCAAAATTCAGGCCGTTTCTGCCTGCTGCAGGTCCTCCTGTTGGGCCACTAGAGCACCCAAAAGCTGAGTCACATCCTAGCCCTTGATGTCCCACCACAGCCCTGGTGTTGGACTGACTCCAGCACGGTGAGCACTGCTCTGCCAGCTCCAGTCTGTGCCAACTGGAGGGATTTAAAAGAAATGTAGATGTGGCACTTGGGGACATGTTTGGTGCTGGGTTAATGGTTGGATTCAGTGGTCTTTTCCAGCCTAAGTGATTCTGTGATTCTCTGCTTTCTGCAGTGGAGGATGTGCCCTTTCTCTTTTTTGCTCACTCATGTCTCCACAAAGCCTTGTACATAGTTGTAGTTCTGGGGAGCTCCTGTGTTCCTGAGTGCCAAAATAAAAAGCTGAAAAAGGGCAATGATGTGACAGGGCACGGTGCTCTCCACCAGTGGCTAAAGCTCTCCAGAGGAGGAGGAAGCAGCATGAAGGTTGCACCTTACCTGGCTGGCAGCAGTGTCTCCCAAAGGAGTGCATCCCTGTGTCCATCAACGCTGGCTCTCCAGGAAAACTCCTCTGCTGGGAAACCCTGTGTGGTCAACACAAACATCCCTTGTCTCCAGCTGGCTGTGGCTTGAGCTCTGGGAATTCCCAGCAGAGGTGATCCAAGGGCAGTGCATGTGGCTGGGAGAGAGTGCTCCTTTTGGAGACCACGGTGGCTGCCACCTCCTCACAGGGGACAGCCCCATTCCTCAGTCCCCCACTGATATGGGGCTGGAAGGACCCTCACAGCACCCAGAACCACATCAGCTCCCTCTGAGTGTGATGCCCTTCCTAACTTAGATTTTGAAGTCCTTCCACCTCTGTTGCTACCTCTTGTGAAGCAGCTGCTGGGTAACCCTGATGTGGAGTGACCTGCACTCACCACTTAGCAGGGAAGGAATAAAAATGCCTGCAGCATTCCAGCACCTGGCACAGGAAAGTTGGTTTTCCATCTATTGCTGAGATATCAAGGACAGAGGAAGCACAGAAGCAGCTCTGGAGGAGCCAGGCAGAAGGGCTGGAAGCGTAGGAAGCGTTGGCCAAATAAAAGTGGAGGATGTTTAGGGTGTGAAATCGGGAAGTGTCTTCAGGAAGCTGGTAGGAAAATTCAGCTGAGATAGGAGAGGGGACAACAAGAATGCTGAGAGGGGGAGGAGGGGCACTCTGCCTTGTTTAGCTGTGTTTATAGAAAATTGGACCATCCCCAATTCTTGTTCAGTCCTGAGCTGCCCAGATTTCCCTGCCCGCCCCATCCCTGTGATTCCCAGTCAGGAAGTGGTGCTGGTGTGTGTGCAGGGTTATTTTGGGGCTGGAGGCTATTTCAAGAAGCATCAGCAAGGCCAAGCTCATCAGTGCTGTCACATATGGACTTTGAGGGGGTGAACTTGGCTCATCAAGGAAAAAAAAAGACCAAACTTGGCAAATCAAAATTAACATGTTTGGGCTGTCTAAAAGCAAAGAACAGTGGAAGGAAATGGACTTTTTTTTTTTTTCTTTTTCCACAACTGCCACTGAAGGTCTCAATGAGTTGCAGGAGGCATCTCTGTTTTATACAACTTAAATGAAAGATCTCTTCTTTTTTCCTCTTCTTTTAACAGAGAATAAAAGGAGCATGTACGACCTCCCAGGATGGTAACAGGTATCATTTAATCTTGAAGGAAGAGCACTGGACAATACTCTCAAGCATAGGGTAGGATTCCATGATCCTTAGGGGGCCCTTCCAAGCCAGGATGCTCTGATTCACTGATTCACTGGCTTGCTCTCTTGCACAGAAGTGTTGGCACTAAAAATTCTCAGTTTTATGTCTCTAAGTCACCTCCAAGTTCTGGTGTGGTAGAGATTAGTGAAAATGGTCTTGTTAAACAACAACAAATTCTTGGGATGTGATCCCAAGGCAGGGCTTTAAAGCTACAAATGATGAAATACGTGGGACAAATTAAAGGTAATAATCTTTATAGTCCTTCATGTCCAATCCATCCAATCCATCATTAATTGTGCACACTGTGGTCACTCCAAAATTCACTGCTGCAGGAAATCATGCAAGCCAAATGTCCTGGCTGCTATAACTTTATTTTTTGAGGAATGTTTTAATTTCACACTAATCAGTGGCATGTCTAGGTTAGCCAGGCAGCACAAGAAGTGTCTTTATTCACCTTTCAAGACATCACATGGTTCATGGGGAGGAATTATTTCTCATTTGTGTGCAATAATGACAGAAGGTGGCCATTGCTGGAGGGGAAGGAATCACTTTCTTCTTCATTACACTTCACTCACACTTGGGGCAAGAGGCTTCACAGGAGAGATGTGAGATCTGTAAGCAAGGCTGATATTACCATATATTTGATTTAAATTTTAATCAAATGGAATTGTTTTTCAAATACAGATAACGCAGCAATGGCTCCAAAAATAAAACACAGACAAGCAATCTATCAGGCATGTCTGTCAGCAAAACAGACTCCATCTCATAAACCTGCCAAAACAACCCTTTGCTTCAAACAATAAAAACTGGGAGGAATGGAAAACCTCAACTTTAAAAAGATTTGTATGTTAAAAAAAAAAAAATTAAAAATCTCCCTAGCTCTCAATCGGTGTGATTTGGAAAAGGTTAATGTAAAAATGAAAGCCATTCAATAAATCTTTTAGTGGAGATCAAAAGCAATGAGTGCAGGAAACCAGAAAATTGATGATACGACATTTTCCGACACTCCATAACATTCATATTATTCAGGGAGCTGCCAACCACAATTGTTCGAATGCTCTTTTAACTGATGTTGTTACTTGAACTCATAAGCCAGCCACTGGTCTCCCCAAGGAAAACCATATGGGAAGACAGTAGCTCAATTAAAAGTAATGTGGTGTGTGGCTCTTAATCCTAGCTTGAGCCCTTGTGCCAGCAAGCTCTTAAGTGTGTGCTTAAATTTAAGCCTGTACTGAATTTTTGTCTGTTTTATGAGCGTTTCTTGAGCAAAACCTCCAAAATAATATTTTGCAGAGGGTCTGCTGTGCACACGGCCTGTGCTCAGAGGTGGCACCTATGTTCTCCTGGGTGCATTGGGCTCTGCCAGGATTTCAGGACAGTTTCTGCCGTGGGTGAACATGGATTTGTGATTGCAAAGCCTGGTTTGAATCCTGTCTCCCTCTAGTGTTGTGAAAACTCTTGGAAAAGGACTCAAAGGGGGTGCTGGTGATTCAATGCCCAAGGTGCTCTCCTGGCTGAGGGAGCAGCAAACTGAGGCCTACGAGATCCGAGGATGGCCTGAGGGGAGGGCTTGGAGCCACTCTGGATGGGGAGAGCTCGGAGCAGCTCTGGATGGGGAATGCTCACTCCCATCTCACTCACCCTGTGAACAGAGCTGCTGCTGGTGGTTTGGCTGATAGATCAGGCCCATTTTGGCTGGATTCTGCTGCATCTCCTGCTCTGCTGCAGGCACGGCTGCTCCGTTGCGTGCCGGCGTCTGTGCTGGCTGTGAGTCTGGCATCCTCCTGCCTCTCCTGGAAATTAGTGACATCTGAAGGGAGGGAATGATGAAAACAAGATATGGGAAGCTCATTTGCATGTGGGGAGAAAAATATGGGTGTTTGGGGCTCCCTGTGGGTCACACAGGTTGGGTTGTGCCCCTCTCATTGCATGCTAGGCGGTATCCACAGGGCCCAAGAGATGCTCTACAGGGAGGTGGTGGCATGGAATTGTTCTCCCCTGGTCAGGCTGCCATGGCTGGTCCCAGCAGATGGGAACAGCGTGTGGAAGGGAGCTGAAAATGTGCTTGTTTTCCTTTGCCTCCCCTTTGATGGGAGCAGTGCTGCCTGCACCTTGGCTGTGCGCTCACAATGGACAATGTCCCATGGAAGATGTGCCAGCTTCACTTCTTTTCCCATGGTATTTTACCACTCATTAATCCTTTTGATTTTTAGCCTCTTTGAAGCCCAGGGTTTGGAAGTCTTTCAGCTCCCACTGAAGTGGGACATGAAAACACTTCAACCAGTGCAAAAGTTTAAACCCCTTATTCATCCACCCTGGAAAGGCTTCGGCTTGATACGCTGACAATAACTGACTTTATTATGTTTATCTTTTGGCAATATCTCCTTCTGCAATTGATAGTGCCTGGGGTTTTCCCTGTGCCAGGTTGAATTTCCAGTCCCAGTGAATGAACCAGGCTGCCAGGCTGAGCCATGTGCAGGGCAGGCCGTGATTTCCGTGGTAAATACAAAGAAGAGTAAAATAAACATGCAGCCCAACAGCACACGCAGACACACACATATGATAAAAAGTCTGGTCTTTCACCTAATTTAGACCAGAAAATTGGCATATGATTTTATTGTTCAGGCAGACTCCAAGAACACAAACATATTTTTTCCTTCAAAACGAGAACTGCCAAAATATAAAGAATGATATCTGCTGGTTTGGGCTAATTGGGATTAACTGTTTCCTGACTGCTTTTTGTGGAACAAGTGGTATTTTATAACAGCAACACTTCCAAGTCTGGCTCAGGGAAATCGCTGTACCCAGCCACCAGATCAATGCAGGACAAACTTTCTGACCTGTGTCTTTGAAAAGGGATGAAAAAGGAATAGTCTCTCTTCCCAAAATCTCAGCCTTATGCTGCCAGCCCAGCTCCTGCTGCAGCATGGAGAGGTGAATTTAGAACAGCCAAGCCAGACAGGAAAGCATGACACGGAAAATGCTGAGCTTTCCGCAGTTTGGTTCCATTTTAATTAGCATTTTCTGCACACTTTTGATTTCCGATTTTCCTGCCCAGCTGTTGAGACTATTCATATTTCTGGAAATGTTTCCAAAAGGCAGAGGGAAAAAAAGCACAATCCTATGGCCAACCCAAGTGCTTAATTAAAATAGCTGGAATTAGAATAACATTGCAATTAGAGTTGTGTCTATTGGCCTTCCGGGGTTTAGGATCTGTGCTTTCAAGCTTTTTGCTGTAAACATGGGTCTGGAAATTTATCTTGGTTTCAAAATAGCCAAACGTTGCAAAACCCACCAGAAGGAGGGAGAGAGCTGGGAACACTGGCCCTGCAGGAGGATAGGGCAGAACACACCCATTGCCTGTGGCTCTGTTTGGGATGTTGAAATAGATACAGGGGGGAAAAATAAAATCCCACTTTCTGTAAGGGCTGATTTGAAGAATCCCACTGCAAAAGCTGTGGAAAGCGTGGCATGCTCTACACAGAAAACATGCAGCTTATTTTTAGCCCCATTTCCTGGCACCTTGTGAATTAACTGCTTCCAGAGCTGAAGCATGGGACAGGGATGGTCTGAGCCTCTGGAATTCTGGTGCTGGTGGTGAGATGGGGTGGCTGCTGCAACTGCAGAGCAGAGGGGGAGTTTTGCTGCAGCTCCCAGGGGATCTCTGGAGGCAGGGATGCCTGAGTGCTGCGGTGTGCCACTCAGCCAGATGTTGGTGCTGTGCTGGGAGCACAGCGCACCTGCACACAAGCTGTTCCTGGGAGCAGGGACATGTGCAGCACGCAAGGCTGTCCCCAGGGATGCCATTGGGGCCACCAGCTCCAGCTCCAGCTCCAGCAGCCTTCTGGGGACATCAGCTGTCCTATCTCCAGGGACAGGGTGGAAAGGTGCTTTGTGCCCAGGGGGTATTATTTTCTGTATGAATGATTAAACTCTTTGCAAGATGTCCCTGAGATGCTCCCCAGCCTAAATATATGCCCAAGATGTGAGCTGGCCCCTGAGAAAATAGAATCCCAAAGATCTGAGCTGACCCTCAGGAAAACAGCTGAGACAGATGCCATCAGAAGTGGGGATGTGCTGGCTTTCCTTGCTCTCAATAAAATTTTCAGTAATGCCACACAGGGATGATCCTCTGTCTGTCCCTGGATGACCTGGCATGCCAAGGGCTTCAGAGCATCATTTCCTTGTAAACTGGTCATGTTTTATTTATTCAATATTGTGCCAAGCTGTGTAAAGATGTGAGAGGAGATGAAAAGCCCTGGGGGAGAAAGAACTTTCTAGGAATGACATCTCCTTGGATGACCTTTAGGAATACATTGAAGCATATACATGAGCAGCAGGGAGAAGGATAAGGCAAATCTGCTTGCCCATGGATGCTTTCCTGAGCTGTGGGCATTTAAACTTCCCAGCAGAGCCCACTTTGGTGGGTACAACAGGGAGATCTCCCTACTCCTGCCAGTCTGGTTTTGCTGCTGGGTCATTGAGGAAACCACTAAACCAGCCGAGGGAACATTGATTTTGAGTTCACAGGATCACAGAATATTCTGATTTGGAAGGATCATTGAGTAAGTGGCCCAAACAGGGATCAAACCCACACCCTTGGAGTTATTAGCATCATCAGCACCATGCTCTAACCAACTGAGCTCATCTTGCTGGTTTGTTTGTTTAGTGTTGGATTCTGATGTGAAAATCTGAGGCAAATTAAGAAAAAACAAAGGAAAGATCTTTCTTGGGAGGAAAGAAAATCTGCCTCAGGAACCCCCACTGTATTTCATAACTCTGAGGAGAAGAAAAAGTGAGTACATGGACAACCCTCCCCACCAACTGCATGAGAATAATTCTGAGTCTAGAAAATGAGTGATCCCACCAAAAGACCCCTGGCAAGGTAACAGGAACTCCCAGACCATGAAAAAAAGTGATGGATTTCCCCTCCTCTTTGCTGCTTTTGCCTCCCAGAATGTGTCACTGGATTCACCTTTGTTGATGTGATTTTCCCCTCCAAAGGAAGGGGGAGAGAAGCCCAGACCCCAACATCCTCACACCTGGCTCTGATTCCCGCGTGGAGCCCTAGAATTGATGATGTGCCAAGTGACAAGGCTCTGGCTTCAATTTGGGTGTCAAATGGGGAGAGGTGGCTCATGAAAGATGGGTCTGGGGCAGGGCTCAGCTGGCAGCTGGCAGCAGCCAGGAGGAGGAGGAGGATGAAGAAGCACAGACATGGACCATGGGCAGACAGGTGATGCTCAGGCTGTGAAGGGATGAAGGCAGACTCCTGACAGCTGGGGAAGCCTCATGGCACGGCTGCCAGGGCTTTTGTGACCGTAGCATCTTATCTTCAAAGAGAGATATAAAGATTTTGGTGTCCCATTGATCCTGGGAGCTGTGCACGTGCTTCAGGAACAGCAGCTTTCTGTCTCATTTTTACCTCTGCTTCTGATTTACTCTGTCACCTCAGGCAAATCATTTAACCCTGGCTTCAACCTATTTTACGGGGATGTTGCAAGGCTTAATTAGGGCTTGTAAAAGATCTTGAGTTCCTGAGAGGTGCCTGCTGGATTTGGGTGATTAATCACATGTTGATGGGAGAAATATTAGGGGGGTAAACCTGAGCAGTCAACAATAGGGCAGATGATATTTTTCCCTGGGGGAATAAGACAAGGGGGTTCTGAAAGCATGTACACATCAGGTTTATTAATTCTGGATATCAAGCTGTTGAAACTGTAGGGAGGCTCTGTGGTCAAAACCACAGAAATCTGACTGTATGGTTGAGATAAAGACACTTTGCATTTCCACAAAAATCAATCAAAGGCACATAAATTAGGGTGTTTTCCCCCCAGACTTCAAAGCCACAAAGGCGAACAATTTGCAAAGCTTCAAGTTTTGGAAATAAATGTTTGGCACTTGTTCTGAACACCACCGGAAAACACACTGAAATCACCTTGTTAGTATTCATTGCTGTGGAGCAAAAGGGGAGATTATTCAGAGGAGGAGGAGGAGGGGAAGAAAAAACCCCCCACATTTTGCCGGACTTTATGCAGTTTTTCGCATGACTGCCCAATTGCTTTCCCATATAGGAGAGGAGGGGGGAAATGCCAGGCTTTGTACAGTGATTTTCAGGATGACCCAGTTCTCGTTCTCTGCGGAAGAAACAGAGAGAGAGAGAGAACAGTCGCCTGCTGAACTCTGATTTTGGTTTACTTTTTCGGCCCAGTTCTTTTCTGCTGCAGCTTCATCTCCTTCAATAGGCTGCTCCCTAATTTGCACCAGCACGATGAAAAGGAGCCGGGGCTTGGGAAGCAGAGCAGGCAAAGGCTGAGCAGCCTTTGATGGGCTTTAGAATCCTGATGGTGACAAAGGGAGGGACCCGGCGCTGGGCTGGGTGTGCAGGGATTTGCCTCTGAATAGCGAGCAGGGCTCTCCAGGGCCGGGGTGACTGCGAGGAATGCAGCGAGCCCTGGCTCCGACAAGCCAGGGTGATTTCATCCTCTTTTCAGAGACACGGCATAAATCAATATTGTTTTGTAGATCGCTTGGCTTGCCACACTTTCTTTTTCCTGGGGGAACATCCAGTATCCGTGCGCTCTGGGAAGGATGCTGCAGGGGAGAGGGGGTGCCTGTGCCCTCTCCATGTGCAGCTCAGTGAAAACTGGATTTTTATTCTTGCAGGGACCAAACAGAGCCAGCCAAAACCAGAGATTATCATCACTAAGGAATCCTGCCTGGGGAGCTCCCACCAACCAAGAGAGCAGTTAGTTTGGGATATTTTAAAGCGGGTTTTTTTTTTTTTTTTTTATAGCAAGGCAGTTTTAGTTGAGCTAAATGAAGCTTATTGCAGTGGGGAATTCAGCGTGCACATGCTTAACAATCTTTAAAGATTGGATATTTAACTCCAGCAAATAATCAAGTCCCAGGAACAATTTAGATGAGTAATATATTAAAAACAGGCTTACACAGATCCAAGAAAAACGTTGGAGGATCCATAGGGGTCATTGTTATGCACCGCAGGCTTAAATATATTGACTTTTACAACTGCAAATGGATGGTTGCAGAGTGGTTTCCACCGAAGAGCAGTTTCAGTTGTGATAACTCATACAAAGTGAAATTCAGTCTTGTGCTCGGAGCCGTCATGAGGTCTAGGAACCGAGTGAACTTAATCTTTATCTCTCTCCAAACATTACATCTCTTTAATCCTTGAGGCATGCCATTCCTGGGAGGATCCTGCATAAAGGATGCAAGAGAGCAGGGTAGGAATCAGACTTGTTATTTATGGAAAAAATCTGAAATTAGAGAAAACATGTTCTGAAATTACAGGAAAGAAAACATTTTTCCAGAGGGGAAGAAAATCTCAAACCCAAAAATAAACGGATTTTTTTTCACCAAAAAAAGTGTTTTTTCCTTCTCTAAGATTACATCATTGTATTGCAAATGAATGAGAAGGATGAAATGTGCCAGCCAGTGTTATGTCTACCCTTCCGCTGCAGGAAAATCAGAATGCATTTTGTGAAGGGGACTTCTTTTTGATATAAGTTTTGTGAAGCTTGTAGATTTTACTAGAATATTATTCTATTTGGGGGGAAAACCACCAAAACAGCAAAATAACAACCAAACAACTTTATTTTGGAAAATCTGCCAACCACTCTGCTAAAGCCAAAACATCTATGGAAGTCTGAGTTTTAAAAGTGCATAGATAAGAAATATTTAATGGATATCCATTCATATTTAATGTATATTTAATTTATTGTGAGCTGTTCTTCTGGACTGCTAGAAAAGATAGAACAGTGAAATCAGCTGTCATGGGCAATGCTTTGGGATCACTGGTATTTTCCTGGCTGGGATTGCTGCCTGAACCAAGACACTTTACATGCAACATGCGTACAAAACTATCCCATCCACAGAGAAGTGTTGGTTTGCACTTGTCAGAGTCACACAAAGCTACTGAGGTGACTTGAATCAATTTTTAATCAAATTTATCCTCTCATGCCAGAAAAAAAAAACAAAACTGGTTGATGAAACTGGGTTTCCATTGGCACCAAGACCTAAACACTCAGCAAATAAACCAGCGTGGGAGCTGTAATCAGCCTGGGAGGGGGCACAGCCAGATCCCCCAAGAGTGCTGAATAGCTGCATTTCTGTAATGCTTCCTCCTATGGCGTGGTGTGACAGCAGATATTTCCTCCCTGAAGATGGATTTGTCACCAGCAATACCAGGAGAGGTGGCAGTGGCAGAAGCAGGGCTTGTAATCACCCTCGGCACCAAGGTATTTTGCAGAAACCCAGGCATCTGAAGGGAAATATTTTGTTTTCCTCCAAAAAGGCTCATTTCTGGTCCATTGGAGGAGCTATGCCATTTGCTAATTAGGGAATTGGGAGCTGGGGGTCCATGGGTTGTAATCCTTGGCTGAGTGAAGCAGTGTGTTCATTACAGCTGTCACTCATCTCCCTCCTCTCTCATTTTCCTGATCTGTAAATTGAGGTTAATACCCTCTGTACACCGAGGGTGCAAGGAGGATTAATCAGAGGGCATCCAGAGCACTGCTGCCTTTTCCTTGGGTGGTGGCTGGAGCTCCTGGAGAAACTTAAATGTCTCACTGGGAAATTTTGTTTTCCATTGAGAGCCTGAATAGAGGCACTTCAGTTCTGAATTACTGAGATGTTGCTGTTTTCACCTCAAAATTACCAAAATATGAAGCAATTGTTTCTGGCACAAGGGGGATGGGAGGAAAAACTGACCTTGGAAAAGTATTTAATAGGTTTACCTGTGAAGGAGAGCGAGGGGATTTTTCTGTTGAAAAAAAATCCCAACTCAAACACCCTGAATACTTGGCAGCTGCATAATCATGACTTTAATAGAGCCCTCGGTTTTCCTGTTACAATAAATGAGGTCTGCTCTGAGTTAGAAACAAAGCAAAGGGGAAGCAAACAAACCAAAACCCCAGCCCTCATGGCAGTCCAGGGAAATGGGGTCACTATTGGGCACATCTCAAAACCTGTCCAGGAACTGTGTGTTCTCCAGCCGACTGCATTTACCCTCCAGCCTCTTGTTGGGCCACATTAGCAAACAAAACAAACTGGGCTGACACTTTGTGCTGTACTGAAAGCACCACTCCCAATGGCTTTTCCAGTTCCAGGGATGGAGCAGGCAGCTTAACTACTTATTTACTCGAGCCTGCTCACCCAGAAAGGACCCAACCTGATGGATGGCCCCTGACCTCCCTGCTCTACATGGCCACCAGCCAGACTGCCACTTGGGTGTCTCCAGCAAGCCTCCCATCTGGCAAGAGTCCAGCCTGTTTTTGCTGCCTACCAGGGTAAGAAATACTACACTTCCCCAAATGGGTGACCCTGAAGTCGCGCACGGGTTAAAGACAAGCATAAGTTATCTGGACTTACAGCCATGAAACCATTCTCTGGGAGGAAAGGGTAAATAAACAAATCATTTATTAGCAAGTAAAATTGTTTTTTCTTTGAAATGCAAAAATGTGCTCTCTGGTGAGTTATGTTTTTAGCTTCACCCTTCGATCTCACCAGGCGTGTCAGGAGCAAAGATGCTTTCAAGTCACCCATCCAGCTGGTCCTCTGCAGGGTGGTGTAGGGGTGGTTAATCACTCAGGGCAGCACTGGATTAGGGGGAATTCAGCCACTGGGGACAGCAGGATGTGACTGAGGATATGGGGCAGCATGAAGACACTCCGATGTCCTTGGTGCTGTGGTGCAGGGAGGATGATCTCAGGTACCACCAAGGAGAGTGGGGAGGGTGTTCACACCTAATGAGGGAGCAAGGGAACAGCTCTGTGGACATGAGAGGTGTCTGGAGAACCTCCTGGCTTTTCCTGTGGTGCAGATGGTGTGGGGCAGGCTCTGTAGAGGGCAAAGTGTCAGAATTGTGATGGGATGCCCTTCCTGCACAGGCCCCACATCAGGGGGATGTCTCCCAACACTCAGCCTCATTCAGTTGTTTCTACTGGTGCTGTTTCATCTTCTCCACTTGGGAGAAGGGGGAAGGACAATGGTCCAGCCTGCAGAACCCCTGGCTGGGTGGCCAGCACATGTCCTCCTCCAGGAAGGAGATGGAGCTCCCAGGGTCATCTCCCCTCAAAGGGGACAGTCAGCATGTTCATTATGCCATCCACCCTCAGGAAGCTCCTGTGTCACATCTCTGCTCTGGGCCACAGGCACACAATGAACTCACATCCAGCAAGTCTTGGATTCACTCTGGAGGCCTTGGAGTCACTCTGGAAGTCTTGTATTCAGTCTGGAGGTCTCAGATTCACTCTGGAGGCCTTGGATTCACTACGGAGGCCTTGGATTCACTCTGGAGATCTCAAATTTCCTCTGGAGGCCTTGGATTCGCTCTGGAGGCATTGGTTTCACTCTGGAGGTCTTGGATTCACTCTGGAGGATTCAGATTCACTCTAGAAGTCTCAGATTCACTCTGGAAATCTTGGATTCACTCTGGAAATCTTGGATTCACTATGAAGGCCTTGGATTCACTCTGGAGGTCTTGGATTCACTGTGGAGGCCTTGAATTTACTCTGGAGGCCTTGGATTCACTCTGGAAGTTGTGGATTCATGCTGGAAGTCTTGAATTCACTGTGGAGGCCTTGGATTCATTGTGGAGGTCTTGGATTCACTCTGGAGACATTGGATTCAATCTGGAGGTCTCAGATTCACTCTGGAGGTCTCTTTTCATGGCTGGCTGACATGGCTGATCTCTGGGCTGGGGAAATTCACATGGGTAGAAGATGTCTTTGCACCTCTGCCTGTTGGTGATGCCAATAAGGAGGTGCCATGTGGGAAATTGGGCTGAATTCCTGCAGTTTCTGCACTGCCCTGGTTGTCAGCAATGCTGGTGAGGGGGGTCCCTGCCCTATGGGGCTGTGGTGATGAGTCAGGGAGGAAAAGCAGAGATTTTGTGTGCTGAGGAGGAAAATTAAGTGGGGAGATGAAAGTAAGAAGGAAAGCTGGGGGAGAAATCATTACTGGGTCATGTCACCTTAGCAGATGAGAGCTCCTAATTCCTTCAGTAGGCTGCAGGTCAGGGACAAACCTCCCACTTTCCTCACCTTCAGAAATGGCTTTCAAGCCCATAAAGTGTCTTAGAAATGCCAATTCAGCATGGGATCAAACTGCTGCTGCTGAGGACACTCAAATTTGTGATTTGGCAAGTCACAATTCACTCATAGCACCATGAGCAGGTCATTTGCACTGGAAGTAAATATTTTTTCACATTGGTGTAAATAAGTTAGAGTTGTTACCACAAAAATGTTATTTTTCTCTTGTTTCTGGTGCACCAGCCAAATGAACCCATGGACATACAAGCTCAGCACAAACCCTTCCTCCTGTTGGTTGGAAGAATTAAGATATTCATCAAGCACTTGGGTTTTGGAATAAACTTTCATGTAAGAGACACAAATCCAAAGCAACAGATAATGTACATCCCTTGCCATGGCTCTGGAGCTCCAAAGAAGCTGTTTGCTAGTCAGATGTGATTTACAGAACTGTTTTCAATATCATATCATCAAGTATGTCCTAAAAATTGCCTTTTCCCCAAAGACTGGTCTCTAGAAATCAGATTCCTGACATTCCTCATATTGTCCAGCTGAGACCTGTGGTACAAACAGCATTTTTGTAAGGCTGTTTTGAAAAGTGAGCTGTGGTTGTTATTGAACCCTCTCTCCATCTTATTTAGACTTTTCTTCTTTCTCTACTGTTATTATTTATGAACATGAAACTGGGGCTGCTGTTTGGAGAGGGATTGTTTCTCAAGTAAAATTGTGGGTTTCAGTGGACTGCAGCTTCTGAGAGAACACTTTGAGTCAATAAATGTGCTACCACAATTCCATAACTATCCACATGAGGATTAAAATAAGCTGAGGAAAGAAACAAAACAAATCTGTTATTTTTGCTGTGACTACTCAAACCTGCAGAGTGAGAGAAAAAGCACATCTTGCTTTCTGATTTAAACATCATTGATTTATTTTTAGCCCTGTGGCCAGTGTGGGAATGTGTGGCTGAAGCAGAGACAGGGATGCAGTGGCTGGATAAAGTCTCCTGGGCTGCTAAATCCTTTCTCTGGCTGCTTAAATACCTGTGCCAGGCAGCAGCTCAGAGCTCCAGCATGGGATGGTGGGGAAAAATGGGAAAAGTGGGATTGGCATCAACAGCCTCTGGTTCAAACCCTAAATCTGACAATCATGAAATGCACACAACTGGAAGCTTTTGAGGAGGCTTTCTGGGAAGGCTTTTGGGGGAAATAGGAAGGCAACCTTTCCCTTAGTGCTGGCATCTTCCTATTGTTGACCCTATTTCTCCTGGAGCTGACTCATGTGAGGGTACATTTCACCTTGCAGAGCTTGTCTTCCCTTTCCTGTGGCCTGACCAGGGCAAAAGCAGCTCCAGCAAACACAGCAGTTGCTGCTAAGAAGAAATATGTGTGCTCTGACCTGATACTGAGCAGGAAGGGTAATTGTCTTGTTTGGGGAAGCTGGGTGCTTGCAGAGGAGGAGAGTGGAATAGCGCTCATGCCACTGAGGCCACAGCTTTGGGAAGGGTTTTCTTGGTGTTTCCAGGCTTAAGGACAAGTCCTTCCACGAGGTCTGAGGGGATTTGCCCTTGCCTCTGCATGGGGTCCTATTTTGGAAAGGTAATTAGGCCCCAAAAGATGCAGAAGCAACTGAGGACCTTGTAAAGGATGAGGCTGATGCAAGCTGCAAACCCAGGGAAAACAAGGGATTGTTTAGGCGAACACAGGCATTTAATATTGCCTAAAGTCTCTGATGGTACCCAAGCCTTCCTCATGGGACTGAAGAGTGGAACTTGGGAAGGAAAGGAGACCTGCAGTTCACACAGGGAACAGCCCTTAGGAGGTGTAGCACCTGCAAGCCAGGGTGGCTTTTCTTCTCCAGCATTTGTGTCCAGCCTCTGCTGCTTCTTGGAAATCATGTTTTCTCTCATGCAGGCTGATGCCCCACAGAATGCACAGTCCTGAGCCCCCAGCTTGCCTGGGGCTTGGCTGAGGCCTGCACATGGCAGCGTTTCTGCATCCCCAGCTGGAACCATGCAGAGGCCAAAACATCAGCATTCCAAATGAGCTGCTGAGGAATTCTCTGGATTTCAAACACTCTGATCCATGGAGCTCTACTTGAACCTCAGAGCCACCCTTAGCATGGGGTTCTGAACCGCTCCAGAAGAGCCAGCACTGCAGCCAGAGCAGTCTGGGCTGTGCCTTTGTACTCCATTTCTCAGCATCAACTAAAATGGAAAGGCCACAGAGACACTGTCATTTATAAAAAGATAGAAACAAACAGTTGCATTTGGTAAAGAAAATGTCACATCACTGATCTAGAGCTGAGTTGTTTACAATGAAGAAGGGTTGATATTTAGTGGAAGGTTAACTCCTTTTCCTTTCTTTTTTTTTTTTAGGTGCCTAAAATTACCAGACTTTGCATAAAATATGGTTCTGATTAAGAAACATCTGACTTAACAAAAGCAAAGTCAAAGTTAATATGTGCAGAGTTTTGTATTAGCCTGCCTTTAGTTCTGAGGTAAAACTCTAATGACTACAGTAAATTTGCTCATTTATGAATCAGATAGGAAACGCAATACACAGAAGAGATTAGGGGCAAGAAAAACAACCCTTTTGCTGCAATTGAGACGAGCCATGCTGCTGCCCAGTCCTCTGAACTGCTCCCTCTAGGCCCTCTCAGAAACAGGGACATGGATTTTTCAAGGATACATAAACTTCCACATCACAGGGGAAAAAATTCAGGATACAAAGAGAGATTTGAGGGCTTTCCTGGGCGGAATAATGTTTTACTAGAGACTGAATGTGTGAAATTGTGTCTTGCTGCTTGTCTGAAATTACTAAAGGGAGAAGGCAAGTGGTAGAAAAAGAGAAGAAACCTGAATTCTGCAAGTTTTTGAAGAAAGAGTGAGCCCTAACCAGCCCAGAGAGGGTAGGGTTGACTCTGTGAGTCGTTTTTTGGGCACCCAAAGATGGACACAGAGCCAAGATCTCATCCTGCAGGACACAGAGCAGCAGTCAGAGCCCCCCAGATGCAGGATGAGTGGGAAAAGCTTTGCTGGAGGAATGCCTGGGAGGAGAGCAGGGCGATGTGGTCACTGGGTCTCAGTGCCAGCAAGCAGCAGGGTCCCTTTTGTGGTCCCCTCAGTGCCACCCTCCCCTGCACTGCTCGGTGGCTGCCCTGCCATGTGTGACCCCAGCATCTGCTGCTGCCCAAACAGAACTCACCCCAGGCTCACCAAAGCCACTATCTAAAATTAAAGTTTTTTTTTTTTTTTTTCAAAACATAGACCATGTAAATGTTGCTCTTTTTTTCTGACAGGACACAAACATCTCCCATTAACCATTCCGTCCCTTCAAAACGAACATCCCAGTGGGATTGTCCCAGAGGATGGGACCTGTGCTGGATGTGCCTGCTCTGGATGTCCCTCAGGACTCCAGGCAGGGGATGGCCACTTTGTTTTCCAGCCAGGATTTTATTTGCGGGCGGGAGGGAGCGTTTGATCTCAGTGATGGGAAAAGCTGCTGCAGTGGATACCTCTGGAAGCCGCTGCTTTGGCGGTGGCCCTGATAAGGCCAGCGGTGGCTTTGAAGGTAGGAGGGAGGGCACAACAGCCCGGGCGCGGAGCTCAGCTTATCTAAATAGCACATCAATCACTGCCACTCCTCCAGCAGGGACAGCACAAGCCGTTCATGACACACAAACAGCGGTATTTTGAGGGACTGCTATAAATTTTATTATAATTTCCTTCCACTTGATAAGCACTTCCACGGGGACAGAGGTGGCAGAGCTGCTCCCCTCCCGTCCCAGTCACCACCCGTGGGACATCTTGGCAGCCCCAGCTCTGGGAGGGATCCAGCCCATTCACCTCCAGCTGCACGCCATGAAAAGGAGTGGTTTTGTTTTGTTTTGTTTTGTTTTGTTCCGTTTGTCTGGATGGAGCCTCTCATCCCCACTGGCTGACCCGAGGTTGCATCTTGCACACCTGCTGTTTAAAAGTCCCATAAAGTGTCAAGGCAAAGCCCAACATCCCCACACCACAAGAATAAAGCAATAATAAACCCTCCTTGCAGGAGAGACGTGGAGAAGGCCATAACTGCTCATGTTTGGGGTTTGGAAGGCAACGAGAACCATTGCTGACGCTCTCACGGCTTTGCCCTGGTCTCTTGAGGATTTGCATGTTCTCCAAATATTTACAGAGAAACATGTGTTTGTGGATGGAGAATGCTGCTTTTTCTCCTTGGTCTTGTGCTGCTCTCTCCGAGTGGGAGTGGATGTTGCTGGGAGATGAACCACAGTGTGTGGCAGCAGTAAGCCCAGAGCAGGAATGGGATGGATGGTCACGGGTCTGCAGCACTGGTTTTTCTCATAGCAAGGATGTAATTTTGTATTGCTTTTCTATCACTTTTATCAAGTGGTTCGTGTGCTGATGGAAGGAAGGTGCGAATCCCTGCCCAGCTCTCCAGTTTGTGGTGCTGGGCTGCACAGGCAGTGTTGTTTGTGGGGTGATTTACTCATAGGGTGATTCAGAGTCTAGATCATAAAATCCTAGAAGGCTTTTGGTCATCTTGTTCCAAACCCCTCCTGTGGTCAGAGACTCCTGAAGGTGTAAGGTGCCAAAATGATTGACCAAACCATGGATGGGATGCATCAACAAGCTCTCTGCTCTGTCTTGCTGTTTGGTTTTTCCCCCCAACATTATTTATAAATCATGATGGGTTTGTTTTCTAGGTTTTCATGTACCACACGAGGGATGGGAGCAAGGTGCAAGACATACAACAGGAGAAGGCAGCTGCTGGGGAAAGCTGAGCCAGATTTGTTTTCTCTGTAGAGACCCAAACCCAGAAATTTGGTTTTGCCATTGGAAAAGGCATTTGTGTACATAGTGAGAGATGTTTTTACTTTTGGGACAGCTGAGGGAAACCACAGGACAGATTTGAGCTAAGTCAGATGGCCCAGAAGCTGCTGAGGTTTGGAGATGACCCTGAGCAGCATCCAGGACAGAAACACCTCACTTAGCGCAGTGCAGTCTATGAAAGAACATTTTCCCCCCTTTTTTAAGCAAGTTTCTTGCTGTGGTGTGTGCAGATGTCCAACCCTGGCTGGCACAGGACCATGGGGATGCATTGCAATAAACCTGGATTTTATCTGAAGGGAAAAGCCTCTGGAGGAGCAAAACTTTGAACATTTCAGTTTGTGACGGTGCAAGGCTGGCAGGGAAAGCTGTGAATGAAAACTTGTGGGACCCGGGGTGAGCCAGTTAATCTAAATGGGTTTCCTTATTTTTCTTTCCTCGTAGGCATTGAGTGTAGGTTGAATTTTATCCTGACGGCCAAATGCTGGGCTGCCTATGAGAGGCTCCTGCGTGCCCACACTTCTGAGCTCTGGGAAATCTGAGCTGAGAATGGAAAAACTGCAGAGTAGCAAAGCATTTTTGCTGTTCCTAGAGTAAATCCACTGTCCACTCTCATATTTGTCAGCAAAAGGGAGGATTTCAGGGTATTGTGGCTGATGCTTTCCAAACTGAGCTTCTCAAGAATCCTTCTTTTTTTCTTTTTTCCTTTTCTTTTTCTCTTTCTCTCTTTACTTTTTTTTCCTGAGGCTGATTAAGTGTGAAAGAAATTTGGAATAAAATAATCTTTCCATCCTAACCTCAGAGATCTTATATATCAAAGAAACGTGGATGGAATAGCAAGAGAGGAGGTTGGGAGGATGGTGACAAGGTCATGGCAAATAGACCTGTGGGATGCACACCTGGGATAAATGACTTGAAATAAAAAGTAGGGAAGAAGTAGGACTTACCTGGAGAGGTAAATTTAGGGTAGAATCCCCATGTTTACCACAAAAAGAAAATATAGGGGATGATAATGGAATCATAGAATGGTTTGTGTTGGAAGGGACTTTAAAGATCACCTTGTTCCAACCCCTCTGCCCCAGGAAACACCTTCCACTAGGTCAGGTTTTATGGGATTTCTTCCTCTTGCCTCCATATAAGCAGAGTTATGGATGCTCAGACTGAAAAAAATTTGGCAAGAAGGATTTTCATCACAGTCCAAGACACAAATACATTTCAGGGAAAAAGAGGAACATTGCTGTTTTTTTAAAAAAAGTAATAATTTCCCAGAAAATATAGGGAATTTTCAGTAAATTTTCTTAATGCTTTTGTGAAAGGTTCAAAAATTTTTGTGGGTTTTTATCCTCCCATCCTAATCTTCACCCAGCTTAAGAGACACCAACAATTTTGATGGCACTCCCACTCAAGTGTGTTTGCAGGATGTCAACCCACAAAGAACTATTAAAAAGAAAAATTCCTTGGACAGTTTTATGCATGGAATTACTCAAAACCCCACCGCAAAATATTGAAAAATCTGCTGAAATTTGGGAAAAAAAGAAAAAAGAGTCTGAAGGATAGTGAAGAAATGAAAGCATGAAGAAAAGGCTGCAGGCCAAAAAGATTTGTATCATAATACATTCTGACACATAATAAAGAAAATAAATTTCAAAAGTCGCTGGATCCATTTTCTGCACATCCACATGGATATTCGTCTCTTTTTTTTGGATTTGTTTTTGTTTTCCATGTTCTGCTGTGGGTCTCAGGGGCTGTTGTCACCATGGCCAGGGGACAATGTCTTCTCCAAGGACGCCTGGCATGTGCCACCTCCCCTGCAGCTCCCACCTGGCCATGGGGATGGGCAGGAGAAGATCAGGGTGTTTTCCTGGCAGGGATGGGATTGGAAAGCCTCTCTCTGTGAGGAATGCATGACCTGCCCCCAACTCTCAGCCAAAACATCCCCCACACTCTGGGGTTTAAAATGAAACCTCTTCACCTTTTCCTTATCGTGGGCTTTGGGCAGACACTCTTTTATATTGCACTGCATCACTTATATCAAAACCAGAGCAGACAAAATTCTCCTTGGCCCATTCTTTTTTTTTTCTCTTTTATGACTCTGTGTGAATTTCAAAGCAGTTCAGGATTAGGCAGGGGTAAAAGAAAAAGGTACTTGCAGCCTTCATCTAAAACGGATTCATTTCTGTCACCGAAGTGTGTTAAAAATATAAATAAGTAAAACACAAACTAGATCCAGGCAAGACATATGGATGTGATGGTTGAACTTTGGATGATGCTGGCCATGCCGAGCCATTGTAATGTATCCTGAGTGTGTGAAATACACACAATGGTGAATAAAATGTGATTTTCACACTAATGCAGTGTTTGTATATTTACATGGAACTCTTGAAACATTAAATTAGACAAAATACTCAAGTATCCACTCGAATCTTCATATAGCCCTGCATTTACAGGACATCCTGCATATCTGCTCTGCAAAGCTGCCTTGTGCAGGACAAACAGGGGAAGAAAAGAAATGGAAACACTTGCAAGGGCTGCACGTCTCCATTTCTTTGGATTATCATTCCTACCTGGAATCATCTGAGTTTTGTGTGTCTTTAACTGAACCAGGGGCTTTAGAATCATAGAATCTTTCAAGTTAGATAGTTAGATGGGCCCCATAAGTATCGTCAAGCCCAAGTCCATCAAGCCTCAGCAGGAGAAACCATTGTCCTTGAGCCATTGGAAAACCACCAGGAAAACTGCTCTTAGTCAGTGTCACAGCCTGTCTGAGCTGCAGCCATCAGTGTTTGTGTCAGAAAAGTCTGGAAAGCAAGTCCCAATATAAATTTTACCATTGAAATGCCAAAAATATTTGGGAAAATTAAAAGGGGAAAAAAAGAGAATTTAGCTTGAATTGTATTGTACCCAAATCTCTGAATTCTGAGTAATGACTGAAACACTCAGGTAGTGCCAATTAAGAATGAGCAGAGAGCAACCATGATAATGAATTGTGATAATTAACCATGCTGAGTTGTGTCTCACCTTTTTTGCTCACCAGTAGCTCCAGCTCAGCAGCTCTTCCAGGAGGCCACCAAGGCTGGCTTTGCCTGGGACACAGCACAGAATTCCAGGCAAGGCTGTTACTCCTCCTCTTTTCTGCTCACAATACTCAGCAGAACATTTTCCTGGGATATTCAGACACTTTTCTTATGCCCTTCCAAATTGTTGAGTGTTATCTCTTGTGATTCTTAAAATTTAATTTACTTTTATTTTACGGTTGTGGCAGCATGTTCTGCAAGGCATTCTGGAGCACTGACCCCTTTTTTTAGTGCCTTTGGAGCAATGTCTGGAGATGGTACCTCAGTAAATGAGCACCATGTGCAGGGTGAGGCTCAGGTGTGAGGAGAGAGCCTTGGTTTTGGGAAGCCCTGGCACAGCCTGCTCTGCTTGGACAGACCCAGTGGTTTGGACACTCCGACATCCATATGCAATGATTTTTCTTGATTCACAATGTTGAAACTAAAAACCACTTGGCTTTAAACCTTAAGCCTCTGCCTGCATTCCCCTGAGAATGAGCGTTTCTGGCAAACTCCAAGTTCTTAAATATCACTTCTCCAATTACATTCTCACAGGTTAGTATTTATGCAGGCCTGGCTTTTCCAATCCACGGAGCTGGTACTGGGCTGAGGCTTTAATGCATTACAGGTGGCTGGTGGTGCTTTGGGCTCTCTGGCCAAACTGGTTCCAGATGGCCACACAGTATGAGTAATAACATCAGCTCATTAAGTTGCAAGGTTTCAACTACAATCACAGAATTATCAATGAAATAAAAGCTAACGGCGTATCAGCTGCACTCTAAGCCATAAATAGGATTTACAGCGAAACAAAAACCTTTTTTGAACCCAGATCTCTCATCGTTTCAGTGCTGGGTGTCCACAGAATGGGTTTATTCACTAGCAAAAAAAGCAAAAAAATAAATCTGCCCCACCCTCTCCAAAACATATTCCTTAAGGCTACTGCACTGCTGCCCTGAGAGCTTCTGGTTTTGGAAAAGCTTTGGATTGGGGTCACTGGGAATGCAAAGCAGCACTTATCTGTGATGCCTTAGAACACAAGTGGAATGAGCCTAATTCTCAGATCAGAGATAAGCATCAGGAAGCCTCATTACCTCGAGTTTAATCACGGTTGCAAATGTTTTTCTTTGTGCAAATCTCTGTCTGTCTGTGCTGCACACATAGCCCTGGCTCCTGCAGGGTGTGCAGGTGGCTCCTGCTGCTCCATAGCCCGTGGCAACAGTGGGTTTGTGGGTCTGGATCTCTTTTCTGTTCAGAATTACCATGGGGAAACATTTCCCGAGCTGCCAGGGTGGCTGGGGTGCTCGAGATCCCTGATCTTGGCTATCAAAGGGGGCATTTCGCATTACGAAAAATGTAAAAATAATATAAAAATATACAGAAATTATGTAATGCCTCTTTGAAATGTCATAGTCCTGGGGCCAAGCAGGAGGTGTCAGTACACAAGTTCAGCAGCTGAAGCAATTCTTCTGTAAAGTCTCCTGGCTTCTCTGAGTTTTGGTTGACTTGATAAAACTCCTGTCACCCGTCCCAGACACTTCAGAACCTGGTCAGCCTCACTGAGGGGAATCACAGGGAGGGTTCACACTCCCCTTGCTCTCTCTTCCATTCTGCTAAATCTGACCCCACTGCCAGGAAATTGGGACTTCATTACTACTGAAACCTAAATGACTTCAAGGAGAAAAAATACCCCAAAACCAGATAAACATTAAATATGGTGCCACATGGCTTGGAGAAAGGTATCTTGTATGTTGAGGCATAAATGATGCCAGAATTCTGAATAGGAAATGTTTCCAGCCAAATCAGAGGACATTTTGTTTTCCTCCATAGCAGGCATCCAGCAAACCAGTGTGTTGGAAGCAGGAAGGTATCTTGCTGGGTATAGCAAAAAAGCCTTGTGAAACCTAAGGGGAAAATGTGTTCCACAGGTTTGTGGGAAGCCTGAAGAAGCTCTGTATGATCTTGGTTTGGTCCCAGAGGTCCTGGTTCTGTTTAAAGCATTGATTTAATCCCCTGAGTAATGCTGACAATCTGCTTTGCTATTCTCTGTGTGAATAACAGTCAAAATCACTCCCTTGATAATTAGAGATGTTTTCTTTAGATTTATCCTACCTGCTCAGCCTCCCCAGCTGCACTTCTGTTACAAGTGCAAGAAAAGTCCACCTACTCCTCCTGTTTCCAGCATCATCATCATCATCATCAAGTAGGAATCAATTTGAGCATTACGGTGTTAGGGAGGGTGAGCACATCTAGTGACCTCCTATTTAGGATTTAATTACCAGCAGAACTGATCCTGTAGGTAGTTCTCTCTCCATCCTGCAGTTCTGATGCAGATGTGCAGTGTCACTGCTTCCAGATGCTGGCGGCCCTTTCAGAGTCCTGGGCACCAGCCCAAGCAGGGATTTGGTTTCGAGGAATTCTGGCACCGGCTGTGTTTCCAGAGATGCACACTGAGGAAATTATTGTGTGTGAGTGTGATGCAGAGACACCACTGCAGGCTGAGCTTAAGTCCCTGGGCAGGCACAGTATTGATCAAAAGTCAAGACTGTGAGCAAGCATGGACAAAGTAACGTGGTGACATAGTGGCGTGGGTTTTCTCTGTCTCAGGCTGCTCTTATCCTTTGTGTTTTTTGAATTATAGGCCTCCAACCCCCCTGTCCCACAAGGAGCAGGTTTTCAGCAAGGTTCCTGGTGTTACTGCGAGTTTTGAGGGTGGTACCGTGGTACTTGCACCTTCTTCTTTAAACACACATAATTTGGGTGATGCTATGGTGATGTCTCAGCAGGGTCATCCTGCCTGGATTTAGACCTGTGTTCCCTGCACAAACAGGATTAATGGAGAGAGTGGAGAGCCCCTGAGGAACCCCAGCCTTAGGGGCTTCCATGGGGATGGATGTGCTGGGCTGAGACTTGTCAGTGTTAAACGAGGCACAAACTCATATCCAGGCAGGGCTTGGTGGCAGCATCCTGGTTTTTGGGTTTTTTCTGGGGATGGTGAAGGTAGGATGTGCCCTAACAGAGGAGTAACAAGCTCTGAATGCAGCTCAGCTCCTAACCCAAGGGTCTGCTGGCCACATCTCTGGGGGAGCAGAATCCTCCAGCATTTTGGGGCTGAGATTGTTCCCCACTCCCCTACCAATGCACACCACGGGGTCGTGCAAACCCCTGCAGGGTCAGCATCCCAATTTGGGATTTTCCTCTGCCTAACCAAGGCTTTGTGGCTCCCAGTGGGTGGTGTCCAGCCTGGTATCAGCTTGCTGTAAATAGAGAGCACAAGAGCTGGGTGCTGGCAGTGGCTGTCAGTGCTGGAGCAAAGCTCACATGCCAGGCAGTGGTGCTGGAGAGAGCCTTGTGTGCAGCATGAGGAATGCCAGACCCACCCGCTGTCTCCAGGGCCGTCTCCCCAGCCAGGCTCTGGATCTTATTTGGATGCAGAGAGATTTATAAGGCATTCTCTTAATTAGGGGCCCCTGTTTTGACTGAGAGAGGATGGGGAATGAGGAGACCTAACAGGGGAGAGGGTAAACAGTGGCCTGGAAGGGAAGGCTGGGGAGACCTGTGGTGGTGTGTGCTGTAAAGAAGAGGGGGCAATAAAACACACCAATAAAAATGATGTGTACGTCTGCAGCCTCATCTAGGAGAGGGGAACAACAGCTTGTCCCTTCTCAGGGCGAACAAAAGAAACCCCTCCATGTGTAAGCAATTATTGGAAACACGTGGGAGAGGTGGACAGGGCAGGCAAATCCAAAAGCCATGTGATATTGCACAGAAGAGCAGGGCTCATGTGAAGGCTGGGAGTTCATGTATTTCACAACCCACAATGTACAGGGAGCTTGGCCTCCTCCAAAAGCTGCAACTGGGAAGGCTCCTCTTACTTTGGCCTCAAGGTCTGTGGACAGATGGCTAAAGTTGGGGGAAAAGTGCTGGGATGAAGCAGTTGGCATGCTGCTGGGGAGAGCTGGAGCTCTGCTTGGCTTTGCTGTGCCCTTATTGAATTTGCAGCTGGTCAGTGGCACAGCAGCACTTTGCTGGGGTACAGGGAGCAGCACAGCTGTGTGCTGCTCAGCTAACTGTGCTTTTGTTTGGTTTCAAGGGTGGAGTTTTGATTATCACCTTTAAATTTTCCTTCAGTGTAGTGGCAGGATGATTTTCACTGCAGGGATTGGAGTCCCAGAAACTTTGCAACCTGATTTCTATGCTTGTATGAGGAACAAACAGCATCAGAGTCAATGGCTGGACACGATGCTCTTGGAGATCTTTTACAGTCATATTGATTCCATGGTTCCACAAGGATTGTGGTGTGATCTGGATGTTCCTGAGCTGCTTTCACACTCCTGGCCATGCACTGCTGCTCTGAAGGCCACAGCAGGGCTGGAACCCAAGGTGTTATCCAGCTCCTCGTGTGCAGAGCTGGAATGCCTTCAATCACACAATGCTCTGGAGTTACAGAGAGATTCTCTTTGATGACACCCAGCCCTGTGGAGCGCCAGATCAGCTCAGTTGAGAACATTTGGTCTTGGCAACTGATCTGAACCACTTTTATGAGCTGCTTCATGACCACTTGCAAAGAACATGCTGTGAACTCCATGCACGTTGTCAGCTCAGTGTCCCCACTGCTCCAGTATCAGGTCAGTGCCTAAAAGTGCCCCCAGTCAGGATAAATACTCAAGCTGCTGCTTCCAAATGCCTCATGTCACAAGTTCAGGGATGTTTTCCCCAGGTTAAGTGGAGAATCAGCTTGCAGAAGACAAAATTATTCCCTTTGGCTTTCCCATTTTAGCCCAGGAGGCAATTCCTACAGATCATAGCACTGACTTTGTTTCCCCAGAAGTAACCAGACAACTTTCCTCCCTTTAGTCTTAATAGTAGGAGCAAAGACTGGGAGAAACTGAGTTTTTAAAATGGAAATACCCTCCTTGTGCCAGTTTGTTGTCAAGTCTTGGACAGCTCTGAGCTGCTATAGATGCTTTGCATCCACTCTAATACAAGTGCTGTGCTTGTATTAGCCTTGCAGTCTGAGGTTGGACTGGGAAAAAAGAGCTTCCAAATGGAGCTTTGAGCCTTGTGTGAAGGCTGCTTCCTTTCTAATGGACAACTTCAGGTTTCTTCACGTTGGACTGTGAAAGGAGCTGCTCTGGCTGTGAAATGCATCACTGCTGTGTGTGCAGGGAGCTACAGAAAATGATTCTGCCTTGTAAGAAACAAGAGAGAGGAAAGGAAGTTCCCTTAGCTCCTGGATATGCCACGCTCATGAATGTTAACATGATTGTGGGGTTGTTTTTTCCACTGAGCAAGCAGATGTTTTAGTGCTCTGAGGATCACCTTTGCTGCAAAGGGTGGTGCTTGCACCTCTGGGGGCAATGGTATGTTCAGGCTCAGTAAACATGTTCTGCTCCATCTCACTGAGCACTGAAAGCAGAAACTGCTCTTGGGTTTCATCGCAGAAGGGGCAGCTCTGCCAATATAAAGAGGAACTTGTTCAGGGGCTGCTTTCATCTCTGTGCATTATCAGAGCTACTAAAATAAGGAAAGAGCCCTTTAAGCCTCATTGGACAGTGACACTAAAAATACCCCCACCAGGTCTCTCGGTCCTGAGCCCCAAACAACAGAAAAACAAAAGCCAGCCCCAAACCCTAAGCCCTGGAAAACCCTGTGGTATCCATCACTGCCATGTCTAATCACAGCTAGAAACCCAAATGAAGTCTGCAGCCTGTCAGCTCCGCAGACAGATTTGGTGGTGATATGAGCAAAGCCAACATTTAAAAATGACTGAATTCTCATTATAAAGATACATGATCCTCCTTCTCATTGAGAACAGTTGGGCTTTGCTTCCAGTGGAGAGCCAAACCATTTATTTTATAGCTCCATTGTATGCTGCACTGGGAATTGTTCCTGCAGATAGAGGAACAATTCTAGCATGCTTTCCCTATGTACTCTGTTCCACATGCACTGTGCCCTTTGCACATGCTGAGGGCTCTCACATGAATTACACTTTGCCTGATTTGGTTGGATGGGTTTCCTACGTTTGTGTCCTATAAATTGGCATGGCGATGTATTTATTTTGGTAATCAACCAGTTCTTTGTAAATCTGTGAGCTTAATCCTCCAAGAGAGGGAAATAAAAGGCTCAGCTTTTTTTTTTTTCCTAACAATGAAGATAAATACCTTTATTTTCATAACTTTTGGACATCTTTTTTTTCATGGCATCCAGCCAAATCATGAGGTCCTCGCTCAGGCAAGAACACACAGATGTCATTAAGTTCCTCACCAGGCTTGTTAGGGCATGGAAAAACTCTTAAGAGGAAGAATGGTCTCATGGTTTTGCCATTGAGCAAGAATTCACTTCAACTGGGCTAAGTTTTCTCTTCTGCCGTATATTTCCAATGTGACCTTGTTTGACCCTCTCTCTCCACATCTGCTCCCCCAAAATCTCCTGCTGCTGAGCTTATAAATCTCCTCGGTTCAGAGCCCCTCTCGCTGTGGGTCGGATCGTGCAGGAATTTCTGCCATGGGGCATTGCAGAGGCAGTGCAGACCCTGGAGCAGCAGCTGGCTTTTGGCGCTCTGAGATCTGGGACCCACTCCCTCCTGCTCCAAGGTGATGGGATGTGAGCCAGGAGCCGCCAGAGCTTTTTAATGCTCAGCTGTGCCCAAAATAATAGACATCAGCTCTCACCTTGTTAGCGCAGGGGCTGCAGCAATCAGATTTGGACGCGGTGGTTGTGGTGCTCCTTGCACTGGAGGTGACAGCTCAAGGAACAAGGATGGCTGTTGTGGGATCTGCCCTCCTTTTCTGGCAGCCCATCCCTTCCCAGGAACTCCAACATCATCCCTCATCTGCTGGTCATTAGTGCTTCAGTCACCTCTTGGTCAGCCCGGCTGTGCAAGCGTCCAGGTTTCATTCCTGTTCTGGAGGTGCTGGAAAGATCTCCCTGGAGGATTTTAAATAATACTGGGAACACAAAGCATTAGGGCTGAGTGAGTGAGACCATGGCCGAGCATAAAGGAGCAGGGTGGTGGGGTAAGGAATACTCCCTGCACTGAGTGACACTCTGGGGGGAGCTGGCACAGGGAAGCACAGGCTTGGCTCAGGGGGCTCATCTCAAGAGGGTAGTACAGAATTCACAGAATTACTAAGCTGGAAGAGACCTTCAAGATCATCAAGTCCAAACCCATGCCCTAACACAACTAAACCCTGGCACCCAGTGCCACATCCAGGCTTTGTTAAACACACCCAGGGGTGATGACTCCACCACCTCCCCAGGCAACCATTCCAGAACTTTATCACTCTTTCAGTGAAAATTTTTTTCCTAATATCCAACCTAAATTTCCCTTGGTGCAGCTTGAGACTGTGCCCTCTGGTTCTGTCAGTGCTGCCTGAAGAAAGAGACCAACCCCACCTGACCACAACCACCTTTCAGGGAGTTATAGAGATCAAAAAGATCACTCCTGAGTCTCCCCTTTTCCAGGTTAAACAACCCCAGCTCCCTCAGTTGTTCCTCACAGGGCTTGCATTCCCATTGTGGATTATGGCATGACAAGCACACTACGGCTTCTTCAGTCTTCCTTCTCCCTGGCCTGGCTGAAGGTGCTCATCAGGCCCAAAGGCCTCCCCAACCTCCTAAAGTTTAATTGGATAAGTGGAAAAAAACAAATCCTTGAAGACATGAGCTATGGCCACCATCCCCTTGGCTGTGGCACATGTGATGATTTTTTGAGGGTGAAGAAAAATTCACATGCCAGTAAACCCCATCTATTTCTCTGTCTCTTTACAATAACTACTTCTAAAATACCCTTTTGTGATTTTTTTTAATCAGTAAAAAATCATAACTGGGGAAAGGATGTTTATAGAAAGCAGAGATTTCCTAAGTTACTCTCTTTCCATAGTCAAAAAATTTCTTTTCCAATAAGTAATGATAATGGTCCATTTTAGTTTTTTTTTTTCCAGCCTTTACAGTGAAAGCAATATGTTGGCAATAAATCTTCAAGTTGGTTAAGTCCTCTGAAATTCTGCCAGCAGAATCAAATGATTTTACTACCCCATGTCAAGTTAATCGTTGGGTGTCAACCTGTGTCACTTCCTGCTTGAAAAATGACTATGCCATTAAGAGGATTTTATTTATGCTTTCCTGCCTGGTGATCAAAAATAGCAAAATGCAACAGTTAGGGTGGGGAGAAATCAATTTCATAAATACCATTACCACCACATCTCTTTGGAGTAAGTCCAAGGTGATGCCCACACAGTGGGACATGGGTGCCTGCCCTGGATGTTTGACTCTGTTTTCCATTTTCTGACTGGTTGCCATGGGAAGATAATTAGGATTCAAGGACCTAAAATAATCTCTGGTCCTTCTTCAATTGATTGCCTGAGTTGATGAGATGGGTGGGATGTGCCCCTTTTGTAATAAGTTGTCTGAAATTCTTCTTTCTAACCCATATTTAGATATGGCAAAGGTCAGAAAGAAAAGACCAGGCTGCCTTCTGGCTACTGCCTGGAATAAATTCCCAAAGATTGAAGGAATAACTTCTGTAGTCTGGTGCTAGAGGTCTCATATGTGTCCATTTCTGAGAAAGTGCTCAGTCTTGGTGTGCAGGAAGTTGGTGGCACCTTGATGGGATGCCAACTGTAATCTATTAGTTTAACTGATTATTAGTTGCTAATAAGTTGGTTTTTAGTGGCTAATTGTTTTATGGTGATACCTGCAATGTAGAGAGACCATGCAGGCGTGCATGGTCAGCTGCAGGCCAGCCTGGAAGGAGTTCATTGCCTTTGGTCCAAGTTTTGGAAGAAAAACACAAAGAAATCCATATCATGGCTTGGGTAGAACAGAATAAGCAAACAGAAAAAAGATTTGTGGTGTTGCAATGTCCTTGTGAGAAACACTCCATCAATAACTGGTGACCTTTCCTGCACAGGGACAAAGAACCAGGTAAGACTGTCCCACTGGGAGTTTGTTTGTTCAGAAGGCAATGATCCTTGACAGGCCCATGGGCAGCTGCAGAGAGTGGCCTGGATGGATTCAGCTCCCTGCTCTCCCCCATCCAGCCCAGGCAGGCAGATGGAAAGAGCAGCTGCCAAGCTCACCACACCTCTGCAATAACAATCAGGGTTCAGCTCACCTCTGGCCCTCAGTGTGTGTCTGGAGAAGCTCTCCTGGTGCCAGCTGCCCAGGCTATCGTTCAAGGCTATCCCTTGGCTGGAATCTCCAGGGATTTGGCTTTCTGGTGAGCTGCAGCCCCAAAGGCCAGATGAGGACGTTGGGATGGGCAACATGAAAGACAATCCTCCTTCTGAGTCAGCTTTCAGCTCCTCCAGCACTGCCAGGACTGTTTCTCTTGCTGCCCTGGCTGTGGCTGTTCTCTCTGAGCCCAAATATTTCCACTGTATATTTTGGGAAGAACTGGAACGTTCCACTCAGTCTTCCAAAATCTGAATATCGTTCTTTATGGCCCTCCCTAACACCTAAGAGTCAGTTCTGGACACGCTGCAGATTATTTTTATCCATCCTAAGTGTTGTTGTATGCCCAGTTTTGCAGTGTTGTGTCCACCCCCAGTGAGATGTCTCAGGATATGTAACAGGGATGGTCCTCACCCTTGTGGTCTCTCCTGTCTCAGGATCAGCTGGCCCTGAATTAAAAAAGAAACAGCCAATGCACATCACATCATCCAGAATTTGCAGCATACTGGGGTCTCTTATAGCTGTTCTGTGATCACTTCTGAATCTCTTTGCAAAACCACCCCAAACTCTGTGGAGGAATGGCATGGAGCCAGAATACATACAGGGTTTTTATCTGGGGAGCAGGACTGGGACACGTCTCCTGCCCTCACAGTCCGACCCATTCCATCTCCTCCCTATTTGGGTAGGACAGCACAACCTTTCTGTTCTTTCCTCCACTCCACCTCTTGTTTCCCAGGTCAACATTACAGTCCACTGAATTCATGTGATTTCATCACAACTGCAGGCCATGAGTCCTGAGAGGTAACTATGCTCTGCTTGCATAATCCCATCCACAGAGCCAGAAAGAGAAGAAGAAAATAAATAGGGAGGTTTTGGTGACCTTATGGTGCAAAATCCATACTCCAAACATCTTCTATGCTTCTTTAATAAAGATCTAGGCTGGAGAGATTTTTGACATGCAAGATCCCTATGGTTTAACACCAGCTGGCAACTAAACCCCACACAGCTCCTCGCCCACTCCCCACCGTGGGATGGGGAAGAGAAACAGAAAGGGGAGAACTCATGGGCTAAAATAAAGGTGGTTTAATAGGTAAAGCAAAAGTCATGTGTGCAAGCAAACCAAACTAAGGAATTCATTCCTATGGGCAGGAAAGTGTTCAGGAATCCCCAGGGATAAAGGACTCCATTATGTGTGACAGTGACTTGGGATGACAAACAACAACCACTCCAAATATTCCATCTTCTGTCTTCAGCAGAAATCAAAAACACAGCCCCACACCAGATACTATGAATAAAATTAACTCTAGCCCAGCCAAAACCAGCACAACACTTCTTGCAAACTGTGAATCAATCATTCAGCCAAGGAACCTTTACCACGTCTAGAATTTCCTGTAGCTTGTTTTGATTTGCTTCATGAACCTCTCCAGCCCAGATGTTCCAAGATGCTTGAGCCTTTGAGCCAAGGAGTAACCAACTCCCAACAAGTGGCCATGAGGTGCTAATATCCCTTTGCCATCATGGACCAAGCTCACAGCTGCAGGGTAAGGACATCTGAAAGAACATAGGAAAAATCAAACAGTTCAGACACATGACCTCAGGGCTAACATTTTGTTAAAGAATATTTATATATTAACACTGTTCCCTCTGATAGAGAAATTATTTAGGCTCTGCTTGAAAAGAAACTCCTCACCTATTGCTTTATCTTCCTACACAAGGGTTTATTTTGTCACCAGGCTAAATAAAGCCATGTAGTGAGAACCCTTTGGCACCTGCTTGCACGTTTGCATCTGGGAAGAAAATGTTTCTGACCGCTCTCTTTCCCTGTGTGCAGTCAGTTTATAGAGCCAAAGCTACCCCTAGGGCTCACTGCTCCTGCTTGCTCTTGGAGCAATCTCTGTCCAAGGCAGCAAGTGTCAGGATGGTTGGAGGGAGTGGAGCCTGACCAACCATTCCTGGCAATGTTCCCCAAAAATCAAAGTGCGACAAAGCGTTCAGAGGATGCCTAATTATGTTACAAGGTGTGAAGAACTTGGAACCATAATATTGAGACTGCTAGAGAGAAGATTATTGTGCCTCAAATTTTCCAGTGTGGCGAGCTTATAAAAAGTAAGCTTTTTATTTTATAATGTTTTTATATTATAATTATATTTTAACTCTCACTTTTAAACGCATAAAAAGCTGTAATGTTCTATAACCTTGTTGAACTGGAAAATCTGAGGCATGCACATTTGGTGATGATGACAGTTTGATGCATGGATTTTTTGGGTTGGTCAAATGCCCTTGTCAAAATTCCATAATTGCATCTCAGCCGTATGTAGGTTTTTATACTCAGTCCCATCAAAGTCTCATTCAAGACCTTAAAATAGAGTTTAACTTATTCACAGAGGTTGTGTTGGCCTTACTGAGTTGATTCACCCAAGCTCACAGTAATAGTAACAGTAATAAATGATTCTTAACAACATCATTGTGTTATTTCTGATTGCTCCCCCTGGGATTCATGCATGTGACAAAGGAAGCTGGAATCACTCTGCTTTTAAGATAAAACACACCCAGCTTAATGGGGGGGGGGGGGGTGTGTTAATTAGACTTTGGGCATCCATGTTTTAATCTTCTTGCTTTTATCATTTTCCTACATGTGAAATGTTTAAAAAAGTGTGGACGCAAATGAGATAAACATCTGCTCCACCTTGGAATCATCCATGCAGCCCATAATTCAGCATGTGGCAGGGTTTCAGTGGTGAATGTGGCTCTGAAAAGGGCAGACAAAAATAGCATCATCTTCCCAGGGAGCCAGGCCAGGCTGCTGGTGGGTGTTCATCAGTGTCTGTGTTCCAGCTCTGCCTGCTCAAGGTGTGGTTCATCTCCACCAAACCTTACTGGCGTGCTTTCAGATGTTCCAAGCTGATTATCCAGCTCATTTCTCCCATCCAAGTAGGTCTCACTGCGGGGTTTCTCCTGGAGGAGCCAAACAATTCATGGATTAATTCTTGTCTCTCTGATCCAAGCCTGGTGGGACACCAAGTGCAAGTGGGCACACACAAGGCATCAAAATGGGATGCTGAGCTAAAAATTGAACCCCTGGATGATGCCAGTGGAGGAGTTAACATTCCCTTACTATTCCTCCTGTGAATAATGTGGTGAACCCGTTCTCAAGTGTTTTCTGCGCAATCTATACCCAAAATTAGCTTTAAAGGTAGCCCTGAGCACAGGGCTTCCCAGGGGTGTGTGCTCAGTGGTGCTGTGCAGGTGACTGGTGTACAGGAGCAGCGCTGAGGTGACATTTACCCAAAAAATGGGCCTGCCTTTCCTGTGTGAGAAGCTCCCAGTGGTCCCTTCTGGATTTGAAATCTGAGAGGTACCTGCATTTGGCGAGGGCTTGCAGGAATGGAAAAGCAGCCCCTCAGCCTGGACCAGACTTCTGAAGCTCCAGCACTGGCTGGAGAATTAAGCCAGGTGGGATTTACCCCTTGCTCTTGCCAATGTGTAACCTGGCAGGGCTGAAGCTATTGGATAGAAATTCCTGCTCCTCTGCTCTGGTGAAAGCAGGGAGCCAGAGAGCAGCAGCTCCCAAAGGCATCTGTTACCCCAGGGCGACTTGCACTGCCTGCTGTGAAAAGCTGTAAATTACACACCAATAACTGCATGGAAATGGCTGGGCAAATATTTTGAAAGAGGGGAGAAACCTTGTAGAAACCACTGCTTTGTGAGTCACTCATGGGTGGAAAAAGGTGAATCCAAAAGATATCCCTGGCACAAGATTTGCTGGACATTATCCATCCTCACAGCACTGCTCCCTCTTTTCTTCCCCCTCTTTTATATCTCCTTTCCCTTTTACTCCTGCTATTCAAAGCCTGATGAAACCATAGTTTCCAAATTGAATTTTTTTTTCCCTTCCAAATTTCTACTGTCAATAAACACTTCAAAGGTAGAGAGAACTCTAATGCTAGAACTTCTAGCCTGGAGCTGACTTTTACAGCTCTGTAATAAACCCCTTTAACAAAATGTTTATAATGGCCATGGCACTTGACCACTGCAGTGCTTTCTGTCACCCCCATAGTATTAAGTGCCAATAAATCACCTGCACTGTCGTGGTGCCCTGTATTTATTTACAAAGCTGTTACAGGAGTACTTCTTGGTTTTATTGACCAAGTGGAACAAAAGCTGAGATTCTTCGTTCTGTGGGTTTATTGGGAATTTTGGGGGGGGGTTTCCTTTGTGATAAATGCCACCTAACTCTCCAGCTGGCCTCTTGTACCTGAGGTATGTAGTGCTGATATTTTTGGAGGTGTTTCACAGGGATCCAGCCCAGCTCAGAGGCTGGGGGTGCAGTGGTTGCTTGGCAGACAAAGCCATGAGCATCGCCCAACCTGCGCTGGAGCTGAGCCTGCAGCCACAAATAGCTTAGAGGGGAGGCACCAGCCTGCGCTGAGATGTGGGGCAGGAGGAAGAGGGCTTTTTTCTCTTTGTAGGCACTGCTCAGAGGCCTCCCTGCCCCTGCTTATGGCAGAAGGGGATTTCTGGGCTCTGATTTCCTGCCCCATGTTAGGCTGGGCAGGGCACAGAGATCAATTACTTCTCTTACCACCTGGCTCTAACCCTGCTTTGGTCTCTCAGGGGGTTGTGCTGGGGCTTATAAACTCCACCATTCCCCTTTTGCAAAGAGCATTTTTTCGACCTTTACTCACTGAGTAAAGATCAAAAAATATATATTTGTATATATGTTCATATATATATGAAAAAATATATTTATATATATATATATGATCATATGTATATTCATATTTCACTCACTGATAAGCAGAAGTATTAAAACCATAAACCCATAAAATAAAACTTCTTCCTCATCCTTGTTTCATGCATGTTTTCATCTCTGCAGTAAAGGTTTCTGAAGATAACTCCCTGTTTGTGACAGAGGATGAAGAAGAGCAGAATTAGAGATTGCACTGTGAGCGTGGACACAGTTTTGGTTTGAAATTAATGCACAAAATCCAAACTGTTTTCTCCAAAAGAGTAAACATAGTAAATTTTCCAACTGTGTCAATAACCCCAGGACAGAACGGATTTTCAGGCAGCGATGGATCATATAGGAAAACAAGGTTTAGCTGTTGGAAATTAAAAGTTAATATTGGAAGTAAAAGGGCAATCAGCCCCAAAAGCCACCTGCCTCCCCTTAGAGCGTGTTTTGAAGATCCTTCCCACATACTGTGTTAGGAGCTGCTGCCTTTGAGTGTATCACCTGGTTGGAATTTTTCACGGAGCTTGAATTTATTAGAAAACAGCCCCAGTCAAGCAGAACTGTGCAAATTAAATTGGATTTACATGACAAGGTGGAGCCCAAGC
This sequence comes from Zonotrichia albicollis, assembly GCF_047830755.1. Classification (NCBI taxonomy): domain Eukaryota; kingdom Metazoa; phylum Chordata; class Aves; order Passeriformes; family Passerellidae; genus Zonotrichia; species Zonotrichia albicollis. The sequence continues at coordinate 4,919,765 of NC_133826.1, read as the reverse complement.
ACAGCAGCTAGGAAATGCCTGAGAAGCAAAAGACAAACCAGAGGGGATCAGGGAGGAAGGCTGCACTGTGTAAACAGTGTTTAAAAAAAAAAAAGGAAAAAATGTTTGACAAATAGTGCAATAAAATTAAAATTCCCGCTTCGGCTGCCCTGGGGGTTTCAAAAGGAGACACTGAGGGAGACTTGGACACTAGAGGAAATAAACAGATTTGAGCATCTAATAAGAGGGAGGCTGGAATATTATTGTAGGATAAAGTGTTCTGGGATGGGACGAGCTGACCCAGAACTTGTTCCTGTTGCGAGGAGGGTGAAGACTTGATCTCCAACCCCAGTGGAGCCTACAGGACTCAGTCCACTGGCTTCAACAAGCTTTGGGAGAAGCCTGATTTCCTTGTAGGCATTAGAAGCTTCATATTTTCTTCGCTGTCAGCTCACACTGCTGCCTATTATCTTATCAAAACATGGTTTCTTCATCAGTAATACGTAGGTTTCATCTGAATTTGTAAAAACTGAATTGCTTCCATATGCCAGATATTTCACTGGAGAGACCCTCCACTTTGGGAATGTCATTACTGCCCAAAATAATCTCCTGCAAGTCGTAATGTAAACTCAAAGTTATTGCAATTTATTAGCAATCACAATTTGCCAGGAAAGTGGAATCAAGGGAGTATCAGGGAAAGTAACTCCACTGCAAAATGAACATGCCCTCTGCTGCAGTCTGAGCCCATTAATATTGACTTTCCAAATTCAGAGAGTGATTTCCTCCCGTGCCTGTGCAATAAGGCAGTGCAGCATGTTTTCTCCTGAAGGAAGCAACAGGATTTTGTTGAATATATGGAAGGGAATTGGTTTTCTGGATTGTTGCTTAAAGCTGATCCTTACTGTCAACATTTGTGATGAGCAAGCCTCATGAAATAACACGGCTAAAGGCTTAATCTGGTGCCACTGTGATTTGCAGGGCTAAATTGGGGAGACATGGCTGTGGCCAGGGACCAAGGAGTGCACAGTGCTGCTCTTAAAAATTGAGGGGATCTGCTCCCAGAGATAGTGTGCTGCCATGGGCAGAGATTGGGAGGGGGCACGGAGGAGATGTGGTGGAAAAATTCATGAAAGAAGTGCTAAATGTGCCATTTCCTGCTGGAGCCCTTCAGCTTATGAGAAATCCTCCCTCTTGCATCCTACTGTTTGCAGTGTGGATTTGGGAGGGTGAGAAAAGGCTCTTCATTAGCAACACTTTGATTCCCCTGATCCCGGCGGGCTCGTGGCTGGGATTTCCTCCAGCTGAACGCTGATGTGAGCGGTTCCCAAGTCTGTTTGTGCAGAAATATCAACGTGTGGCAGATCCCCACCCCAGAGCCCTGGCAGTGGCTGTATCCACAGATGGAGGCGCCTTTGCAGCTGCTGAGGTCCTTCAGCACTGGCCTGAGGTGTCCCCAGGATTGTCCCTGTGGAATGGACAGGCTTGGCCTTGCTGTGGTGCATGGTTGTGACCGTGTTCACAGGGGTCCGAGGACGAGGGAAGAGACGAGGATCTGACTCTGTGTTTCAGAAGGCTTGATTTATTATTTTATGATATATATTATATTAAAACTATACTAAAAGAGTAGAAGAAAGGATTTCATCAGAATGCTAGCTAAGAATAGAGTAGCAAAGAAGTAATGATAACAAAGGTTTGTGGCTTGGACTGTCTGTCCATGCCAGCTGACTGTGACTGGCCATTAATTAGAAACAACCACATGAGACAGTGCAACCAACAGATGCACCTGTTGCATTCCACAGCAGCAGATAATAATTGTTTACACTTTGTTCACACTTTGTTCCTGAGGCCTCAGCTTCTCAGGAGGAAAATTCCTAAGGAAAGAATTTTTCATAAAAGATGTCTGTGACACATGGTGGACAACATCATGACCCTTAGATTTACTGAGTCCCAGGTGATACCAAGGGAATTTTGGAGGGTTGAGTACGTGGGATCATGTCAGATATCTGGGAGTGGTTGTGTAGCCACACTAAATGGTGTCAGCAGAGCTGTCCAAAATTCCCCTATCCACCCCCATGCAAAGAACAACCCCTGACTCATGTCAGCATCATAAAACAGCCATAAATTGTTTGTCTCTTCATGGCACTCATTTCCCTGTCAGGGACACCCCTTCTCTTGTGGCATTGGCATTTCTGAGTCACTGGCCTGGTGTGAAGCTGCAGTTGTGGAAGATCAGAGAGGGAGGATGGAGCAAGCTGGTCTCCAACAGGGGAAACACAGGAGCTGTCACTCCCTGGGAGCCTGGGCTGCCCCTGGGCTGCTGATAATGCATGCAAACTGGGTGTGGGACACTGCATCCCCTGCCGTGTCACAGCAGATGGAAACAGAGCACAGCCTCACCCTGTAAAGCCACTCAGAGACATCAGGGGCTGAACTATTTTGGTAGGAGAATAAAAGCCTGGAAGCACCCCGCCCCTTGAGAGTTTGCATGGTGGATGTTGTACCCACCCACCCTGAGCTTGCTTTAGCACCAAAACCAGGCTCTGCCTGTGAGCAGCACCACGTTCACACCCTTAGAGCAGCAGTGCAGGAATAACAGGAATAACAGGCCACTTGGGGCATAGGAGGAGCAATTTGGGAGCCTTATCCTAGAGCAGGTTGCATCCTTACAGCATCCTTAGTCTGGAGCAGATTGCATCCTTACAGCATCCTTGTCTTAGAGCAGATTGCATCCTTACAACATCCTTAACCCAGAGCAGATTGCATTCTTAAAGCTGGAGCAGCAGCTCACTTCTGTAGCAGGTACATGTCTCCCACAGGGAATATAAGAGCCATCAAGGTTTGCTTCAATGTGGACTAAAGTTGGGTTTCAACAGATCTTTTCCTTCCCTTTTGGATTTCTTTCTGGTTTTTTTACCTTGCTGGAAAAAAAAAATACACTGTGAAATTTTGTTCCACTCTCTTTGAATTTAACGGCAGGTTTTTTTCCACTAATTTCAGTGAGGTTGCAGGTATTGGTGTGTGTTTCCACCAGCCAGTGCCCAAGTGTAACAGCTGAGCTGGCCTGAAAAAAAAAAAAAAAAAAAAAAAGGGTTTCTTACAGAGAAAAGGAAAATGGAGCTCTGCTGGAAAAGCTTTTGTTTGGCAGTGGCTGGAAAAGGTTGTTCTGGGACTGATTTAAGGAGCACTGGGTAAACTTATGCACATGCCCTCAGGGCAGCCATAAGTTCAGTGATGAAAATGTCTACATGTTTTACACAGCTCTGCTCAGGGGCTGAGGGAGAGGCAGCAACACACAGAGAAGTCATTGCTGAGGGGACAGGATGCTCCAAGGGGAGCAGGACAAACCCTGTGGGTCCTTTGGTGTGCAGGATGAACCATCAGTGCCAAACACTGTCCTAATCCCATCCATAGAGAATTCCTGATGGGAGATGCAGTTCCTCCCCAGCCAGAGCCAGGGAGAGCAGCTATCCCCCTGCACGTGCTTCTGATTTGCATAATTTGTGTACTAATTTACGGAGCAGAAGGAAGGAGGGCTTGGAAGAGATGGTGGCTGCTTTTTTTTGTGATGTTGTGCTTGATGTGGCTGCTTTCCATGCTGGAGTTTTGCATGTGTGTGTGACATAAGTGGCCTTAAAAATACAAGGAATTGGGTGGGAGGAAAACGAGAATGGAAACTGTTTTTTACTAAGCTAGATACCATAATAACACCATAATAATCCTGGCAGTGAGCTAAGGGAGAGCTCCAGAGATGGATTTCCTTTCTGCCATACATTTGTTTTAAGTATAACCCAGAGAGGAGAGACTTCCCACTTGCTGAGCAGCAGCCATGCCCAAGGGGACTTGGTTATAACTAATCGCAGAACAGGGTGTCCCTTTTGGGGATCTCTGTGTGCTTTGCACATAAAACTTGCACCCTGCCCCTAGGACTGACATTAAAATATGGAAAATGAACTCCAAAGGCTCGAGTGGTGAATGGGGCTCTTTGTTCTGGGGCATTGTCACCCAGGAGTGAGCCCTACAGGGAGATTTATAGCAAGATTCCACACTGCTCATGAGGGAAGGTTCTCTCAGCAGTCAGGTGGCAAAGCACAGCAGCCCATGCTCAAGGAAGAGGAAGATAAGGTTGGCTGTACAAACAAGCCCCTAGGTGAGTGCATGAAAATTTGGGTATTAATGTGCTGTATGCTCAGCTTAGAGAGCTGCTGTAACCGAGGGAAGGTGCTTGGCCAAAGCTCTTGGGCTTGGCATGGGGCCCTGGGGTTTGGCCATTTCTGAAGCAATCCTTGGGTTTCTGGATGTGGCTCCAGTTTGCAGTGGCTTGTTGAGGTCTCTGAGGAGCCCTTGTGTCACTGTGGGACTGCACAGCTCTGCTCTCTTTGCTGTCATGGTCACTGCCTACAAAATCTCAGCTCCTTTCATCCCTAAACCACCTGGACATCTTACTCATGGCCAAAGCTGCCTGAATCAAAGAAGGAGCATCCCATGGGTCCAACAGGGACCACTGACCCTGCGGAATCTCCTGGAAGGACTCAAAGCAATAAAGGGCAGTGTTGGGTGGAGATAAGGAGCCACCACAGGCAGATGAGATAAAGCCAAGGGCTTTGGTCAGGCTTCTCTGTGCAGTGCAGCAGATCCAGTTATCCTCTGCAAGCAGGTGATGCTGACAGCTCAGCATCAATTGCTTGCAGAGGATAACTGCTCCCCTGCTCCATCTGTAAATAGCTACAGTGCAGTGAGAATGGTTGTTATCTCTGCTGGAGTGACTGGGATCAGCCATCCCAGCTGATTTCTCAATGGAGAGAAAGCTTTGTCTTGCTCAAGATCAAGCAGGAAGGCTGTAAAGCTGCTGGGATATGAGAGCACATTCTTGCTTCAGTCCAGTTCCAAACAGGCTTCACCTTCTGGAAGGGTTTTCTTACATTTTGTTAATTCTCTATCATGCAGGAAGGCAGGTTTATGGCTTGTGCTCACTCTGCTTACAGTGCTAATGAAATTGAGTAGTTAATCAGTTTAGTGTGAGTTCTTCTAAGTTAAGAAAAACCCCAAACCAACTAAAAAACATATATCTATATATAAAAAAACCCATCCAATTTCTGCTTACTCCTTGCAGAATGTTTTCTGTCCTGTCAGTCTAAACACTGGGAAGTATTTTAAACAGATGTAGGCCATCAGTTTCTATAAACATTGTAATTGCTTGGCACCACCAATGCTTACAAGGAAGGATTCAGATTGCCAGGATCTGCACAGACACCAGCCACACGCTTTCTGCTGCGCCCAGAAACTCAGTTTACATCCCATTGGAGACCTGTAACCTCCCTCCTGTAGAACTCTAGCCTGGAGCCTGGCACAGCCAAGGGCTGCTAACCCTGCAGCTTTATACAGCCCTGAGCTGCAGGCTCAGCCATTTCAGCATCCTGGCTCGGCAGGGTTTGATGGGAGGGTGTGATTTGGATTCCACCCCAAAAGCTCTTTGTTCTCATCAGCCTGCTGCAAAACAGACACACTGGTACCTCAGGGTGAAAAGAATGCAACTGGGCTCCCTGTGCTCACATTCAGTCATTTACCAGCTTTCTGTGAGCTCATCCTGTGTGATTTTTGGGAGGTGGTGAAGCTGATGTCCACGGTGCTGTCCCTGGGAAGCAGAGGAGGTGTGGTCCTCAATTTGCCCTCTCGTAAAAATGATAGATTGAGATGGAGGGGGGAAGGGGTGGAAGGAAGGGATGGATAACATCCCTGATAATAAATCTAGTGGGGCAATTAAGATCTCCTTTAAAAATGTGTATTATCGGCACAAATTGAAATACAGACGAGAGCAGCAGCCAAGGGCTGCTCTGTGTCTGTAACAAACAGGATGGACTCATCATTTAACCAGGGACTGCTGGCCAAGCCCATGGCTCTCCAGGACTGGGGTGAGCAGCTCTCCCAATCCATCTTTCAGCCTGAGGTCATGTGCAGCTCAGTCATTTTTATGCCATATTTGCCTGCAACAAGGTGATGGGTGATTTGGCAGCATCTTGGGCCCTTGCAGTGTTTTTGTTGGTGATTCTTTCCATTATTCCTAACTGGGGTGAATCAGAATTGGACACCTCTGCACTGCAGATAAGTGGCCTGAAGGTGTAAAGCCATTTAGGGCTTTGTCCTGCATTGTTCCTGTCTCAAGACAGCCCCATGTGTACATTCTCCTCCTGTTAAGAAATACTAAGTGGCAACACAAAATGAGACTTTGCTGATAGCATATGTTCAAAACACAGGCTCATGTCTTAATATGCTTTGGCTCCAGCCTCTAGCTGAGAAGCCAGATTGCTAAAGCACCAGAAGTGTGGATAAATGTACAGTCGGGGCATTGCATAATTTTTGCCTCAGTGTGACTTACAGAGAAAACTGTGAATATCACCACAGACCAGGGAAAGCAACTGCTGCTCTCCTGAAACAAACATTTCAGGTCACCCTTCTATCCACTATTAATTCTCGGTCAGTTTAGTGTTGGGAAAGGTGTTGTCCAGATTTTGAAGCACAAATGAAGAATTTCCCACCCCATGGAGGCACAGAGGACAGAGTACCAGAAAAGTATTCATCTCCAGAAGGTGATGACACCTCCAGGTGTCTCCTTAAGCTGTCTAAGTCTTTAAGTCTCTAAGTCAGTTTAGCTGCCTGGCTAAACTGCTCAACAGCTCCTTTACACAGGGAAGAGACAAAGGTTACTCTGCAAGGCTCTTCCCTGCACAGGAGGTTAATTCCTGCTCTATACTCACTTAAAGAAATGTCTCTGCAGAGATTATAAAGAGATCAAAGGCAGATCAGCCACCTAATTTAGTTGCTTACACGATTAAAGTTCTCTGGGGCAAATGTTCTTTTTCCTTTGCTCCCAGTGACAAAGGTTTCTAGGGCATCTGGTGAGCACCTCCATGGAGCAAGGAACAGGTTTCTGCAGCAATAAAAAAGGGGCCCCTTCTCCCCAAAAACACTAAACTTTGCCCAGAAAGCTTCCAAGTCTCTGCTAGGAAACCTAAATCTGGAGCAAAAGGTTGGAGTTTATGGAAGTGGTTTGTGGTTGTGGTTAAGAGAGTTTGCTCTTCCATCTGCGCACAAGGGTCTTTTTCTAGGAATTTTTGCTCGTGTCACTAGGAATTCAGCCCAAAATAGACTCATTGGGACAGAGGAGAAGTGAGAGCATGGCTCAGGAGCCAGAAATGCACAAAACTTGGCCTGAAACAGAGTTTTGTACTCTCTGAGAAGGGCATAATCTGATGTCAAGCTTTCCCCAAGAGTCATGCTGCTCAATGGGACAGAGCCCAGAATGATCACATGCTGCGTGCCTGCTCGGAGACAAGTGGCTCTTACTGCCAAACAAACTGGAGGGGAGGGCTGCTCTTGAAAAATCCACTGCTGCCCACGTGCTGATCCTCCTCTGGAGAGCAGGCATTTCTCAATCACAGCCAGGCCAATTGCTCTTCTCAAAACCAGCATTCCAGGAGTCATCACCTCCCTCCCCACTGGGGCCAGGAGCTCTGCAGTGCTCTGCCACTCAGCTGTCCCTCCCCTTTCAACCGAGGTGGGCGTCAGCAAATCTTTCTGGAATTTCCTCAGGTGGCTTCTGGCAGAGAAAACAGAGAAAAAGAAACTTGTACTCCTGAGTATGGCTGTTTGATTTTGCCCTGGGCATTCCTCTGGGTTTGGGGTAACATAACAAACAGGAACATGGGGAAAATGGTGTCTCTCCTGTTCTTTTACTGTACTTGATGGGTTTTGAAATATAAAGACTGTCCTCTCTCCAAATGAAGCATAACTTGAATTTCTTACTCCAGAAGTTAAACTGGATTCTTGGTCAAAAACATCCTCTGAAGAAAGTGCGGTGAGGTTTCAGGTCTTTCCATCACTTCAGTTTTTCTTGATTTTATTAGGGTCCTTGCCTCTGTTTCTCAAGTGACACATTTCTAAAGAAGTGCAGGTTTTGTCTTTTAGGTAGCAGGCCAGAGTAAATTCTGTAAACTGAAATTTTTCAATTCAGCAAACACATCAACAGGCAGTGATGCCTTCAGAGCAGACCTGAATTTCTCAAATTAGTCATATTCGCTATGAAACTCTTCCATGGTCCAGCAGAAGTCAGGGATCAGGTCTTCTACTGGGATGTGAGAGCTGTCCGACACAGTATCTCAACAGTTACATAACATTTTTAAATTAGGAAGACTCCATCATTCATCCCTTCCTGCCTCCTTTGAAGGCAGGATTCATGGGTTTATAAGGACGTGACCTGACTTTCTAAACTTGCTTGCCCATTCTCCCCAGTGAGAGTGGCCCACCAGCCAGAGCAGCAGGGATCCCTCATTCCAGCATCATCAGAACTTGAGACCCTCCACATTAAGACCTGAATCCCAAGACTGGCCTCTGCCAAACTGCAGGCAGGGGTCCAAACATCAGTAGCAACTATTTAGGAAAGGCCTATTCCAAGATATGGTTTAGAAATGCCTGCAGTGTTTCCACCCTGGCAGACAGGGACCAGAGCACATTCCCAGCTGCTGCTCTTCAGCACATTCCCAGCCCCTTGGAAACCAAATGCTGAGCCCCTTGCAGCCTACCTAGGACCTGGCTGGGCTGGGTTTGAAGCCTCTCTCAAATCATCTGCAGGTCCCATGTTATTGTACAGCAAGACAATGCCTCTTCCTCACTGCTAGAAATTTCTCCAATGGCAATGCAGAAATCAAGTTCTGGCAACAATTCCCTCTTAGCATTTCCACCTGGAGGAGAAAAGGAAAATAAAACAAAGCAGCACAAGTTGCTGTCTGTGGGGCTTTCAGGGTGACAAATTCTGATGCTGCAAGGCCCACACCTTGGAAAGAACAGCCTCTTTCAGGCATTTTGTTGGAAATAGAGGGAACGGTGGCCAAGCCCTTCTGTTCAGTGAGGGCTCTTGATCCATGGCTCTTTCACCATTCCCACTAGCCCAAGGTCCAACAAGGGCTCCTTTGACATCCCTTGGAACTGAGCAGCAGCAAGGTTGGGCAAAGCCTTTCCCTTCAAATGGGAGGAGGAAAGGTGTTTATGGGAACGCCTGGGTGCTCGTGGGCATCTCGGGAAGTCACTGAGCAGTCAAGTCAATTATTTTTAATGAACTGGGCCAAAGCTGATTGTGTTATTTTGTAACATATTAGTTTGGAAAGCAGTGAAATTATTTGGCATCTTTCCCTGGCCATCACAGGGACCCCTTTGTGCTTCCCTTTCCTCCATTTTTCTCTCGTGTATATAGCTGGCTCCCAAATCTCCACTTGCTGACGCTGATTGATTGCATTAATATCACTGTAAATATTACATAATCTCTGCTTACAATGCTAGAAGGAACTGATGAGTTTTACTCTGCCAAGAGTTTTCAGGCTGGAAAGTAATAATGAAAAAAATAATCTCAAAAAAATAAAAGCTCTCTAACTCCTTACCTCCATATTTTTTTTTTTTTTTGCCATGTGCATTTGCCATTGGCCTCATTGGCTGCACACTAAGACAAGGCTGTATGGAGTATTTGTGGCCATTGCTTCAAGGGGACAGTGAAAAGGAAGTAACAGCATGACAGTAAACTGTGCCTGGCCTCAGGAGAGGTGATGGGGGGATATTGGTGAGAGGGGATATTGGAAGACAACTTATGGAAAAAATCAGTTTCAGAAATTCAGAAAAAATTCAGTTTCAGGGTTCAGCTGAGCTAAGGGAGATGAGGATGCACAGGGAGGTCTATACCCCATCCTGATACTATGAGCCAATGAAAATATGGATTGTTGGAATGTGGTACCCTCTTTTCTCCATCAGTGGGTGATTTAAGCCAGTTTCCTGGCTGTTTGAGCTCACCCCCTTTAGGATTTGAAGATTCTGAGACACAGGCTGGGGAGGTTGCATGGCTGCTGGGAGGGATGGAGGGGATGCTCTCCTGTCCTCCAAAGAGCCCTGTGTGGGATGGATGGTCCTCCCACCCTGCTTGGGGCAGGTGGGAGGGGAGATGTGACTCCTCCCTCTCCAGCACCAGCCCAGGGTTGTTTGAGCCCCTACATGTAACACATCCTCCATCCCTGCCCTCATCCAGGCCAGCTCTGTTTCTTTTCTCTGTCTCCCTGCCGGAGACAACTCGGGATCAGGTTGCGCTCTGAAGCAGGCGCACCGTTCTCAGACTCTGCAGAAAATCCATTTATCATATCAGCCTTGCATTAGCCAAAGTATCGGAGATAAAAATTATCTTGGAAATCTAAACACAGATTCTAATCTAAGGTACAGCAGCATCTGCTTCCCATTACTTTTTATGGCTCGCAAGGTTGGAGCGGCATCGCTCCCGCCGTGAGATATTTGGGAAAGCAGAGGTCTGCTCTTCCCAGAACTCCAGGTCCCAATGCTGCTTGCTGCTCATCTCCCAGGGCTCATCTGCATGGGAATAGCTGATTACTCAGCCTGCAGCGTTGGGAAGCGTGTCCAGTGCACTCCAGGCTCCGCAGGCAGCGCTCTGCCTGAGCTCAGGGTTATGCTGACTTCAGCAGCACCAGCACTGGCCTTGGACTCCTTTCAGAAGGCAGCTCAGGGATGTTTTTCAGAAGTATTTGTAATACCAGCCTGCCAGACTGCACTAGTCCAAACTGGCTGGGATGAGGCAGTGATGTGGATACATGGATACAAAGCCATGATTTTGGGCTGCTTTTCTAGCAGAGCCTTTTCTGAGCTGTGCTTTGGGGATGAGGATCTCCACTCAAAGTGACTCAAACTGCTGCCAGAAGTGACTCAAACCTGCCACTACTTCTCGCCTCACAAGGCCAAATCCTGCATGGTTGGGTGTGTGGGGCAGCTTTTGGCTTAGCCATGGGCAGGCCGCTTGCTCCAGTGTAATTCAGCCACCTTGTAATGCAACCTCCCTCAGGGAATTGTTTCAGGGCAGCCACATCTCAGGGACATCCACAGCCCAGCTGGGGGCCCTGAGGGCACTTGATGTTTTCAATATCTATCAGTATCTGAAGGGAGAGAGCCAGGAGGATGGACCAGGCTCTGCCCTGTGGTGATGAGCAATGGGACAAGAGGCAATGGGCAGAAATGGATGCACAGGAAGCTCCCCATGAGCATGAGGAAAAACTTCTTTGTTGTGCAGTAGCTGAGCACTGGAACAGATTGCCCACAGAGGGTGTGGAGCCTCCCTCAGACACAATCCTGTGCCATCTGCTCTGGGATGACCCTGCTTGAACAGGGAGGCCGGACCAGATGACCGCACTGTGGTCCCTTCCAGCCTCACCCATTCCCTGACCTGCCTCACCTTGGACTTGTGATGGTCCCCACTTGAGCTGAGCCCAGCCTGAGCTGCACCACAGGCTTGCCTGCCCTCTGCCCTGCTCCTGTGCTGCTGCTGCTTGGTTTTCCTGGCTTTTCCTTTAGGGAGCAGCCCTGCTCTTGTGCCTCTCCCTGACTGACGGCAGCACGCCTGCCGTGGTGTGCAGTGCCTTGGGCATGTGCTGTGAACTCAGCCTTGCCCCGCCGCACAGAGACAAGTATGCAGCTCTGCAAACTACTGTTTGCCTCTGGAGACAAATTATGGCATGCTGCAATAGCTGAGGAATAGCATAAGAGGAGTATGCAATGAATCATGATGCATATGCACACGAGGGGAAAAGTTCAACCTTCTGTTTGCCATTATCTGACTCTTGAAAGCTGAACTGCTCAATTCTTGCATTTTCTGTGTGGAGTTTATTTCTGTGGCATTTCCTAAGTCTTTCTGTCAGTCTCAAGGCAGGGGAAAGAGTGTGTCCCTCTGCAGAACATTGCATTTGTGCTGGCTTGCAAATAAAAATCGAATCAAAAATAAAATAGGATAAGAAGCATGTTGTGTGTAACTCTAGATCTCTGTATTTGAGGAGTTGAACAACCCTTTTGCTCAGCTGTGGTGTGCCTGAAGGCTCATGAGCTGCTGCACATTCTGGCTGGGGTGGAAGTGGCTGCAGGCACAGGGAGTTTGGAAACTATTGTGGCTGCAGGAGGACATGTGCCCTGACATGCTAGTGGTGTTTAAAAAAATAATGTGTTTTGATTAGAGTCAGAGATGTCAAGTCATGTTTTCTCACTACATCAGTTGAATTGGGTTTTCTCTGATAAAGACAGAGAAAGTGAAGAGAGGAGATCCTCTCCACCAACTTACTCAAAGTTGACTTCACATCTCAACCCTCATATTGGGTTTTCCCCAATAATGATAGCAAGGGGTCCCCACCTGAGCTCAGCCCAGCCTGAGCTGTAGGACTGCCTGCCTTTTGCCCTGTTCCTGGGCTGCTGCTTGGCTTTCCTGGCTTTTCCATTAGGGAGCAGCCCTGCTCTCCCCGACTAATCACCTAAACTAGCTCCCTTGGGGTGCTTGGGCTTTTCAGGGCAGCCTGAAATCCCCCAAAATTTCTATGGCAATAGAAGAAAATTAGTCTTTAATTCATTTCATGATCACTATGCATAAGCAGTCCCAAAGAATTGTGGTACCCAGGATGAGATACAAATCAGGGATTTGTTAGTCTCTGCTCAATACGTCAGATTTTGTCAAACTTCCAAGCTGCATAGTGGATATTCGTCCTTCCTCAGGCAAATATTTAATGCAAAGAGCAGGCCAAGAGGTTTCCAATCATCTCTTAATCATCTATGAACACCCACATGGGACAGAGGTTTTTTTGGGGGGGGGATGGGGGGGAAACAAAAGCATCTCCTTAATCTAGCAGAAAAACGAGATCCTAAAATAATGAGGAAACAGAAGCTAAACACATTTAGAGTGGTGACAAGACGTGGGTTTTCAAGAATGGCACTAATTATGCATTGAAACCCATTAACTTGGTGGCTGGAAGAGGCTGCATTCCTTCCTTCCTTCCTCCCCTTGGCTGCCAGAGCTCCTCTGGAAGTGCAGGATGAGCCACGCTGGAGGTCAGGGCTGCCACTGCTGCTGCCCCTGACCTGGGAGGAGGAAATGTGGGAATGAATGCCTCACAATGGCTGTAACCTCACCCTGCTCCCCAGCCTGGACCCTTAACCCTGAAACCTTAACCCCGAAGTCTAAGGATGCCCATTTCTACTTGAGAAGTAATTTAGGTCCACTTTCTTAGCAACAACACATGTTTTTGCTGGGATTAGGACCAGGAGGAACCAGTCACATCTTTCCATCTCAGATCCCATTCCTGGACCTCTTTGCACTTCTCCACACATCTTGGGTGAGTTGGTTTTGTCATAGCTCTGTGCCTGTCCTAGAGAAGCACATGTATCTTGTGTCTAAAACTACAATTTGGTTACGTAGCAATGAGGGCAGTTAAATGAACAATTTCACTGGAACCTGACCTGCCAAATGAGCCTGGCCAAAATACACTTGTGATGTTTACATGAATCTGATTTTTCTGATAGTCTCTTGTTAATCAGTCACCTCTTTTCATCCCAGATCCCATTCCTGGACTTCTTTGCTCTGCTCCACATATCTTGGTGAGTTGGTTTTGTCATAGCTCTGTGCCTGTCCTAGAGAAGCACATGTGTCTGATGTGTCTAAAACTATAACTTTGGTTATGTAACAATGAGGGCAGTTAAATGAACAATTTCACTGCGACCTGACCTGCCAAATGAGCCTGGCCAAAATACACTTGTGATGTTTACACAAATCTGATTTTTCTGATAGTCTCTTGATAATCAGTCACCTCATTCCATCTCAGATCCCATTCCTGGACCTCTTTGACCTGCTCCACACATCTTGGGTGAGTTGGTTTTGTCATAGCTCTGTGCCTGTCCTAGAGAAGCACATTTGGCTTATGTGTCTTGGCTATGTAACTTTGGTTACATAGCAATGAGAGCAGTTAAATGAACAATTTCACAGCAACCTGACCTGCCAAATGAACCTGGTCAAAATAAACTTGTGATGTTTACACGAATCTGATTTTTCTGATAGTCTCTCAGGGGAAAAAACCCCAACAAAATAAAACACTCCCCCTCGGTGATAGTAATTAATCACAGTGATGTTTGCTTTCTTATTGGGCGCTTAAACCGGCAGTGCAATTACCAAAAAATTAGAAAACTGTGCCATATCTTATTTTTTTATAAAAAAACCCCAAAAAAAGCAAAGCAAAACAAAACAAAAAAAACCCCCGAAACCAAAAAAGCCAGCTGTGACTGTGTGATCTGGCTGCATGCAGCAGCGAAAGGTCATTCTGGAGAACAGGCTCGGGGACCAAGTGCTGTTTGGATATTTACAGACCTCAAACAGTTCGGGATCAGAGATACTGGATAGGATTTTGCACAGAATTTGATACAGCAGAGCCTAGACCTCAAAGCGTGCCCAAAACACAGTGATGAGGATTGTCTGCATGGGTTAATCCTGCCTGTCCATGCACTGGAGGAAATCCTGCAGCATTCTCCCTGTGCCCAGGAGGAGAACTCAGGTCAAAGTACAGAGAGCTCTATCACAGTATTAGCACTTATTATCCAGTTTGATTCTATTAAGGGAAACCTGCAGTGAGGAATGAGAATGGAGTTGGCCCTTTCCACAAGTGCTTTAACAGCTGGTGGCCCAAGAGCTGTTTTGATGAAATAAATCACCCCGGTGGAAAAATCTCAAAAGCCGCAGACTGTGGAAAGTTGACCAGATCTTTACTGGCAATATTTAGGGATGCTCTAAACAATGAGACAGTTGTTTTCCTATTACTTTCAGTACTGTGCCTGGAAAAACATGATATCCCTGAAGCCTGCCTGCCCTGGAAGCTTTGGGATGCGTGGCACTGCTAAACCTGACTGCAGGATTCCTGGAGGGGCTCCTGTGCTTGTAAAGAATTTTAGTGTGTCCAATAATTAGCTGGATTGCCTTGACCTCAGCTGGAGACAGCAGGATAGGCATGGTTGGAGGTTTTTCCTTATGGAGCCTGGCTTATTCCAGCAAGTATCCTCCACAATCCTGCACCTGCTGTGAATTCCTGGGGAAAAAAAAGGAAAAAAAAATCAAAAAAGGGTTGTTGCAATGCACAGCCTGTGCCATAAAACCTGTGAAAAGTAAATACAGAGGCAGGGCTGAATGAGCCCTGGAGAGGCTGAAAGGCACCAGCTCCCTCTGTGCCTGTGGCAGGTTCCCCCTTGGAGCTGTCTGGCCTCTGGATGGCATCACAGCTAGGCAAATCCAGAGTTTCCATCTGCTAACGCTATTTTGGATTATAGCTCCAAGGGGATGAGCTGCACAAAAGCATCTCCTGGGGCAGACAGAGACTTTGCTTGCTCAGACTGGAGACAAAAGCTGGGCAGAGCTGCACACACACAGGACAGGTCATCTCATCAGAAAGAGATCTAATGGTCACCTTCTGCTCCTGGGAAGGTCTTCAGTGTCCTGTCAGGGGCTGGGGCTAAGGACAGGCAGGAAAAATAATCTGCTCTAAGGTGCTGAGCTCAGAAATCCCCCTGCAGCAGCAAAAGGAGGTTAAGGCAGACAAGAAAGGAGACCTTTCCTGTCTGGTTGGTGTTGGTGGCTGTTTCTGACGAGGCTTGACCTTTTCCTGAGTGCTGCAGAGGAGCTCAGAGCTGGCCTGAAGCACTGAGGAATTAGAATACTAGAATATTACAGAAATAATAGTAGAATATTACAGAAATAATCTGTAAATGTGATCTCCCAAACTCTGTCTAATGAAGCCTTTTTCTTTAAGTGGGGCTTTGTGGAAGTGGTAATGGTGGCTTAAATACAAGGTGCAGGGGTTGCTGGTGGGGTCCTCTCCTCCAGGCAGGCTCTCAGAGAGATTTTTGGGTCATCCTGATTGAAGATTCCTCTGTGGCACCTTCCTGCTGCTGTTCCTATCAGTGCTTTTCATGAAGCTCTGATGGGTGACAGCCACCAGTCTCCCTGCTTATTATCCTGAAGGGAAAACCCGATGACCTTCCAAGGTATCACCAGCACCTTTTCACAATCAGTAGAACATCCAGCTTTGCATACATTTTCCTTCCCTACCCTGTTGTTTCTCCTGTTTACACTCATGTCCCATTTACACCTTTTGACACAAAGGATCAATCTCCCGTGTTTATATTAAAGCTTTTGGCCATGGTT